>NW_024340701.1:5494907-5924704 GCF_902729225.1 Pteropus medius | reverse complement strand
TAAACTAATTTGGGACAGCCGTAAGTGCTAGGAGAGAACCAGACCTCGGAGATTGGGTGGAGGGGGGCTGGGGAGGGTGCTGACTTAGGCTCCCTTTGCCTTTTGGGAAGTGGGGGTGAGGCGGATTTGGCCTAGGCCTCCTGCCAAGAGTCCTAGGAGGTCACAGGGCTTTGGTTTTCTCCCCGCAGAGGAAATCCACGCTGAGGTCTGCTACGCAGAATGCCTGCTGCAGAGAGCAGCCCTGACCTTCCTGCAGGTAGGAGCCCTCTCCTTGCACAAGCAGCCTGGGGATTTCAGAAGGTGGATCACCACGCCCAAGCCAGTAGGGTCTATAGCAGCCATGATCAGCCCCCTTGTAGTTTAGGTGAGGTCTGAGGCTCCGTCACCCCAGCACTTCCGGCCATGGCCAGGCTTGGTGGCAGAGGTGATGGACTCTGCCCACTCCACACTGAACACAGATGTTCCCATCTGCTACCAGGATGTGCTTCCACATCGTGACTGCTGTTTTCCTGCTAAGGGTCACATGGGATGACAGGCATTGTCACAAAACCTGCTTTAAACTTGATTTATTCAACAAACAAGTTGACTCAATTCATTCAGAAGATTGATTTGTAGCACAACATATCAGGGTTTGTGCACACGTTACAGGCATGTAGTTTTTACATACCTTACACACAATGCATATTTCTTTCTACGTACATTTACATACGTTCTTTCATCTTCATCTTACAGTCCTTCGAAGGGAAGGGTTTGAGAGGAGGAGCCACTTTCCCAGGGTCACGTGGCTAGCAAATGGCAGAACTGGGATTGGAACCCAGGTCTGGCTGGCTAGGAACCTATGCTCCTTACTACACAGTGGTAATTATGAGTAGTAGAATCACGATTTTAACAAAAAGCCTCGTTTATAATTATCATAATTAATCATCCTGTAAATATGTGTGTTGGGGTGGAGAAGCACATATAAATTTTATTGTTGGGGTGCTGTTTATTTTTGTTAGCTATTTTTCTATCTTTTTATACCTCTGGTGATTAGAACTGGATTAATCCTAATCCTTCATCAGCGTAATGAACTATAATAATTGCACCATGAATGGCCTTTTATTTTGTTTATTCTAGTATTACATATAACAGCCAATGCTCGTGAATTCCCCTGCTGTCCCCCCACCTCCCTCCTGCCACACACACACCCAACTAGAGGACAGAACACTGCTAGCAAGTCTCTCCCTCTGGGCCCTTCCCCACCCTGTTCCCTGCCCCCCTCCACAGGGGGAAACCTCTAGCTTGGATTTTGTGATTATCACCCCCATCCTATTTTTTAAAAGTAGTTTTCTCATCTTCCTGGTGATGTCTGAACAGCATATCGTTATGTTTTGGTTGGCTTCAAGCTTCTTAAGGCCTCGAGTTGTGTGGGACTTGCTTTCTGCACCCATCTTATGTGGCTGTGTAATAATATTACGTTCTGTGAATATAACAATTTGTTCATTCCTCTTCCTGCTGAAGAGCGTTTGGGCTGTTTCTGGTGCTTGGCTACCATTAACCCTGGGGCCATGAACATTCTCAAGGGCGACTTCCGCAGCCCATGTCCATCCAATTTTCTTGCTTGTACACCCAGGAGTGGAGCTGCTGGGCGGGCTATAGGTATTGGTGCTTTAAATTACAAATGTGATAAATACCAGCTTGTAAAAAGCACGAGCCGAGCGTCTCTCTTCCTTCCCCTCCGTTCCTCCCCTGGAGGAGGCTCTGTGAACCACAGAGTATCTCCTGGCTCTTCTCCAAGCACAGAGAATGTGTACATGTGAGGCTGGTAAAGCAAGGCTGTGGTCAAGCCCTGGGCATTCTGGAGGTGTTGTTTGGCTGACCTCTGACCCCATCCCCCCAGGCCCCTCATAGAGCTGGACCCAGGGAGGGGCAGGCAGGGTCCAGAGCCTTGTGTGATCGTTCTCAAGCCTCTGGCTACCCACCCAGGCCCAGCTCTTAGCATCTCTCCCTCCCGCAGGATGAGAACATGGTGAGCTTCATCAAGGGTGGCATCAAAGTTCGAAACAGCTACCAGACCTACAAGTGAGTGGGGCTGGCTTGGGGAGTCTGGGAAACAGCATCTACTACCCTGTTGCTCTCAGGCTGCTTTGTGGGAGGAGAGCACTGGCTGGAGGCAGGAAGCCCTAAATGCCATGTGACCTCAGGCAGATTTCTGCACCCTCAAGACCCCAGTTTTCTGGAGTATTATTCCCCTGTTTTTCTGGGTGTCTCTGTTGCTTCCCCTGAGTGCTTACTCTGTGCTTGACCCTGAGCTAAGGGCACATAAGACACAGATTCTGCACGAACAGCTTGGTGTCTGGTAGGGACAGGTGGAAGGACACAGTAACAGTAATTTTGAGAGCAGCACCAGAACCCCTACACGTTTGTTACGGCAAAGTCCAAATGCCACTTTTCCCATGAAGCCTTCCTTGACGGCTCCAGTACACAAGGATAGTGTCACACACACTCACACCCCTCCCTAAGATGGGAACTCCCCAAGGACCAGATTATTTCAGCACTGGGCCTGGCATAGGCCGTGTTTATGGATGAAAAGAAGACTTGTGGAGAACCCTTTTACCCAATGTGGTACCACAAAAATCTGCAATTCTCAAGTCAAAAGAGCTCTGAAAGCTCAGTTTTTCCCTTCAAGTTTGGCATTGAAAATCATTTTCCACTAAAAGTTGACTTGAACTGACCAGAGTATTTATCATCTTTATTTTCCCCATTTAATGTGACTATTTCCCTGCAGAGATTTTGTGATTTTAATTTCAAGATATTGCTGGGGTGCAACACACTGTGCCACATGCAGACACCACATACTTTGTGGGTCTGTGCTGGAATTGTGGAAGTGTGTGAGGGAAAGCAGACAAGTGTTCTGGCCCCTCTAGTCTCCCCACCAGCTTCCAGAGTGATGTCAGGTCACCCCTTGCCGACTCTTCTTGCTTGTAGCATATAGTCCTGGGTCATTGCCAATCACTCCTGAGAGTCCCCCGCCCCGTCTTCCCTGCCACATCGCCTACCTCACTCTGCTCCAGACATTTGGGCCTTCCCTCAATTCTTCAAACATGCCAAGCTCATTCCTACCTCAGGGCCTTTGGACACGCTGTTCTCTCTGCCAGGAATACTCTTTCTCTGCTGGGCTCATTCCTCTCATCTCTGTTTTCAATTCAAACATCAGCTCTTCAGAGAAGCAACCCCTGAACCCCAGACTCAATTAGGCCCCAAAGTTCTTCTCCTTTGAGGCCTTCCTCACTTTCACAGTGACTAAATAGGGATCTGTCCTTTAGAGTGGGAGAGCTGTGAAGGCAGCAACTTGGTGGCTTTGCTCCCTGCTTCTCTCTAGTGTCTGGCAAGAGAGGCCTCTGTTACTGAATGAAGAAGCTCATAGCCTGGGAATAGGGCGGATACATCTTTAAAGCCTATGTCCTGCTCCAGGCAGGCTAGGCTCTGTACTGTTGGTGACCAGGAGAGAGAGGGTTGGATTCCACCCAAGAGATTCCAGAAAGACTTCCTAAAAGAGGGAATGTTTTAGTTAGCCCAGTTTTTCTCAACCAGGGGTCATTTTTGTCCCCCATGAGACGTTTGGCAATGTCTGGACATATCTTGGTTGTCGCAATGGTGGGGAGGCTGCTCCTGGCATCTAGTGGATAGAGGCCAGGAATGCTAAGCATTTTGTGATGCATAGGACAGCCTCTTACCCAAATAATTCTCCAGCCTAAAATGTCAGTGGTGCTGAGGTTGAGAGAAACTGTTCTAGACAGAATGCAGAATGCAAGCAAATGCCTAGATGTTGGACGACTCAGGTACGCTAGGCCTGATATGGCTGAAATTTAGGGGCAAGGAATGTGTTATTATGGTGGGAGGTGAAGTTAGAAATTCTTTGAATATTGGCTTTCTAGATTGTCAGTACTGTTATAAATCTACCACCAGGGAGTTCTGAGATCAGCTGGCAGTGGGGGACAATCTTAGGCCCAGCTGGAAGGGGACCCTGCCCCTAATACATGGCTGAAACAGGACTTTGCATCCCTCTGCAGAGAGCTGGACAGCCTTGTACAGTCCTCACAATACTGCAAAGGAGAGAACCACAGGCACTTTGAAGGAGGGGTGAAGCTTGGTGTGGGAGCCTTCAACCTGGTGAGTGGCGTGCCCCTCCCCCTGTCCACAGTGTCTGGGCCCAGATTAATCTCCCCTGTACATCCCTGCCACACACGTGGTCTCTGCTGGGCTACTGTGCCAGGCCCTGTGCCAGCCCTGAGACCCAGTGATGAAGCAGGCACATTGCCAGCCTGGGGGCTCACGACTGGGGTGGGGGTGAGGATGGGTGCCAGCATTCGCTCCAGAGTCTCTTCTGTGAATTCCCAATTCAAGTTTGAAATCCAACATGGTGGCAGTATTTATAGCATCGGAAATTGACAAATATCATAAATCGGGGCCCTTTCTGCCCCGGAGAGCGGGTGGTTAAACATTGACCAGTGTCAGGGAAGAAGACAGGCCTGAAAACAGCTCTTGACCCACAGGGAACAGAGAGCCAAGCTCCTTTCTGGAGGAGTTGTGGAAAGTTTCAGGGAAGGGGCAGTATTTGAGCTTGATCTTGAAGGATCCATAGGTAGGGGAAATTTTCCAGGCAGAGAAGGGGTCCTAGGCAGAGGGAGCAGTGAGAGCCAAGGGAGGGAGGCTCAGAAGAGCTGTGCCTGCTCCTGGGAGGAGGAGCTGCTCATAGATGATTTGGGCTCCTGGCCTAGGGACCTTCCCAAAAGTGTGCGTGTGTGTGTGTCAGGGGGTAGGGCTGGAGGGTAGGCTCTCACCCCTTCGGGCAAAGCCTATTCAAAGAACAGGCCTTGTGGGTGGAGGGTCCCTGCCCCACTCTGGGTTCTAGTTTCCTCATATGTAAAATGGGAGCAGTAATCCTGGGCCAAGTGCTGAGTAATACAAGCTGCAAAGTATACTGGATGCTTTAGCAGGTTATAACCAGACCGTCCTCAGTTCAAGAACTGGCTCTGCCTCTAATGAGCTATGGGGCCTTGGATGTGTTCTATCATTTATCTGTGCCTCTGTTTCTCCATTTGTCAAAAGAGGCAATAATTCCTTCTGTGCAGGATCATTCTGAGGATCAAATGCGATGACAGAACCCCCAGTGAAAAGTAGGGATTCAGTATAATAACAACAATAGCTAAGTGTTATGTGCAGGTCCCCTTCTATGTGCTTTACATGTATTATTTTGATTCATCTGCACAGCACACCTATGAGGTAGGGGCTATTATTATTTTCATTTCACAGATAAGGAAACTGAGGCATAGAGAGGCTATGTAACTTGCCTGAGGTGATTCTGCTGGGAGTAGTAAGACTAGGATTTGGATGTAGTCTGCTCCTGTCACACTGTAGTGCTTCTCTGTATGGGGCATTTGGCTTTCCAGGAAACCTGGGGGCATTACAGAGACAGAGCCTGCACACCTGGGATTACCTCCAGGACTCTGGGGGATGGGGAGTAGGAGGGGGAGCCCCCACCCCTGCACACGCCCACCTGCCTCTGTTTCTGCAGACGCTGTCCATGCTTCCTACTAGGATCCTGCGGCTGCTAGAGTTTGTGGGATTTTCAGGAAACAAGGTAACCACCTGCTTTCTGGGGCCCCTGACCTGCCCGGCCCCAGGACAAGAGCTCAGTTGACGGGGTGGGGCCGAGGGGTTGCGTGGCCCAGGTGCCAGTCCTGGCTCAGCCCCGCTTGCTGTGTGGCCCTGGACACGACCCAAACCTCGCTGGGCCTCAATTTCCTCTCCAGGCTAATGGGGCCAGTGATCCCTGCCTGGCCTCTCATAGGATGGAGGCTCTGGAGTTAGGGTAGGTGTGAAGGGCAGTTTCATGGGGTGGCTTAGGGGCATGTTCTTTGAGCCTGACAGGTGTCAGGAACCTGGTCTTTCTCTCTTCAGAAGACCTGGAGCAAATCCCTTCCCCCTGGACGGGACCATCATCTGATCTGGGAGATGCCCAACGGAAACCCTACTGTGCACCAGGCCTTGGGGACTGAAAGCAAAGGAGTCACTTTACTGAAGTTTTACTGAGGGCATGAATATGAGTACCAGGTAGCAGCAGGTCAGGAAGGGCTCCCTGGTGGAGGAGGCCTGCCGTCATAGAAGGAGCATTGGCCTAGAAGGCATCCCCTTCTCCTGGAGACTCTGAGCAAGTCCCTGTGATTCTGAGCCTCTTTTCAGTAAAACATGGGACTTTTTTTAGACCAGGTCAGTGTTTCTCAAACTTGGACTTTCTCCAGCCCATCTTGATTTTTGCCGTGTCCATGGACCTCTCTATTATTATTTATGTATTATTTTTCTGAAAAGTGGCTTATTTTTTTTTACTGAATCTCCTTTAAATTTATTTAAAGGAAACATCATACACAGAAAGCCTATAGTATTTAGCGTGATAAGAGCATAATCATAACAGTAAATACTACGAGGACCAAACTGTCTTATGAAAGCCCCACTAGGTTGTGTGCTCTACCAAGGCTGTTAATCTTTGTGAGAAAGGTTGCCTAGAGCGAGCGCGATGTTGAACACATGACAGCACAGGACGGAGGCATTCTGTCCACCATCAGGAGGACAGACAGAGAACCGAGAAGGGAAGACCCTCATTTGGGACTCTGCTTCCCCATGCCTGTCCCCAGACCTCTAAAATCTTGGTCGTGATCTGTGGTCCATGGCCTAGACCTGGGGAGACACTGGCTGGACACTCTGTGGGTCCTCCTCAGTTTTGTTTTCTTACGAAGGCCCTTGAGTCACAGTAGGATTTCAGGATGATGACGCAAGGGAAGAGCATGACAAAGGCCGAGAGGTGGGACAGTGTGGACTGCGAGTGGCAAGGCCAGAGGGAAGAGACCTCCAGCACCAGCTCTGGCCCCATCTTTATCCTGAAAGGAGGGGATCCTTGGAAGGGGTGAGGCAGGGCTGAGGCAGGTCATATTTGTATGTTAGAAAGATTGAGAACATCCTGGAGGATAGACCTAGAGGCAGGTTGCAGGCTGGGATACAAGTGGGGTCTGGCCTCTCGCACCTCCCCAGCCAGGCTCTGGAGCCTTTTCATCCAGGAAGCCTTCCCAGACCACAGTCCTCATGGCCCCTTCTGTGGTTAGAATTATCTGCCTCCTTGTCATTCTACCAGACCTGGGGCTGCTCAGGGCCTCAGCGCCCACCATGGGTTTAGCAAGTGAATAAATGAAGGGATGGGGGAAGTGAAGGACACCTGGACCCAAGCCTTTTCCCTGGCCTTGGCAGCAGTGTCCCTCCCCACAGGAGGCACCGGGAGGGGTAGCCTCTTGCCCCGGCTATATAGCCTGGAGCAGCTGATCTGGACTCCAGGGTCCAGCACTCTCCCACCCCTGTGCCAGCAGCATTTCCCTCACAGCTGTCCAGTGACTTCCATGTCCTTGCTGGCCTCAGCCTGTCCCCTGTATCCCCCAGGACTACGGGCTGCTGCAGCTGGAGGAGGGTGCCTCCGGACACAGCTTCCGAGCTGTGCTCTGCGTCATGCTGCTGCTGTGCTACCACACTTTCCTCACCTTTGTGCTAGGTAGGCACGTTCGGGGCCTCTGGGGTGTGGTTGGCTTTCAGGGAAAAGGGCAAGAGGGTGAGGAGCTGCAGACCCTGCTTGGGCCCCCGAGACTGGGGATGGGGCACTGAAACCAGAAACAACCCAGCCACATCAACTGTCCTGAAGCCGGGCCTGATGACCACTCACTTCCTCACAATTTTGACCAGGGTTCCAGCTTCAGATTTCTCATCTGTGAAATGGGAGTGATCATGCCCACCTTGAAGAGGGTGTGAGGATGCTATAGGCAGCTCCTTGGGGTCCTGGGCACAGCCTTGGCAGGCATGGACTCTCTTGGATATTGAGCCCTGTGGTATGCTGGGGGTGATAGCCGCACTACCTTATTTAATCCTCACATCACCCTGGAGATAGAAGAATTATTATCCCCATTTCACAGAGGAGGAAACAGAAACCCTGAGAAGCCCCCAGTAGGTTGCTGGGAAGATCACAGACGCTGGTGGTGGGGGGGACTCATGTTTTTCCGTCACCTCCGGCAGGCACTGGGAACGTCAACATCGAGGAGGCAGAGAAGCTCTTGAAGCCCTACCTGAAGCGATACCCTAAGGTAAGCCTCACCTCCCGCCAGACACCATGGCCCGTGTATGCCCCGTGAACCCACACAGACCCACATGCGTGTCTCTGCAGGGCGCCATCTTCCTGTTCTTTGCGGGGCGGATCGAAGCCATTAAAGGCAACGTTGATGCAGTGAGTAATGGGGTCTGGGCTGGACCCCTTGGGGTGGCCCAGGCCAGCAGGAAGTCAGCCGCAAAGGGACATACTCAGGGACAGAGTCAACTGCAGGGAGGGCCCGAGGGAGAACTCACAGGAGAGCAGGGGCGGGAGAGGCCCTTCCAACCAAAGCAGTCTGGGAAGACGAGGAGGAGATGGCATGTGTGGAGTAGGATTTTGACAGGGAGATATAAGACTGCAGCGTTCCTGCAGAGGGAGGTGCTCGAGTAAGTCAGGGAGGTGGGCCGGCCTGCCTGTTCAGGGCATAGTGATCTGCCAGAACCTGGTGAGTGGGGTGCTGGTGCCAGGGGGTGAGGCTGGCACCTTGACGGCCTGGATGAGAAGAACAGACTCCATAGGTGGGAGGGAGCCACCGAAGGGGCTAGAGCAGCGAGGCTTGTAGTCCTGGCAGCTCTAAGCCAAGGCCCTGGACGGACTCCGCAGCGTGGAGTTCTGGAGTCTCCCACTGACCCTGGGTGTGACTCTTCAGGCACGAGGACAGCTGCCCTAGGTCCAGGTCACTTTGGAGGAGCTACTAGAACCTTTGGAGTTTGCTCTGAGACATAGACATTATTATATCACTTTCATATTAACACTCTCCACTGCCTGTTATCTCTCCATTATATAGCTCTAGCCTGTCCTTTCATTTTGTGAAATGTTAGAGTCCCAGAGAGAGGCAGTAACTGGGCCCAAGGTCAAGTAAGATTTAGGGCGAAGAGTCGAGACTGGAGGCCAGATACCCTGTCTCCCCTAACCCTCCCCTCTGCCCCCAAAGCCTGGCACAGGGCTGGACCACTGTGTGTTGGAGGAGACAGCCTACTGTGGAGTAGGGCCAGTGCAGAGGGCACAGAGAGTGGGGGGCACGGGCCAGGGATGCACCTGCTGAGGCTGACCGGCAGGCGCCCACAGGCCATCCGGCGGTTTGAGGAGTGCTGTGAGGCCCAGCAGCACTGGAAGCAGTTCCATCACATGTGCTACTGGGAGCTGATGTGGTGCTTCACCTACAAGAGCCAGTGGAAGATGGCCTACTTCTATGCTGACCTGCTCAGCAAGGAAAACTCCTGGTCCAAGGTGAGCTGACGCCATGCGCCGGGGGGCACTGCAGGACTAGGCCAACCCAGATCAGCCATACCCCTAACTGAGCACAGATATCCCAGCTGGAATTTAAACAGAACCATAAGTCCTAATAGAACTCAGGGTTGGAAGGAACTAAAGACCATCAAGAGCAGAGAAACTTTGGAACTATAATGTGTTGGTCAAAATTTTTAGTCACAAAGGACAGAAACATGACTCACACTGTCCAAATTGGTGCTGCCCAATAGAACTTTCTGTTACTGTGGAACTGTTCTGTTTGTGCACATCTGACGTGGTAGCCACCAGCCACATGCACACACACTGAGCACTCAAAATGTTCCCAGTGCAACTGGGAAACTGGGTGTGCTCAATGTCATTTCATTTTAATTAAATCGAACTTAAAGAGTCACTTGGGGCTAGTGGCCACTGTATTGGATTATGCAGATCTAAAACACAAAAAGCTCATTGGTTCACATGACTGAAAGTTCTAGGCACAGCTGACTTCAGGTAGGGCTGGACCTGGGAATTCAAATTATATCCTCTGGGCTTGGTTTTTCCATCTGTGGCTATATTCTCCGCTATGACATCTTTGGTGTGCAGGCAGGTTCTCTCCGTGTGACAGGCAGGATAGCCATGGGGTGCTTGTCTCTAACTCACCTCTTCCCTTTGGTCTCATCTGAAGTCCCACAATAGAGCCTCACTGGTCTGGCACAGACCACATGTGATGTCTGGAAACAGATGGGTGGGAAAACTCACAGATCAGGAGTAGAAGGGGGGTGTTCCCTAGGAGAAAAGTGATGCGATATCCCCAAAAGAAGCATGGGGAGTGGGCGGGGGAGGCATTAAAGAGATGCCATGTAGGCAAAGCAAAGCAAAACAGGAACCCAGCGTAGGTGAAAACTTGTAACATCAAGGTAACTGGTGAAATAGGTATTAGCCATCATCGTCATAGTAATGATATCACGGAATTCTGAACCAAGAGTCTTAGAATCATCTAGGTAATCAGAGAGCATCTAATCTGGTATTGACAACCACACCAGACAAACACAGCACGTGGCAAACATAGCACATGTGTCTTAGTGGCCTTGAGTCCCTATTTCTTATCCCTCCCACCTCTGCATGAAAGTCCCTTTTCAGTCTCCCTGTCAGGGGACCAAGTGGAAAGGGGATTCTCCAGGTCTGGTCCAGGTGGAGCCGGGAGAAGGTGCAGGCCTTCACTGAGCTCTGACTGTGTGACCAGCACTTGCCATTTCCTCCACACCACGCCCAACGAGGTAGTAGTTCTCTCCACTGGGTACGCAAGGGACACTGAGGCTAAGAGAATATATGACTTTCTCGGCCCGCACAGCTGTGGGTGACAAACACAGGCTTCGAAGACAGTTCCGTGTGACTCAAAGGCTCGTGCTTATCTCTTGCTCCTCGAGTCCTCCCAAGGAGGCCTGGCTTGCCTTGAGACACCCCTGTGGTTGAAGGTGCTTCCTCAGGCCCAGCCCCTGAGGGCCAGGCATTCAGTCCTCACCTCCCACTCCCAATGAGAGCACAAACTTGGGGAACCTTTTTGAGCTAAAGCAACCTAGAAGCCTTCTTGTGGAGTGACACAGGCAGCTGGGTACATGTACATGGGGAAGAAGAGGCCTGGGGTAGTCACACAGCTGCTGTGAGGAGCAGAGGGAGGGCCGGGTCTCCCGGGTATCAGGAGGTCTGGCTGTGAGTCTATTCAGCCTCTAGCTCACTGTGTGGTTTTGAGGTGGTCAGTTCCTCTCTCTCTGCATTACTTTCCTCAGAAGGGTTTTCTATGAAAGTGGGAGATGGAAGGAACTAAAGACCCCTCAAGCATTTTGAGTCCTGGGGCTTCATTCCTTCCTAATCTCCAGCACTTGGCTGCCACAGAGTCCACCAACTTTCAGCTCTAGAGATTTGGCCTGTCGCCATTGCCATACGCATCAGCCCCTCTGCTCAGCATCCCTCTCTGCCTGGACTATGCGAGTTGTCCCAGTTGGAGCCTTCGCGTTTCCCCCAGTGCTTACAGCTTGAGATGGCCAGAAACTAGGTGGCAACAACTGTGTGCTCAGTGCTGTAATGGGAGAATCTGAAGGGAGCTCAGAGGTAGCCTAGCCAAGGAGACAAGGAAAGCTGCAGAAAGAGGAGACATTTGAACCCATTTCTGGAGGAGGAAGAATTAGGGTGGCAGAGTGGAGGAAGTAAAAGGATACGCGAAGCCAGGAGAACAGCAAGGGCAAATGCTCAGGAGCCAGGGTGCTGCCATGAAGTTCTGTGTCGCCAGATGAAGGGGCCTGGGTGGGAGTGCAGGGGGACTATGGAGGGACCATCCCCTCTTAAGTCACTTTCTATATGCTTCTTCAGGACAAAAACTGTCTGACTGTACAAACCCTGGTAGAGTAATACAAAATAAATGTGTGAAATCAATGGGCAATCAGTCAGATAACCCTGGGGAGACAGGACTTCCTTTAGGAAGGTGGCAGCTGTTTTCCAGCAGTATGGTCCCATAACATCCTTTAATAAGTTGATGTCACAACTCTTAAGTCACTACATCTGCCCTAACTACTCGTGACTCAGTGTGGGGGAGCTGCCCAGGAGGCATAGGAGAAGGCAGCAGACAAGGCTGGCGGAGAATAGACAATGGCATCCTAGGAAGAGGAAGGCACAGGCAGAGGCCTGGGGTGAGTTTAAGGAGTGATGGGGAAGAAATGGCAGAAGAGGAGCCAGAAAATCAGGTCACGGAGGCCCTGAGTGGCTGTTTAGACTTTACTCTGACAGTGAAGGAGCGCTTGATGCTTGTGGCTTAGATATGTGCTTAAGAAATCCCTCCGGCTGTTGCTGGGCACCCCCACGCAGAAGCTGGGTGCCTTTGATGTATTCTGGAGACAGCCCAGCAGCCAGTGTGACTAGAGTAGTGTGAGGGAGGGGGAAAGAGGAGGAGATGAAGCTGGAGAGGAAACTGGGGGAGACTGGATAGGCTCTTGCAGACCATGACAGGGAGTTTGGGTTTTATCCTAAGTGTGATGGGATATCGTGAGATTTCAAGGACAGACTGATGTGATTTGACTTAAAAAGATCAGAGGGGCGATGGTGTGGGAAATGGCTTGTAGCGGGCAGGAGTGGGAGCAGGGAGATCGTTAGGGGACCAGATAAACTAGGACAGTAGGAAGACAGCCCTGGTGGCTTGGAGCAGGGAGACGGTGTGGAGGCGGGTGTAATGATCGCGGCGATAGGGCAAGGCCAGTGGGATTCAAGAGCTAGATGGGAGGTAAAAGCATGATGACTTGGTTGGTGACTCAGCGCCAGGGTGGGGAGGAGGGAGAAAGCAAGAATGACACTGGAAGTTAAAGATGGAATGGGGAACAGGTTTTAATAAGGGGAGATTCTTCCTACCACACCCTACAAAATCCAGCTTTTCCACATTTTGTGAAGGGCAGACTGAGGTGCTGAGGGCAGAGTGGAACTGGGAGTAGCCCTGGGCTTCAGCATGGGTGTGGCTGCCAGGTGGAGGCTGTTTTCCACCTTCTCCAGAGACTAGACTCCAGGATGTCTTGTTCCTTTTTCCTCCTCCACTCACTAACTACACTTCTTTCTGGGCTAAGGCAGGTAGTTCCCTGGCAGCAGCCCCAGGTGGTAGGAGATGTAGTTCAAGACTTGGCCACCGGGGGGCAGCACAGAGCCAGACTCCTCTGGAGCTGGACTTCTGGGGAAGGGCGCCGCTTTCAGGGTGGACTTTCTGGGAGAGGGAACGGGGGTCTGCACAATTGCACCTTCTCCATCAGGCATTGTCTTTGGGACCAGGTGAGGTGATGTATGTAGTGCCTGGTACACAGTAATGTATTTCCACCAAGGGACCCTGAGCCGAGCCCTGACCCAGGCGCTGCTCCCTCTTCTGGCCTCACACCTCTTCCTTTACGCATCCCATACTTTGTGCTAGCTATTTGTATGCTAGTTATACACAGGCTCAGCTCAGGCTGTTCCCCTTGCCTGGAAGGTTCGTTCTCTGGTCTTTGTGAATCTTCCTGTTGACCTTCAAGGGCCCAGGCTGAAGTCATCGCTTCCCAGAAGCCCTTGCTGCCCTGTCTTTGTGTCTCTATCTCAGCCTCGGCACTGCCGTGTGCATCCACTAGTTACCTGAGTCATTCTCTCCACTGCTTCAGAGTGGAAAGGGCAGCTGCTTTGACATGGGCCCGTTCTGGATTTAGCTCCCAACTCAAGTCCTCGAGTTGTTTCAGCTTCCTCACCCTCAGTTTCTCCCCTGGGGTTTGGGGATAATGTTAGCTACTATGCTGAGCCAGATGAGGTATTTGTGCCAAATGAGGTCCAAATGAGGTATTTGTGCCAGTCTGAGGCTGTAATTGGAGGGCAGGTTGCTAGCACCTGACTGTTGCTCTGCCTCCAACAGGCCACCTACATCTACATGAAGGCCGCCTACCTCAGCATGTTTGAGAAAGAGGACTACAAGCCGTTTGGGGATGACGAAGTGGAGTTGTTTAGGTGAGCCCTACCACTGCAGCCCCATTGTAGGCCTCAGCCAGCCTCTGTCCACAGACACTCTGAGCTGTGGGCATCAAGGAGGGAGGTGGTGGGGTGGTCATCTCTCCTGGCCCTCAGCATCCTGACCCTCCCTCAGGATTGTCCATCATCCCTTTCCATCACCACTCCTCCTTTGTTTTGTGAATCAAATAAAAAATGTATTTAAAGAGCGTGGCATAGGGCCCAGAGCCACTAAATGGTGGCTGTTTTATCTGTACTGCTGCGTTTAGGTCTCGAGCAGGGCTCAGCCTCAGCAGGCTGAGAATGGAGCCTAGGGCCTTCCTCCAGTTGTGGTGAGGGTTGGTTCCGACATGCTTCCTGGGCCACCAGTGTCACAATCGTAGGGTATTTATCATTTATCTGAGTGCCTCCATTTCTTTATCTCGTAACTCTCCCAGAAAGCACATGAGGGTAAGTATCTGTGGGGGAGAAAGATAATTTTCCCTGTATTCTGCTAGGTTTTTGGCTGAGATTCCCCTGTAATAAAAGACAGATTAACAGAAGAAAAACAAACAGAAGTTTAATCACATGTATTCCTCCTGTATACATGGGAGAGACCCAGGGAAACTGAGTAACTCTCTGAAATGGCCCAAGCCATCGCCTTAAATGCTATCTCCAACTGAAGACAAAAGATGTTGGGGTGGCGAGTCAGTTATGGGAGGTTTTCAGGTAAAACATGGGAAAGAAGGGTAAGGTTGTTGACACAGATTTAAGCCGCTGTCTTCTTCCTCTCCTTCCTGGTACAGGTAAGGAGACACCCTTACAAACAAGGACTTCCCTTATAAATATCTCTCAAGAAAGGCAACTTCCAGTAGGTTTTCAGAGTTTTTCCTGTATCTGCTGTTTCTTAAAAATAAGCAACCCCCCAAAATTCTTATTCCAAATTTTGGGGTAACAAATTCTGCTCCCCTTCATATCATTGTCTCCATTTTAGAGATGAGAAAACAGGCCTGGAGAGGTTCCACAGTGAATAAGCACGGGAGGCATTTGGCAGGGGGACCTTACAACTAGGTCCAGCTGTTTCCTGGGCTTGGATGGCTCAGGCTCGAGCATCACAGCCACACCCTGTGACTATGGCAGAAATCAGGGGATGGGATGGAACTGGATGTGTGAGGCCTCAGATGTGGAGGTTTGCCTAGCCATACACCATGTTTTACTCTGCCTTTGGAAACAGCTGAGGAGGCCACAACTCACGTGGCAAGAGTTAATGAAAGGTTCGAGCTGTGTGGTCTTGAGCAGATCCCTCCCTTTTTCTGGGTGTGTTAGTCTGTCCTGTGAAATGGGAGTCAGACTTCCCTTGGGCCCTCCGGAAAGGGAAACGGGGCCTAGAAGCGGAGGAGGGACAACTAGAAGACAGAGCAGGCCCGGGGCACTTGCGTAAATTCTCACCTCTGCTGGCTGGTGCAGAGGAGCCCCTTGCTTAGCCAGAGAAAGTGGGCAGGTCTCAGGACAAGGCCTGTGAAATAAGGCCATAGCCGAAGGCTGTGAGTGCAGCACCATCATATAGATGGAAAAACTGAGGCCCAGATAGGTACCAAGCAGAGGCTGGAGAATCTGGGGACTCTCAGTTCTCTCCAGCTTTTTCTCACCCTTATCCCACCCTCTTCATCTCTTTTGCAGAGCTGTGCCAGGCTTGAAACTCAAGATTGCTGGGAAATCTCTACCCACGGAGAAGTTTGCCATCCGGAAGTCCAGACGCTACCTCTCCCCCAAACCTGTCTCATTGCCAATCCCTGCTCTGGTGGGTAGGAGAGTTTTGACTAGCCTTGAACTCTAGTTTGGAATTGTAGGAATTAGCTGAGAGCCAGGGATACCATGGACCAAGGGGAAGTGGATGAAGGAGAAAGACCTTCAGGCCACAGGGGCCTGGAGAGGATTTCAGTTAACCTGGGATTGAGAAGAGGAACACAGAGGAGTCTGAGCCAGCCCTGCCTCTGAGAAAGTGCTGGTCTCCTGAGGGTGGGTTGGGGAGACCAGTGACCAGGCTAAAGATAACTCAAAGCAGAAAGAGCATCCCTCCTAGCCAATCCCACACCTTGTCCCCAGGTGGAAGCATCACTCAGCTGTTTGTGTTCCCACCCTGTCTGTTTCAGTCTTGTCACATGATTATAATTGTCGTTTACACTGTTCCCTTCACTGGACCAAACTTTTCTGAGGCCTAGGTTCATGTCATATTCAACTCCTAAATAACAATAATAATAACTGACATTGTTATTAGGCACTTGCCGTGTTCAAGGCTCCTTACACCCATTGCCGATGGCCTCATTTGATCTTCATAACAACCCTCTGAGGAGGTGCTGGTGGCGTCCCCATTTTACAGATGGGGATACTAAGGCCTAATAGATAAGCAATAAAAGTAGAAAGATAAAATATGTAATAAGTGGATAAGATATAAGTAGAAAGATAAAATAACTCATCTAGGTCGCATAGCTAGTGAGAGTCAGAATTTAAACCCAGGTAGTCTGGTTCCAAAGCCTGTACTCTGAACTACTTATGATGTTATGATGCCAATTCCATGCGTGATTTTAACAGACAAGGTTCCAGTTTGTTAAGTCCTTGTTATTCAAATAGTAAGGCAGCCAGAAAAGTAGAATGGGCCTCTAGAGACCATTTTCTGATCCTGGCTCTATTATTCACTCATTGTGTGACCTTGGTTAGGGTCCCCCCACCCTATATGTAAAATGAGAATGTTTTATACCTTGCCCATGTCATAGAACAGTTATGAGAATCAGCTGATAAAATGTGTTAAACACTTTATAAATCAAAAAGTTCAATATTTATAGAATTTATTTAGAACTTGTATCCTGAATATTTCTAAACAGATTTTGAAATATTTTATAGTTTAAAATATACAGTAAAGCTATTAGCATCAAACTGGGGGGAGAGGTGGGTGTTGTAAGGAAGGGCAGGGGAAGCAACTATACCAAAAATTTAGTGGAGAATTTCTGAAACTGTAATCTGTAAAATACCATTTATGCATAAAATGATTTCTGTAATTAAATACATTGGGGAAGACTGGCCTAAACAAAGTTTATATACTGTAGACCATCTTGGAGCCTTTATATGTTAATCTGCAGGGTGTGTCCAAGAAGCTTGAATATGGTTTTTCCTTAAATTATTTGGCCATGGAACTTTTTTTAATGGAACATTTGCTAACTTGGGACCATATAATGATTTGGAGAAACTCAGATCTAAACTTAAATTCCTTCTCTAGAACATAACAAGAACCATAAATGTCTTTCTGGAACTTCATGTATATAAGTCACTTTCACATCTATTACCTGGTTTGATAGTTTAGGAAATGCTAATTTAAGCTAACAGATTTACTATAAGTGAAAATTTAATTTAGTATTCTGAGCTTCTTAGCAGTCAAGGCAGAAAAAAGAAATCAGGACCTGTTTGGTTTTCATGATGGAACTCAAGCCCAGTGCCTTGAGGGAATAGGAGAGAGCGTGACATAGACTTAAGCTCTATTGGAAATCCTGAAGCGCTTAAGTAAATTATGCACCCCCCTTCCCCAATTTAGGAGCCAGAAGGGCTTTAAGTGATACTCTGATCACTAATAGGGAAATTGAGGCCCCACTGAGGAGGAAACCTAGCACTGACTTGCTCCCCTGCCCTCAGGAAATGATGTACATTTGGAATGGCTACGCTGTGATTGGGAAGCAGCCCGAACTCACTGACGGGATACTTGAGATTATCACCAAGGCTGAAGAGATGCTGGAAAAGGGCCCAGGTGATTACTACCCCCAGGCCCTTGAACCTGCCAGGCTGGGTCAGACCACACAAATCTTTACAGTTGAAGGTTCTCTCTACCAAAAATGTCCTTTCTTACCTCTCTAACCTGGTAACTGACCTTTGCCTTTCTAGACTGAGCTGCACTGGCAGCTCTTCCAAGCTGTCCCTTGTCCCCCAGGTAGGGTCAAGGCCTCCTCTGGGCTCCCATAGCCCCTGGGCTTCCTGCAGTCAGTCCTGGTCTCGCTGTATTGTCGTCGTCTCAGTATCTGTCTTTCCTTCCTAGATGTGAGCTCCCTGAGTTGGGGACCATGTGAGTCACCTCTGTGTCCCCAGGGTCCAGCAGAGTAGGGGCCCCATGAGTAACTGTTGCAGAAATGAACAAGCCTGGTTTCTTCCCTCACTCCTTATTGTCAGAGAATGAGTACTCAGTGGATGATGAGTGCTTGGTGAAGTTGCTGAAAGGACTGTGTCTGAAATACCTGGGCCGGGTCCGGGAGGCTGAGGAGAATTTCAGGAGCATCTCTGCTAAGTAAGTGCTTCTGTGGGGGCTTCCGCTCCGGACTGCCTGCTGCTGGGCCTGGGTCTCCTCTGTAGAATTCCCAGGGCAGCTGCTTCCTCATGCACCCTCCAGAGCCTGGCGCTAGCCTTCCTCTATTTACTACACATGTATTAGTGTATACTCTGTGCCAGGACACTTGCTGGGCACAGATCTTGCAGTCCTGTCCCCCAGGGCCAGCAGATTGCCCAACTACAGGAGCCCATCCACACTGAGTTTCGCGTGAATGGTGCCCCCTGAGGTTTGTAATTCAGCAACTCTGCCTTTGCTCTTGGGGACTGCAAATGTTACAGATATACAGCTACAGGCAAATCAATCTGGTACGATCCAGGCTGTGTTAAAGGAAAGCAGAGAGGACAGCAGGTGCCCTGAGGAGGGACCTAAGTCTAAAGTGAGACAGCAGGAAAGGCTTTTCAAGGATGCCATTTAAATTGTGAGCTTTATCAGGGAGAGAAAGCAAGGGAGGGGTTTAGGTCTAGCATGTGCAAATGCTCGGCAGACACCAGAGGTTGGGGGGACAGTGGTTAGGTCCTTCCCTGTCTGGGTGAAATTACAGAAGGAAAGAGTTGCAGATGAAATAAGTTTGTGTGTAGGGGAGGTGGGGGAGGGCTAGATTGAGAAGGGCCGAGTTGTTTTGCTTACAAGGCTGAACTTTATCCTGTAAACAGAAGAGAGCCAGGAAGGCTACCAGGCAGGGGATTTTAAAAGGGCAGAACTGGATTTTAAAAGGATGTCTCCAGGGCAGCATGGTGTGGTAGGTCAGAGGGGCCAGATTAGGGACAGGAGACTTCCCAATGTAATAAATCATTCATCCTGGAAAAAGGGGGTTGGGGACTGAGGTGGGGGTGGGCTAAGGGTATGACATGAGCCATAGGCTGTCAGAGAGTTGGGGTCCCAAGTGCAGAGGCCTGGAAAGCGCTGCTGTGGATCTCAAGCTTTTCTAGGGCTAGGTAGTGGGAACCTTCCCAAATTGGAATTCCGATCAGCAAAGTCCACTGGAGGGCACGGGGTGGATTCTCCCGTTTGGGGAAGACTCGAAAGGAGAAGCCTGAAGGATGTCTCAAATGCAGAGCCTGTAAGCCGTGTCCTCTCCTGTCCCACAGTGAAAAGAAGATTAAATATGACCACTACTTGATCCCAAACGCCCTGCTGGAGCTGGCCCTGCTGTTTATGGAACAAGGCAGAAACGAAGAGGCTGTCAAACTCTTGGAAACTGCCAGGTAAGACTTGATTAGCCTCGGTCAGTCCTTTGCTCCCAGTGAGCTCGGGAGCTTTGCCCCGGGTAGGGGAGGAGGAGCCCGGGCAGCAGGGAGGGAGGGTGCTGGCAAGGGCCGTATGCCAGCCCAGAGGCCAGGCCCATGTCCCTGGAAAAACTCAGCTCTCGCCTGGTGTAGGGAAGCTTCCTCTTCAATTTACTAATAGGAATTGGCATCCCAGAAGCGGGGAATGAGTTACGCAGGGTCACACACAAGCCGGCCACAGGGCTGTGTGAAGACCCGGGTCTCCTGCCCTCCAGCCCATGGATCTACCTCTTGAAACTACTCCCTCAAGCCTTGGGACCCAATAGGACCAAGAAGGCATGGTATCTGGGTGAGGGGCTACACAGCCTTTCTGCTATTCCCTACTGGCCAGAGCCCAACTCCTTCTTTAAACAGAAACGGAGATTTAAGCTTCTACCAATCTTCCTTGGCTGATGGGCTCCCACAGCTCTGACCGAAGGAAAGGCACTTGCTGGAGCAGTCTCATGCGTCTGATTCTCTCGTTTCTTCCAGGCAAAACTACAAGAATTACTCCATGGAGTCAAGGACACACTTTCGAATCCAGGCAGCTACACTCCAAGCCAAGTCTTCTCTAGAGAATGGCAGCAGATCCATGGTCTCGTCAGTGTCCTTGTAGTTTTGTGCAGCGCTCCTGAGCTGGAAGGCAGAGACAGCTGGACAGAGCTCCTGGAAACATTTCAAAATGATCCCTTCCCCCTGCCCTGCCCTGCCCTGCCTTTGGGGCCCACCGGTGCTCCAGTGGGACGGCATGACATGGGTATCCGTGCAGAAGCAAAGCTGGCATTTTCACCAGTGTGGCCAAAGGCCTCTGCCAATGACAGAGCAGGTGGAGCCTTCTGCCTGCCCTATCACACATACGGGTCCTTGTTTTTCACTGTGATGTTTAAGAGAATGTATGAAGAGTTTACATTTTCCTTAGAAATATAACGATGGGATCATAGTTGGCTTTTTAAGAAAACACCAACCGACCACCTGTACATCTTTGTTTTAACTCGTACTGCGTACTGATCTGGGGTACATCTATATGACGCCAAAAGCCAAACTGCTTTTCAAACTTCAGCAAGGTCTCAGCTTCTGGGGCTAGAAGGACCCTCAGGAGGGTCTGTATCTCAGGCTTTGAGGCTTTAGGGGGTTGTGCATGGGGCTTGCACACAGACACCCATTATCTTCCTTCTTACACTTTATTTTCACTCTCTTTGTACCTGTCCAATTTAAAAAAATCAAACATGTCTTTTTAGTGAGATCATTTTCTACATTTGAGTCCATCTGTAGAAAAAAATTCATCAGTAAGGAATGGAGATGCTGACAGAAGGGGAGCTGTGTGGCCCTCTCTGTGCCAAGATGTTTGGTGCGGGGGGTAGGGGGTAGGGAGAGGGCGGTTCCCAGACACCAATCTGCATCCTCTCTGTACATCAGACTGAAACCACTAGGAATAATTTATGAAATCTGTACTTCACTTCGAGGTACATTTATTTACCGACTGCATTTTTCTTAGCATGGTTATTCCTGGCCTTTTGTATATGTTTTAAATTTTTCAGTTAAGAGAAAATAGATATTTAAGTAATAAAACTAATACACTTAAAAGAGATCATAAAACATCTATTTCAGTAAAATATGTGGCTTGAATTCTTAGGCAGGGCAGAAAGTTTGGATCAGAAGCCATATGGCCCAGGAATGTTTTATTTAGACAACATGATAGTTTCTAACATTTAAAAATGTTAGTAAGAGAGTTCAGCAATAAATATAATTTCTGGCCTCATTAAAAAAAGAGATTTGGCAACACTGGCCCTTAAGGTGACCATCAGTTGGAGCTGAGTACAGGCTACTTTAAACACATTACCTTTCTGGACCCTCAAAGCATCTGCATTTGCAACCTCTGGGAATGTTAAAGTGAGAACTCAAGTTAAACCAAGATTTACCATTCACAATTTAATGACAGAGTACTTTAACCATGTCCCTAGAGGAAAAATCACATACACCATAAAAATATTTATCTGTGAAAATGTGACTGACTCCTCAAACACATGAATGCAATTTCTGTAAAGAACCACAACTCTCCCATGCTGTATTTAGCAAACACTTCTGAGCATTTGCCAGTGGCTGGGTGGGTTAATCTATTAACTACAGTCAACCAGCCTCCTATGACTGATACTGAATGAAGCCATGGGTTTTAGGTATATATTCTCCTTAGGGAAACAAAGCAAGGCAGAAAACCCTCATCCAAGATCCCCTTTTGCACTTAGTACTGTCAGGGATAATGCTATGGAAAAAAATTTCTCATTTTGTTATAACTAGACACAAGAATGCTCTCCACAGAGCAAGCCCTTTGCAAGTTCTATCTCCTCTGAAGCCTGGATGCTGGGAGACCAGCCTGTTTCTAGGTTGTTGGGCAGGGCAGGGTGAGAGCCAGGCTACTGACTGAGGATGGCCTTTTGTGGCTCCCCTACATATTAGAGCTCTATCTATTGCTGTCTAAAAGCAGCACCGGTTACAGGAAACCAAATATATAATTTGCAAAATAGCAATACACACACACACACACACACACACACACACATACATGTATGTATATATATATAAAACTTTTATCTCAACATTCATTTTAGGTGCTTTTGCTTATATTTTTAAAATTGATGCCAAGATCTTTTCCTCGTGTTTGTTGCTGATTTCCTGTTGGGTTTCATTAATTAGCCTATGCCATCTTTACCTGTCTGCTGACCTGACTGCAGTCTGACTGATAAATCAGTGGGCTTTGTCTCCTTTATCTCACTTGCAGCTTGAGATAATCTATGAAACGCATGTATGTGAAGGAGGGTGAACACATTGGGTGTCTAACGCCACCATATCCTTGTGCAGAGGACTTCGAAGCTGAAAATTCTATCATGGGCTTCTCATTGTGTCCTCTTTGAGACATTTCTGGTTAACTTCTCTAATAGTGCAGACCTTTCCAGTACCTCTGCCCTGGAGAGGCAGCTGATCAGGTGGAGTGTTTTGACCTAGAATAAGGAATAAGGAATAAGGAGACTTGAATTCTAGTCCCTGTTTCCTACTGATTTTCAAGGTAACCTTGGGAAAGCCATAGACCCTCTAAAAATTAATTTGGCTCTTTCCTGTTGTCAACAGTTCTAACTCTGGTCAAGTCTGTTGCTAGGTTTTCATCTCCAAAATGAGGCAACAGATATATCCCTACCTTTTGCTAAAGCCTTGTGTCTCCAATGTACTACACTATAAATGATAGGTTTCCTCAATCAGGGGCCTCAGTAGCAGCCCAGGATACCCAGAGAGCAACTAATCCTCATTTGGGGAAAAGTCTAAACCTTATGCCACACAGAGGAACTCAGTTGTTAGGAAGTAGCAACTGGGTAACATGATCTGAACAAGCCTTTGATAACGGAAAGTCTACCTCTGCCTCTCACTGGTCACAGGCCCTTGGGCTGGCAGGGTGTCTTCCAGCAGTGTGCTGGTTCCTATCAGCTCTCTCATGTGTTGGCAGGATTCCCTATTCCTTATCTCTCAAGTCAGAATGGGAGTGTTTTCAAGAGAGCTATCGTCATTCACAGCAAAAAGCCATGACCTGACAGCAAAGCCAGGACCCTAAAAGACCAGCGCCACCCCAGACTCAGCTGAGGTCCAGGTGGGAGAGTCCCAGCAACTGAAGAATGGAACTAGATTTTCAGAAAGCCCTAGCCTGCTGAGTGCCGGAATCATGCAATGAAGGAATAAGATCTAAAAGACACCTTTCTCTGGATATATTCCCAAGTTCATTTATTCTAAGGTGATGGGATATGAACAAGTCTTCTTGTTTGCTTCATGTTTAAAGTCTAACAGTGTGCCTTTTCAACAACTGTTTTCTTATGTCCTTAGCACCATCACACTAATTTAATGATAAATGAGACGTGCATGGATTCTGAAAATCAAGCAGCGAAATGGAAACTTCTCACCCCTGCCCCTAGATGCAGCTTTCCAATGTTGGAAAGTGCCTTTCTGCTTGGGTTAGCACAGCTCCTGTGAAATCTGGTGCAAAGTTCATTACTGCCCAACAGGGTAAGTCCACAAACGAGGAGTCTCATTTGGGGGCTTGAAAAATTCATTTCTAAATTAGCGATCTATGAATTGCTTCCACTGTATAAAGTCAACTGTTAAGTGACAAAAATGTAATAGAGCCCTTCCTTTGGCAAGACATACAATTACTGAAGGTTGATACAGACTTCTAAAAGTTGACATGCAAGTTTAATCAGACACCTCACAGCTAACATATCACAAATGACTAGACTGGGTTGCTTTGTTGCTCTTCATACCATTAACAAATACTTAAGAACACCAGACACTAGATACTTTGGGTAGAAGAAAATAGCTAATATCAAGTGCTCGCTATTTACTAGTTGCCATTCTAAGCACTTTACATGTTTCTAAGCTTCATAACCATCTGAAGTAGGAACTATTATTGCCATTTTATAGATGAGAAAACTGAGACATAGGTTAAGTAACCTGCCTAAGATCACATAGCTATTAATGCAGCAGAAAGATTTGAAGCCAGGAAGTTGAACTCAAAAAGCCCATGTTTGCTAAACTGCTAGTTGAGCTATAAAATTATCAATTTATAGTTGGACCTGACTTTTATTGACTCTTGGGCCATCGTTAAGAATGAAAAGTTACTGGCTAATAACTCAAACATTAGAAATCCTGCCTTAGAACACACAGAGCATATACATGTCCGTGTGGCATAGTTTCTCCAGGCCACTTGGCATCATGAGGTAGAGATAGGGTCTTAACTTGAACAAAGGCAAAAGAAAAAAGGCAAACCTTAAGCAACAGCATTTGCTCATAAAATCAAGGGATGTTGAAGGAAAAGGCATGATCTAATCCCCAGTTGGATAGGTAGACTTTCAGTCAGCTACTGCAGAGATGGGAAGTGAAGCCTGAACAGATGCAGAAGCTCAGGCCTAGACTGAGGCTTGAGGGATAGCAAACCATATGCTAGTGTAGGTTTGGTATAAAAAAATAAGAGGTGGGAAACACTGGAAAACTGAGAAGCACATGATGCTAAAGGCACTGAAAGAATTTTTTAAGTTTTGGCTGACTAGCCGAACATTTCACATCTGTGGGTCAAAGTAGTCCATGGGCCAGAAATTTGTCACCCCTGGACTACAGCTTTCAGATAACTATGGAAAAGAGGTTGTGAGCAAATTCCTAGTGAGAAAAGCCTGATCTACTAAAAATACCAACTTTAAGTTCTATTAATTACATGGGGTAATGGAAAAAAGCAGAGACTAGATTCAAATTTGGTTGGAATTACTTCACTACTCCGAAAATCAGTTTACACTACTGTAAAATGGGGCTAATGCCAACTGCTTCACAGGTTTGCTGAGGATAAAAAGAAATTATGTAAAAAAAAAATAGCACAGCCCCTAATATATTAAGGTGGTAAATTTATCGGCTCACGTAGACTGTAGGAAGGCAGTGGTGGGTTTGGTCTACAGGATGACTGAATCAAGGGCTCTGGTGCTTCTCCATCTCTTGGCTATGCTCCTGTTAGATTCTCTTAAACTGGCTTCTCTGCATGGCAGGGGTACATGGCAGTTCAGAACCCACATCCTTACAGCTTTGTGACCAGAAAAAAAAAGGTTTCTTTTCCTGTCTCCAATGTGAAAAATCCCAGATATTCTGATTAGTCTGGCTTGGCTCAAATGTCTATCCAGTGGTTCCCTCCTAGATCAGCATTATATTGTCAGGGAATTTGTTAGAAACGCAAATCATCGGACCCACTCAAGACTATAGGAGTGAGGCCGAGTAATCTGAATTTTAAGCAGCTCTCCAGTTGGATCTAATGCACACTAAAGTCTGAGAACCACTGCCTTAGAAAGGGACATAAATACTGTAAATGATCCAACTTGTGTCATATACTCAGTTGGGAGTTATTACTAAAAAAAGAACATGGGGTACTTGAAAGACAAAAACATGTATCCACTATACATTTTTTTCTTTCAAAGTTGACATATAGGAACTATGGCCTGCCACATTCCCAGGTGAAGGGAAGGACAACAGTGGGTATCATCTGTGGTACTGGTTAGTGAAAAGGCTTATCAGAAAGTTGCTTGCTTAGACCTTTGCCTTCGCCCTTCTCCCCGACACCCTCAAAAATTTGCTATATGAGATCTCTATTTTCCACGGGAAACTTCCTTGATGGTGGTCCCCTAACAGAATTGCCTAGATTGCTGAGGGCCTTTTTCCTGATTTTATCCTTCCCTTTGATTAATAACTGTTGAGCACCCATGCAGAGAGCACCCTGCTTTCATGGAGCTTAGTTTGATAAAGAAGACATACAAGTAAACAAAGAATTAGAGCTGTGGAGTAAACAAACAGGGGATATGTTCGGTCCAGAGGATAAGCAGCCAGCCATCCGAACAATCTGGGAAAACGAACTCTAGGGCAGAAACTATAATTCCAAAAGACCCAAGACAGGAAAAAGCTTGCCATTTTAGAAGGCACAAAAAAGCAAGCCTATCAGGCCAGAAGGCAGAGTACTATGAAAGGAGAGAGGCAGAAAACCAGCTATCTCAGTTAAGGAGTTTGGATTTTACTCTCAGCACGGTGGGAAGCTATAAAAGTTCTAAGCAGGGAAATGACATTGAATTTACTAAAAATTATTTTAGCTGCTATGTGAAGAATGGATTATATAGGTTAAACATGGAATTTAGGATGCTGGTGCCACGCCAAAAACTCTAGCACCTCTTGGTTCTGCGTTGTGTAAAATTGCTGATAAAAATACATTTTCCCTTCAGCAACTAGGGGAAAAAATTCTTTCAGTATGTTAGGTCATAGGCACCTAGAGTCAACATGAGTCGGCATTTTGTGTTCTTTCCTTGTCACAGGAAATCAGAAGCCCAGTTTAGCAAACCCATACCCATAAACATAATTTCTTATTTCAAAGATATCTTCAAAGCCATTTACTCAAAATTTAATAGTCCTGAGAACAGTACTTGAAATAATGAACCATCTGAAAATGGTTCTACTAGATAGTACCTGTCTCACTACCAGAATGAATGTTTATATTCATATTCATGTCAAATTAACATCATAGTGATTATCAGCGTAAGGACCATGAGGACAAATGGTTTGTGACGAACTTCTCTTCCCCACACACTACATACTCCGAAATTGTAGTTATTAATTTACAGTCTATCTGCTGAGTTCAGCTACCCTCGTAGACAGAAGGTCATGATTCTGCATTATTTCAAAGCTCAAGGATTGGCTCCGATTCTGGAATTGGCAGAATGAGCCTATTCCATTCTCACACCTCTAGTATGGGTAGTGCTGGAAGCCAATCTTAATGTCTTTCTCATAGCAAAGTCCAGGTTTTCTCAATTCACGCAATGCCTAAGATCTGCTTTTGGATCCTAAATGACTGTGGCCCCCAGAGAACAGCTGGGCTCATCACTTTTACAGAGCCAACCAAATCTTCTTGTAAGCATTCAGTTTGCCACTATGACCAGACTCTTGAGGCAAACCCTCAGTTACCTTTTTCAACTTCTTTTTCTCAGTGCCAAGAAATCTGGAGCCCACAAGCAGTGTTACAGAAGGGGTTCAAAGGAAACAGGTGCTGCTGCTCCTTTGAACATAATCAGTCTTAGATGCCTAAAATGTCTAACTTATTCATAATGCTGGTTTCTCATTCACATGCAGAGAAAAAACAAAACTTTCTGTGGAAAGCATCCAAAGATGATTAAGTCTTCCAGTGGACAGTAACTTTTCTCAAGAAAAATGTAAAGGAAAGTCAGTATTCCTCCTAAAGTTCCTTTAAAATCTGGAAACAGCCAAAGGACAAATGGAAAAGCAAAATCTGGATACTTGCATCTGGACTGTCAAACTCTTACTAATCCGCAAGCGACGAGTACTGCTGTTATTTTTTAAAATACTCCTTGTATGGTTTTAAAAAGGACTGGTTAAAATTAAGTTGACTAATAATTTTTTGTGGGATGTTTTTAGACTCAAAGCTCTCAGAAAAGAATTATGAAGTATATTTAAATTAATATTCACCAAATATATGTGCCTCATTCATTTACTAACTTCTATACAGTGTTCTAATATAAACCTTAATATGTTAGAACTCTTAGGAGCTTTTAAGAAAAGATGGAGGTTACTTTTCTCTAGTTAAAAATACTTCATGTGCAGACCTAACAAATAGTCCAGTAAACTTTCCTTAAATACATAAAATTAACTTACTGTATCTTTTTCTAAGTGGCTTTTAAACCACTTTTAAACATTTTATATGTTTACATGATACAATCATTTAATCACCCTGTTAAACCCTTATGTTTCACTTAAATTATCACAAACTAAAGCCCTGTCTAAATCTGAATTGTGAGCATTAAATTGCTGCCTGATCATAGACAAATACATATTTTGACATATATGGAACTGAGAAAAAACTCTTTCAGAGATCATTTTTTATAGCTCTCAGAAAAATCTCAACAGGTAGTCAATCAGGAATTATATTCAATGCAACGATGGTAATTTTGTAGTTGCACATTTTTTACTTTTTTAACAAACATTTATTAAGCACCAAGATTCTGAGTATATCTTCATAAGGGGGGTGGGGGTGGGGGGAATGTATTTAAAGAGATGAATAGGTGGATCCAAACTTTTAACAAGCAGGCTAACCTATATTACTGATTCAATTCTGAAGGGTGCAGGAGCATCAAATAGCCTTTGTGAGTAAATTGTTAGAAACCAGAGACCTCAATGGCAAATACTTAGAAACTGAGATCAAGTAGGAATAAGAAGGAATTCAGCTAAGATGCCAAAGAACTAATATAATCAGTGAGGAGAAGACTGCTCAAGACTCTGATGGCTCTCCTGCCCATGCCTCCCATGAGGGGGACATCCTGAACCAGGCTTGTGTCTTAAGGAAGTCCAGTTGAGTGTACAACTGGAGAAGGGGAGCTACATAGAGAGGGTACAGAAGGAGGGCTAAAGAACTTATCTTTTCTCCTCACCCGGTAAAAGAGCAGATGAGTAAATTTAATATTACTTCAGGAGATACTAATCAAAAATAAAACTTTCACATGTTCACTAATTTCAAAATTAAAGGCTTAAAAAATTAGTTGAGGTTATTACGTCAGTTATAATGCACTTATATGCAGTTGACTGTGAGAAACTCACTGCTAGCCATTGCCCTCGTAAGCAAAGGAGGCCACCAAACTGCATACATTTCTGAATTATGCCAAAGACACTTACCTTCAACTCCTTACAATTTTAAGTTTTCAGGACCATAGCCAGCTCTATTCTTGACTATTTTATTGTTTTTCCTTTTTTAAAATGCACATTTCCTTATGAAGGAGTTTGTACAAAGAATTTGTAACATCAGTGCTCAGTATATTCTGTAAAATCATACTGTTTTAGATCACATGGTAGACACTGAATGTAAGAGGAGAGTCTTATAATACCTGGCTTAAGAGATTCTCAATAAAAAACACTTCTAGAATTGAAAAGGTTTGTGTGAACCAGACTAGAAGTATCTGAAAATATTTCAACTTGTTGGGTTTATGTTTAAAAGAATAAGATTCTTTTATTTTTTCCTGGTCAGGCTTTTCAGACAGTTTAAATCCTATAGCCAAGCATGAACACATCTTGCTCAAATCTATATATGCTGAGCTTATTTTTTGGTTTAAGAAAATTTGAAGCTATTAAGCATCTAAATTTATGATTAGACTGTATTCAATGCCAAGCCATAAAAAATACTTCCCCAAAAGTATATATACATCTAGAGATTTAAAAGTAATTAATTAAATCTATACATGTCTATTTTAAAGAAAGGTAACTTGGGAAATATTGTTACGAATTCAACTCTAACTTTAGCCCTTTACAACTGTATTATAACTTTATTTAATTTAGTAAAAGCCAAAATTGATGGTTCTTAACATGGTATGTGAAAATCAAAATTAAAGAATACAAAGTATCTAAAAAAAAAAGCATTCAGCTCAATACTGATTCCCTTCAATATTACTGCCAAACTTCTGTGAAAAAAGACTTGTAAAAAGGAAAGACTAACAGCAACATAGAAAATGATTTTTTAAAAAAAAGTTCATTTACCAAATTTAACAATCTAGAAAAAAAGAAAATCTGACTAGAATACTTGATGACACACAGACATCATGTTTAAATAGAAAACACAAGGATAAAAAAGTAATATCACTGAAAATATTGCACAACTTCAGGTGTTTCCTCCAAATTTGCTTTATGTAATTGGGTGGATATAAATTAATGAACAAAAACTTAAGCAAGATACATGTAACAATTTAACAGAACCTGATAATCTAATTTCTTTCATTTTTCCCTCAAATTCGTCTTTAAGTCTTTCCATCATGGGGCTCATAGTAAAATTAACCAACATATGGATACTACAGTCAAATGTCGAAGCTTTAAGAAACACTTATGACATATTAAATTCCTCTATAATGCAATTATGAAGAACCTTCAAGATACTTGTGTTTCGTATGTAGAAAAGTGTTAGAGTCAAATATTCAACTCAATATAAAATAAGAACCATTTCTGATTTGTTAGGTTGAAATTGGTTCTCCTTTTGCTAATAAATGATTTTTTAGCTGCAATATCATTGAGCTGAACAAATAAATCACCTTTGAGTACATAAGGAAAAATAAACACATGCTAAATGGATAAAACATTACAACTACATCTTTACTAGACCATCTCTACCTCTAACACTTCAGAAGCTTAGAGATTCAGTGTTCTTACATTAACTGCAAGAAAAAGATAAAGGAGAAATTCCTTCTTGTTTGAGATCACAACTATGAAGTCATGTGGTTATACAAATTCTGGATTTGTGTGCAAAACATGAAATATAATTATCTTAATTCTCCCCGCTTATTAGACTTATCAGTCAGCTAGCAAGACCTTCCTTTCCAAGAAACAGAAACTGAGATGTGTTTTATATAACTTCAATAACCTCAGCACTACAATAATAAGAGATGCAGTATCCTTTTGCTATGGTTCAAGACAACAGGGGAGGAGGTCACAGGAAAAAATAAATCAAAATTATTACAACTGAGAAACTTTTCTCAGTTTCACCATGGTGCCACTTTCATTTTTACATAAGTATCGTGGCATAATTCAAGCTCAATAAATCAGAAATCTTAATTATTTAAAATTTACCTTGACTTTTAATTATCACCATATTAACAACCAAAATAGTTAGATAAAACACATGGGGAAGGGTAATATTAAACCCCACTTTACTAGAATTGGTTTCTCGACACATTAACTCATTTTTTAATAGAAAAGGGATAGTGCATCTCAGTTTGCTTACGAGCTAGGAGATCACTTTGAATTCTGCATTTCCTAACTGCAAACAGATATAGCACTTATAACAGGTTATAAATAAACTGGTTTTCAAGCATAGAGCCAGCCCCAACGATAATAATACACTATTTAAAAAGACCTAAGGCAATGAATTCCATTTCCAATGGAAAAAAAGAACTGTGCAAACAAGCTTAAAACTACTTTTTTTTGTGCCAGTGTTATAAAATGTAGCTTTTAATAAAACCTTGACCCAAATGCCAGCAACTTCAGAAAAGAATTTGAGTGAGGGGAAGAAGAAAGTTATTTCTTTCAGGAAAAACAATCACTATCTTTTTCCTAATCTTCAACACACACAATTTAAACATATACAGCTGCTGTAACACTTTACACAATTCCTATGTACTGGAGCAATAACAAGATCTAAATACAATTATATTTTTAAACACTGGGTCAAGGCTTTACATAAAAATACCATCCTACTTTTTCCCCGTAAGTTTCTAAAATATCACCTACTTTTCCCCAACATCTGCAGCCATTCAGGAATTTTTAGGAAACTTTTGTGCATGATCTTAATTCCTAATCCCTGGCTCTTTGGGCTCAGTGACAAAAGATCAAAACCACCAAAAATGATGGTTCACTTGAAGTCAGATGAGAGACCCTGGCTCAATTAGTCTCGTAGGACGAAAGCAGTGCTGCATCAACTGGCTCCATGCAGGAGGGGCACGTGAAGGATCTCATCAACCAGTCATCTATACAGTCCAGGTGATAGATGTGCATGCACGGCAGAAATCGAATTGGGTCCCCATAAACAAAGTCCATCATACAGATCACACACCTGTTGGGGGTGAAGAAGAAAATCAGAAAGCACTTTTAGAGAAGTGATCTATCTACTCCTTAGAAAGACAGTGTTAATCTGAACAGATGAAAATTGTCTGCCTGTCATCCTACCACCAAAGCAAATTGAAATTTTTTCCTAATAAATGTTAAATTATCCGCAATCTGTTATTTCAGTCACCTGGGAATTTGCAGAGTTTGAGAGCAATCACTAGAGCAAAGAGAAAAGGACCACATGAGGGACCAAGTCCATTGCTAGAACGGTGCTTATAACACAGCTAAATGTAAAAGACACCTGAAGAAAAATGTGATGGTTTAGGTAGGAAATAGTCAAATAAACTATTTATCTGAACCAGGTTTGTAGTGTTAAGCCCAGAGATAAGATAGTTTTCATTTTAATAACTATACGGAAAAACAAAACTACTAATTTCAGCCTATTTACTGGGATGCTGTAGGCTAAAAGTCTCTTCATTAACCCCAGTTTCAAGTTCGCTGCACTCTTCTACAGGTTCAAGAAGCAGCCCAATTCTGCAGTGTTTCAAAAGTCGGTGTTCTAAATAGGCTATGATCTTAACCGCTAGCACTAAACGGTGTTATGGCTCAAAGAGTCAAACATCAACACAGTAAATTAGATTAGGTCTGTACTGGCAAGACCATACTCAACCTAAAAGGAGAATGGCTGTCTTCATTAGGGGAATGTCAGACAATAATGAGTTCTGAAAACAAAAACTCCCCAGAAGTAAATTTTATATTCAACTCACCAGGCTTAAAAAAATCACACCACAGAAATGAATATAAGATTTTCTTATATCACTAAAACCGTTAGTAAACAGTTTTAATGGCTGCATAACCTACTAAAGTATTCTTATACCACAATCTATTTAATTATACCTCTACTGTTGTTTTTTTATTAAATAAAACTATGGTGAATATCTTTACGCATTAAGCTCTAGGAGTTGGAGTGAGGTACATATTCTGGGATAGATCTCTAGAATTAACTGTCTCAAAGGGTATAGACCTGAAGGTCCTAGACACATTGCCAAATTGCTTTCCTAGCTGACAAGGCAATCAATGTTGGTACTAGTTCACAACTCACACAGGTGGTGTTTTTAACTGAAATCAACTTTCATCCAAATGGATACAAGCAACATATAAAATGGTCAGAATTCATACCATTATTTCTTATTTTTATAGAAAAATTCTTAAATTGCTACATCTAAACATTTTCTTGTATGAACTGATTATATTATCTGACTTCCAAAATGCAGAATTTTTTTTTTCAAAAGAAAATTCCTGGAGATAGACCTTTGAAACATGTATAAATTTATCAAAACTTACTCCCGGATCTTTTTTTCTGATCCATCTCTTCCAGGGTCATAAACTCCTTTAGGCAGATGCTGTATAAGGCCTATTCTTTGAGCTATCCTAATTTGTTCCTCTTCAGTCAGCTGAGTTGCTAGGCGAGTCTGGCTAGGTGTTGGATGATAGACGGGAACTGGAACTTGTTCCTAAATTTTAAGAAATGGAGAAAAGGATTATTTTTTAAAAATCTGTTTTCTGGGGTAATGTTTTGTTTGTTCTTTTTCTGGCTGGGGGTGGGGAAGGAGGTAGGTTGGGCTAGTGTCCAGTAGTATGAGATTCTGTTTTTCTTTGTCTTAACTTTAGCATATCGGACCTGCTTTGAAGGATCTAAACACAAGATTCACTGAAAAACTGGCACAGAATGTTATCTGAAGTATTTTTCCATGAAGACCATATAGCCAAGATATATTCAGTCTTGATATCCAAAAAGACAAATCAATAAAATTAAGTAACCTAATGAACTGTATTCAGTATTCTGTAGGCTACGATGGAGTTTTATGGTCTCAGTATACCATTATTTACATTAGAACTGGCCATTATAGACTCTTATTTGCAAACTTATTTTTTCTTGCCATATATACAACAATCTTAATTTATTATTTATTTGGAAAGACTAGATACTGTTGCAATAAACTTTTGTAAAATTCCTTTTAGGCTTCTGGATACATATTTGGATATGATAATTGAGTCAGCTAAATGAGGCCACCTTTCCTCCCAAGTGGGATACATACCTTTTAGGGCTATAAATCAAACTGACAAATTCTACTTACATAACATTCATTTACTTGCATATATTATTACTATATAAAGTATATTAATCTAGACATATTGCTTTCCTTCTACTCACATTTCTGAAATAATTTTATTCATACTCTTTATACATTCTTTCAACAGATAAATGAGTACCTATTAACAAATGAGGGGATGGGGAGTTGTAAGTAAACAAAATAAAGTTCCTGGGGTGATGAGGGGCGGGGTGCTACTTTAGATAGGATGCTCAGGGAAAATCTCTCTGATGAGACATTTAAGAGATCTCAATGAAGTATGAAGACGGTACATCTTTGGCTTCATAATTTAATTGTGGCTAAAACCATTTTTGAGCTGCCTATTATGTTTTTTTCTGGAGAACATCTCCACCGAGTAGAATCCATGTAGAAACTTCATGGGAAATTTAACATCAAATCACTACCTACATTATGTTAGAAAATGTTATTTCCAGTCATTCCGTAAGATCAAGTATGATCTCTACAATTTACACACTTGTTTATAAAGAGAGCCAACATTTGCAATTGTTGAGATAATGCCTCCAAGAATAACTGCTAAATTTGTGTTAAGCTTTGATACCATAATGTCCCATTAGACTTATCCTAATAACCCCCCTTTTCTGACAGTAGTTCCCTATCAAAGACAGTTCAACATAAAACTTTAAATATTCCTTTCCTCCGAGATTCAGAACAAATGTTTAATTAAAGATCTCAAAACTCAGTAAATCCTTTATCAAATTAAGAGTATGACAGTAGTTCAAAGTTTTATAAGTTTCCATGTAAAACATTAATAGTTACTTTAAGTATTTCCATACTTCTATCTCATCATTTAGGAAATAATAAGCATGTGAATGCTTATCAAAACTATATTTTTCATCCAAATATTTATTTAGTGCATGTTACATGCAAAGAAGACATCATATTAAGTATGGCTCTTGGATCCAGCTAACCTTGGGTTTAAGTTACTTCTCTGTCATTTAACAGAGTGACCATGTTTAAGCTATTTAACCTATCTGGATTACATCCTACCTTACTTATAGGGGTGTTATAAGGGTTAAATGAGGAAGCTGGTGAACCCTGGAATGGCAGGAACTTGATAAGTGTTAGTTATTATGACCATTAATATTGCAATCCAAGAGCTATATCTATATTGCAGCCAAACCAGCTGTTTCCTATAAGTCCCATGCTTTCTGATCTTTGCTCTTGCTATTCCCTCTACCTTTTTTTTTTCTTTTTTTGTCTTTTCTTTCTTTTTTTCCCCCTTTACCTTTCTCTACAGGTCCATTGGTCTAAATTCTACCCTGTCCAGTAGGTTGTTGACAAGAAACCTTCCCCATTCTTCCTCCCTGTCACTCAGATAGACAGACTCTGCCTCTAGCCTCAGCTTAATTACATAGGTGTTGTTGAACTATGAGAGAATTAGGAAGATTATCAGAATACAGGGAAACTTAAGTGAACATGTGGCAGCCATCAAGTGAGAAAAGACTGTCAATTCTTTTAACTTTCACAGAGGAAGGTAAGCACCGAACTGACTGCATTTCACTCTGGTAGAACTTGAAAGCTTTCAGCTCTGTATATCTACAGCACTATTACTACAAGCAATTTTTTGCTTTATCAATAGTTATTTTTTAAAATGAATATTTCCTTTTAAATGAGTTTTGCATATATGCAAAATTTTTCAGTTTGTAGCTCAAACTCAGAGACTATTTTATATGCAACATGTATATTAAAGCCCTATTTCATGCACTAGAAAAACAACTTTGTTAACCAGGCTTTATGATGCATATAAAAGTTACATGATCTCTTAGTTATTAATGATCATAAATATAGCTGTTGCATCTCTGGTTTAGATATTCACTTCTTCAAGGTTTTATATCTACTAGGCAAACTTGCAATGCAGAAAAAGTTTCATGGTTCAGAGTCAAAAAGATTATCCTTGCTCTGCCACTTATTAGCTATGAGAACTTGACCAAGTTATTTAACCTCTATGAGCCTCAGTTCTCCATGTGTAAAGTATTCAGACTACTGTTAAGAAATTCCAAGTTCCCTGGTACAACATGAGACAAATATATAAAAACTCCTTAAATAAATGCTAGCTACTATTTTTGCAGCTTTAATATTATGACTACAGAACAGCATTCCAATGTTTACTTTAAGAAATGAATTGGATTTACAATTTTATGTCAATTATGCCTTAATAAAGCTGAAAATAAATAAAATTTACTCAAAAAAGAAATGAATTAGCCAAGGTAAGTAAAACTTTTCAAAAAGGGATCTTAGAATTCATTTAAGACCAACTCTCCCATTTTATCAACCCAAGCTTGCCCACCTATAGTCACATAATTACTGACAATGTTGGGATTAGAATTCTGGTTTCCGTTTTAAGCCAGTAATTTCCACTACACCACACTTGGTTGCTGGATAGCAAGAAGATTCTGTAAGTTAAATGATTTGGGTTTTGTCCATTTACATCACTTTGAAAAACAGTACATTGAAATGATATTTTAAGAAAGCCATCAAAATAAGGGATTTCTATCTAATAAATGGTTCTATAAAGGTTTTTCATCTACAATAAAGGTTTTATCATTTGAATAACTTCTGGAATTTAAGAATTTCAAAGAACTTCAAATTCATCATTAAACTGCCCCTGTAAAATAAAGTCTAATCATACATCTCTTTTCTTTGATCGGAACACGTGGTGGCCTACTTCAAAGTGGTTCTTACTGTAAGGTTGGGAGAAGATCAAATTCTGCAGCTACCTAAGCTCAGAACGTTGTTTTAAAACACCAGAGGACAGTTTCTCCTTGTGCTCACTTTGGGATGTCTGCTCTCTGGTGTCGCTTTCATCAACTACCTGGTCTATAAAGGTAACACAGTCTACTAATCCAATAGATTTTTTAAGTGACAAAACTTTGGTTCAAAGGAATTTTATTTATTATCACAATATATAAAATCAAGCTACTCTGATGGAATGGGGCTGGGATGGGGCTGGGATGGAATGTGGCCTAAGAAGGATGAGCATCCCATCCTTCCCACCCCACCTGGGATACCTTGGCAGGATACTAGGAATCAATGGAACACAGTTGAAAAAACACTTTTATCTAAGAATATGGGATTTTCAGTCTAAAAAATAAAAAGATTTTGAGTCCCTGCTATTTACTGTGGTGACTTGAGCCAAATCTCTTCATATCTTTGAATAAAGGATATAATAGCACCACTTTAGAGGATAATGATACACTATTACAAGATAATATCAAAGAGTTTCATAAATACATTTATAAGTTATTCTAACCTTCTGTTTTCTCCCCATCATTAAATGACCCTGTTTTGAAGACTTTAAGCTAATGCTATTGTTCCTGGTTTTGGTCCTGACTTTCTGGCTTGCCCCTGAACACAGAAACATTTTGGCCTGTGTTGTGACCCTGCTAGTTCTGAGATTTTTCAAACCTTTCCAGTCTAAACTACCTTCCTGACTCTTTCTCAGTCCCAGTCCAGCTGACGGGTCTTGTTATGCTGCCATCTACACCAAGATATGACACATATGAAGTCACACTGCGATAATTGGTATAACACTATGGGTAATAAGGAACTCCAAAATCGTTGGATGTATATACCTACTACAAAAAGGACTAAATTGTTTTACAAGTAGTATCCCTAAGCATGTACTTTTAAGAGGCTATATTTCTTTGGTTCACTTTTGTATACAGAGAACACAGAAAGCAGAATAGAAAAGGAACACTCTATGAAGAAACATACTAATTTATATTAAAATTAAAATCTTACATTTTAATTATTCATATTATATGTGCACTGTCTTCTATGGTATTTTTTGTTAAACCAAAGGGACCGGGACCCTCTAAGTACTGTCTAGATATTTAAAATGATTTAACATTCTAATTTCAGTATACATGCAACTTTTCAGAAAGCCATAGAGAGAGGGAAATGACTAAGAACACCTGATATTTTAAAGATGGATGTGGCCTCACCCTTCTTACCATACATACCTAAATTTAATTGTCATATTTGTTTAAAATGTCCTGATGTATGACTTATTGTTTAGTAATTAGAGATCCAATGGTATTTTCTAGGTGGCAAAATGGAATCTTGTTTCTAATGTAATCTATAAGCCACTGAATAAGGTAGACAGGGATATAAAAACTGCAATTTTTAAAAGATATGGATGCCAGGATACTTCTCACCATTCCCTGACTGACATTTCATGGTGCCTAAGCTCTTCATGTAAATAATATGATTTATGCCAAACACCTGCTTTCCTTCTGGGAGTCTGGAATTTTGGTATGTGTTAGACAGTGAGTGCCTACTCAGTACCTTGGGCTTCCCTAGCAGACTACCTACCATTCGCACATATTGGTACAATGTAGTCTGCATGGAACACTCTCCTCCATCACCACTCTGCTTAAATACCTCCTTTTCTTCCTTCAGAGCTCAGATGGACAACTTCTACTTTCTCAGAAAATTTTCCTAACCATTCTCCTCTATTACAGGTTCTTATACACCAACTTACTTCCCTTCACAGGATGTCGTGGGTATAACTTTACATTTAGTTATAATTTGAATGTTTGTCTTCCCCACCAGACTGCAGATCCATGATAAGAATTGTGTCTATTTTTGTTCCTCACTGAATGGATAGATGAATAAATGGTCTACTAAACAGTTTACTCACTAACGCTAAAAATAGTCACCCATTAACTTACTACAGTGTTTTTTTACACTTCTTGGAACCCCTAGCCAATTGTTAAATACCCAATAAAGTTAGTGTACATGCCATAACATTGGGATTATAGTTTTTTGTTTTGCTAAACATATTCTTTAAGAATGACTGATAAAAATACCTACTTCCACCACTCCCCCAAATGTGAACCCTAAATATGATTTTGAAGAACTGTGAAGAACAATGTTTACAAATTAAACCTTTCCAATGTACCAGAGCACTTAGTACAAAAAGGAATACTACGAATTGAATCAATTTATGAAACTCTAAATCACCAATGCACTAAATTGCTAGTTAATATAAATGCTGGTGCTTTCGAGGGTTCAATTGATTGTCCTTGTCTCTATGTCTATGAATATAATTCAGGAGGTATTTTGTGCTTGGGCTAAAAAGGTGTGTGATTATCTGTGTCATTACTTGATTTATGTATTTTCTCATCACTAGACTATAAACTTGATAAGGGTAGGTGTTGTGTCTGTTTTACTTACCAATGTATGTTATTTACTCATCACAGTATCTGGCACATAGTAGGGACTTAATTGGATAACTGAGCGATTTAAATCAAAGAACTCATGTTCCTGCAATTCATGTCATATAGTCCCATCAGAATTTTGTAAATATACTATGAATAAATTGCTAGTGATTTGGATTAACCCACAATAAAACCAAAAAAGGAAAACTTGATATAAATTGTAACCAAGATTCTTTTTCCAAGTGAAAATATCTGGTTAAAACACGCCTCTTTCAAATTTCTGACCTTTCCCACAGGAACTTCAAAATGCCTAAAACCAAACTAATTATCTCTTTCTACTTCCATGATCCTTCTCAAACTCAGAATATCTATGCCCATTATCTAGGTTAATGATAGAGAACTATAGTAGAAAGAATATAGACATTTCATGTAATTTAAGTTCTGGCACTATCAGATATACAGCTATAGGCAAGTTCTTCATTGGAGAAGAACTTAGCATAAGGTTCTTCATTAGAGAAAGGAATAGACTACCTAATCTTGAAAGAGTGTTATACGGAATAATTAAGAAAATGTAAGTGAAGTACCTAACAAGATTCCTATCTGGGCTTTCCTCTAATGACATCACTAGTCATCCAGGGTAGACATCTCATCCTTCCTGATTCCTCTTTCTTCCAGCCCTCCCTCCCCGCCACCCTCACTCTCTTTCAACCCCCTTCCCTTTATCCCCGTCAACTACTTAAATGTCTTATAATATTATCTAACTATAATTTCCTCAACGTTGATAGAAGACACACATGTACTTGCCTTGTGAGTTTAAACTTTGAGAAAGGGGTAATTCACAATAAGAGAAGCAAATATATTTCAAATAAACATTTTTTTTCTTCCTTAATGCTTTAATACTTCACTTAAGTCTTCATGCAAACAACAATGAAACCGAGAAGGCATTTGTCTTAAAGAAAATAATTTTAAGTTAAAATGTGTGTTAGGAAAAGAATTGCAGCATCATGGAAGGGAGTAGAACAAAAAAGGAAGAAATGATTACAAAATATACTGAGGCAGAACAAAGGAAAAGGCAGGATCAATCAGACAAAAAAGCAAGACCTGACCTTCTCATGACAAAAATCTGACTCATTCCAGTTGCCTGTTAATGTATAATGAAGCACCTATAAAATGATAAATGTGAAAAATATAATGGGCTCCAATCTTAGGGAGTTTACAAGCCAAAAAAGAAACAGATCAAAGTGTAAATGTGTCTCTCTGAAAAGTACTGCATTAAAAGTTGGACCTAGTTTAGGAAATATGATACAATTTCAGAAACAAACAATGAAGTGGGGAAGCGCCTAAATAACGTGCTGAGGCTGGAAATAGTACAAGTCTGGTTTGTGGTGAAGGAAAAATAAAGTCACTGTTAAAGAATGCAGCTTGTCACCAAAAGCTTTCCTCCAGTAGGAAATCAGAGTCAGCTCTTCTGATTTTCTCCTACAGCCTTACAAGCTGCTGCTGGCACCACCCCCTCCCCAGCTGCAGTCTCCTACTGGGAATGTTTTCTCTGAATTCTGCCAAACTGAAACTTAAGGCCATAAAATGGAGGATTTGGAATAGATGGCCTCAATGCATATTCTAAATGACGTTCAATGAGTCTTGACCAAAAAAAATAAAAACCCAAACCCACCAACCAACCAATCAACCAACCCCAAACCCCAAAGATTAGCATTAATGCAGTTTCTACTAAAAAGGATAATTTATACATATTATACAATTACAGGTATAGAGGGGGGAAAAGCCAGCATCCATCTATGTTATGGACAAGTGATATAATGTTATATTTAATGAGAAAATTATAAACCGAGTGATCTTCATAGCAAAAAGCACTGCTTTCAGGGAGGTGGTTTGTTTGTTTTTTAAAGAAATGAAAAGTTAGCTTCTTTCATTTATTACATAAATATTCACTGACCACTTATCATACAGAGTTATAACCAGTAACTTAATTACAGGAGAGTTGGTAGGCATTATTAGCACAGGCACTCAGTATCAGCAAGTCATTAGATAAGTTTATTCATCCCCTAATCTCAAGACAACTGATACCAAGGTCACATTTTGAGCCCAGGCACCAATTACTGTATTTCCTGAACACCCAACCACATTTCAGATGCTGTTTAGGTAAAGGAGACATTGACCAAGACAGATAAGGTCTCTGTCCTTATGAGGCCTACATCTGCTACAGTAGGAGGATACAGAATTAGTAAACAAGAGAAGATAACTACCTAGCTCCCAGCTCCTACTTACTATCCCTAAATTGCCCATGATCTGTCAACCTCTGGGACAGGCATACATTCTAGCAAACCCATAGTCTAGCCAACATTTGATGACTTGCACCTCCTGACTGGTGAAGAGAGGTTAAACCAATCAGATTCTTTTTTCTCTTAGAATTAGAACTGATCAGAAAGGTCACTGAGCAGCAAATCAGAGGCATTTGTAAACTGAGGTTATGAGGAAATGAATAATATTGATAGAAAAACCCTGAAGCCCCTGGATAAGAGAGATGGGAGAGAATGGCTGCTGTGGTTTCTGATTCTAATCCATGTGTACCATTAAAATAAAGCACCTTGGGGTTAGTTTTGCCTAAGACAAAGGTCACTTAAGCACCACCACTATTTTCTTTCCTAAATTAGACTATCTTTTCGTTCTCATCAAATAAAGATTGGTTTCTAGAGGGAAAATAGCACCCACTTACTGAAAAAGAATTGCTTACAGTGGGACAGATCTCCAGAGCAATTGTAGGCCAAGAGATATTCCTCTGACTTAGTGCATGAGTTATTGTTGGAACTATTTCTTGGCTACAACCCCGAAACACTGGCATTTTTCTCATTTAAGCACCCTATCCTGGAATTTTACCAGCTCAATAAGAATATGTATTTCAATAATTTGTCTTTCATCATTAAACAGAAGATGCAAATATGATTTCTATTTGAAAACTACAAGTAATAAGCCCAAGAATTTTTTGCAAAACCAACCAGTCAGAAAATATGTAGCCTTTAAAGAGTTAAAAGATGCAAGCTTAAAAAAAAAAAAGGTATTAATCCCAAAAAGAATATGTCCATAGCAGCCAAGGGTTGGCTTTGGAGCTCAGGAAGTCTGTTATTACATTTACTGAACTAAGTTTTCTAACAGATACCCTCTCCCTCTTTTTTAAAGTTGTTATTATTTTTTTTTTTTTGAAGGACCAGGGCTATCACCAATAAAATTAATTTCCTCTAAAGACAGCTGAACTTTGGAAGAATTTTGCAAAATAACTCTTTAGGTATATTTCTTGAATCCTAACAACTAGCCCGTTAAATGTACACACCAATTAAAATATACATTCTGATTTCAAAAAGCATTGAAAAGTTTTAAAAGTACATTTCAGCACTGAGGAAATATGGTACCACTTACTAAAGTTAAAAGGCCTACATTTAATAAAATACTTTTATTGAGATATAATTCACACAATATAATTGATTTGTTAAAGTTAACAATTCAATGATTTTTAGTATTATCAGAGTTATGTAACCATCATCACAATTTTAGAACACAGGTTCTAAATTTCATCCCAAAAGAAACCCCATAGCCATTAGCAGTCATTTCCCATTTCCTCCTAAATTCTCCAGCCTTAGGCAACCACTACTTTGCTTTCCATCTCTATAGATTTGTCTATTCTGGACATTTTGTATAAATGGAATCATGTTTTCATAGTTCATCCACGTTGTAGCATGTATCAGAACCTCATTTGTTTTAATTGCTGAAAAATACTGTTTTGTATATACATATCACATTTTGTTCAGCCATTTATCAATTGATGAACATTTGGGTTGTTTCTACTTTTTGGCTATTACGAATATACTGCTAGAGGCATTGGTGTACACGTTTCTGTATGGACATATGTTCTCATTTCTCTTGGCTATACAGCTAGGAGCAGACTTGCTAATTCTATGCTCTCTTTTGAGGAAATGCAAACTGTTTTCCAAAGCACTTGCACCATTTTACATTCTTACCAGCGGTGAATGAGGGTTCCTCTCAATCTCTCCACATTATTGCCAAATCTTATTTTGTCTTTTTTATTATAGTCGCCATAGTGGTTTTGATTTGCATTTCCTGGATAACAAATGATGTTAAACATCTTTTCACACACTGACTGCCATTTATACTTTCTTTTCAGAAATGTCTATTCAGATCCTTTATCCTTTTAAAAAATTGAGTTTTGTCTTTATTGAGTTGTAAGAGTTCATTAAATGTATGCTAGACATCGGTCTCTTATCAGATAAATGATTTGCAAATATTTTCTTGCATTCTATGGGTTTTCTTTTTCACTTTCCTGATGGTGTCCTTTGAAGCACAAGTTTTTAAATCTGATGATGTCCACCTTATTCATTTTTTGATCACCTATGCTTTTGGTATCATATCTAAGAAGGCTCTGCCTAATCCAAGGTCATGAAGGCTTACTCATATTTTCTAAGAGTCTTAGTTCTTACATTTAGGTATATGAAAACTGAGTTAATTCTTTTAAATGGTGTGAAAAAGGGATCCAACTTCATTCTTTGTACTATGTGGATATGCAGGTGTCTCAGCACCATCTGCTGAAAATTGTTTTGCAAAAGCCTGCATTTATTTTAACAAGAAGTTTTTCTTAGAAGCCTAGTAAAATATTCTGGGGTGGAGGTGAAAGGAGTAAGGATCTTACAGGATTACTTAATTGGTTCTCTTATCGGGGTCTCCTGAGGAGGCCTAAAATTGGTATGACCAATTAGGTTTTCTATATCCTTTAGTCAGAGGGGCTCTTGCAGCTTCTACACAGGTGGTTTCTATTTTTTAATACAGTATTCACTCAATACCATATCCCTAATACTTGCCTTCTAATTGTTCATGTTGTTTCATGTAACATACCATACCATATGAAACAAGAAAAATTATAGTTGTCTTATGATGTTCCTTTTTAAGACACATACCAAGAATGCCCTGGATCTCAACATTAAGACTGTACTAAATAAACAATGAGATGCTGATATTTGCCTACTATACTAATCAGATTATGCCAAGTGTCAGCACCTACAAGTCTGGAAGCAGAAAATCAGGTTCAGTCGTTAGATTCTTTCTCAAGCTCAATTCCAGGGTCAGGTCATCAGAAAATTGTTTTAACTAGTAAGAGAAATGGAAACTAGCAGAACATGGAATAAACACAAAAAACTCAAAGCTTCCTAATCTGACCTCAAGATTACAAATGTAAGCAAAAGTTAAGATTACTACAGAGTTATTAATCTTAGAATCCAAATGTAAAGTTGTTCTAAACAAGGCTATCTACCCATCAGCCAGCTATTTATAAGTTATTTTCAAACTGAAACTGTGAGCATACAACTTTTTCATAAAATGGTCCTTGGCACAATTTCTAGATGACAAACACATCTCACTATCTATTCTACATCTATCACTATCAAAAAATTTTACTTTGTAAATCAAGAAACAGCCTAAATGCGTAGGGAATAATATAGACTTAATGGAATATTTATGGCTCTTAAAAATTAGAGCTCTAAAGACTATGGTAACATGAGAAAATACTTATAAAATGACATTAAAAATTAAAAAGATGTAAAATATTATAAAGTATTATTACACATATATTTAAAAATAGTTGCATTGAAATGTTAACTACAGTTGCATTAGAGCACTGAAAATATCAGTTATAGGTTTTATTTCTATGTAATTGCATTTATTATAAAAAGAAAAATACTTTCCAAAGTTAGTATCACTAAGTAAACAACTAATTTTAAAAATTATCTTTAGAAAATCTAATTTATAAGCTGAACAGAACATGAAAGTAAAATAGAGACAAGTCACAATTTATATTTAATTCTACTAAGAATATGACTTTTACAGCTGAATCTAACTTCACTCTTTTAAAACTGAGGTGAAATTCACATAAAATAAAATTAATCAATTTAAAGAGAATAATTCAGTGACCTTTAGTACATTCACAATGTTGTGCAATGACTATCTCTACTTCCAAAATACTTTAAAAAATTTTTTTATAAGATTTTATTTGAGCCAAACTGACATGCTAAGAAACAAGGTCTCAAAAGCTCCCCCAAAACACTTTCAACACTCTAAAATAAAACTCTGTACTCTTTAGGTAGTTAGCATCCATTTCTCCTCCCCAGCCTCTGGCCACCACCTGTTCCTATTCTGGCTATCTCATATAAATGAAATCATACCATATGACCTTTTGTCTCTGGCTTCTTTGACTTAACATAATGTATTCAAGGTTAATCTGCATTGTACCATGTATTAACTATTTTTAAGACGTAGTGAATCAGTCTAATACATATTTGTGTGTGTGTATAATTTTAGTGCAATAGTCTTTTGAGAGTTCCTTGCAAGTAAGTTACTATCTATTAACTAAATAATATTTGGTTTCAATAATGCAACTTGGAATGCAAAGGTATACTAGTCAATGGAAATTAATTTTGTTTTTTTACACTTGATGTGTAGAAAAACAAAAAAAAAGCATAAATTAAAATTCAAAATATATTTTTAAAGTACACAAACCACTCTTGGTTTAGAAGTTTGTAATGACAGAACATGCTAAGTACCACGTCAGGAAAATTTAGCTCAGTTTCGTGTTACAAATGAGCTGTGTGACCTTGTCACATCCATTCAGTCAAATTTCCAAGAGTAAAGGATGCTGAATGTTCTTAAATATTTAGCCTTTATATTATTAAGTACCAAGAATTGAGGAATTTTTGAAGAGTTATAACCTAAAGACTATATTTTAACAGGCGACCTGGCAGTGGCAGACAAGATATATTGAAGAAGGCAATGGAAGAAGGTAGAAACAGAAGTTTGAGATGATAGACCAGAGGCTGTTAATCTGCTCAGGGTCCAGGGTTTAAGGGAATACATGAATTCCTTGAAATTGCAAGCGAAATTCTGTGCTTCTTTCTACGAAGAATATTTATGGTTTTCAGCTTCTCAAGAGTTATTAAACAAAGAAAGGATTAACAACTGCTTCCTCTAGTACCTATCACACCTATGTATTGTTTCATGTTTGTTTCTTACATTTGGCCCTTGGTAACTAATGATGTGAGTGACAGCAGAGACCCAATAAAGTTATTGAAAAAATTATGACCACTTGAAGGTGCGTTAAGTCACTCTGCAAACAAATTTATAACTTAGGCTTAATCAATTTTTCTATTTTAGATTAAAATTACAAGTTCTATAACTGAAAAACAATGGTATAAAAATGAAGTTCTTTGGAAATTAAGCAGTCATGTCTTAAGACGGCCCTAACCTTTTTGGCACCAGGGACTGGTGCTCCTATGAGAATCCAATGCCTGATAATCTGAGGTGGAGCTGAGGCGGTGATGCTAGCACTGGGGAGTGGCTGCAAATACAGATGAAGCTTTGTTTGCCAGCCCGCTGCTCACCTCCCTCTGTGTGGGCTGATTCCTAACAGGGCATGGACTGGTACAGGTCTGCTGCCCAGGGGTTAGGGACTCATCTTAAGAGATTCTGAACTCAAAACAGTCTTTGCCTAAAGGCTCCTTGTCCTTCGAATGGGCTAGATCCATTTAACCTTGAACAAATGGACCCAATTTGAGGCTACCAAAAGTAGTCTTAATTCTTCTCTATTAAAGGGTGTCTTCTGAGAATGACTTCTGACTGACAAAACATGTAGTTTCAGGAATTCTCCTAGCTGATGCCTCCAACTCTGGTCCAGTGACTCCGCTACTCCATCTGGCTTACTGACCAGGCCAGATTTCCCTAGGTGAGGTATAATTCCTGCTCATTTGATCAAGTTAAGTTTCTACATAGTGGCTCTTTAACTTAAACACACTCAATTTCCATCTGCTGGCCCCAAATGAATCATCTAGCTCTCTGCACCCAGATCATTTAACTTCTGTACTCAAATATACAGCCCCGACCCAATGTGTACCTATCTCGTTAGTTTTTCCATCTTAAAATACAGGTGCTATCAAAAGAATGGTAACAACCTAAATGTCCATCAAATAGTGAACTGGTCAAATAATGGTCCACGTAATAAATACTATGCAGCCCTAGAGAAGAATGAAGGTTTTTATGTATTGATAGGGAAATAGCTTTAGGATACAGTAAATGGAAAAATAAGGGAAGGTGCAGAATTGTGTACAGAGGGATATATTTTGAGCAACAGATATGTTTTGAGTACTTTGTGTGTTTGCTTGCATGTGTGTAAAATCTCTTGAAGGCTCCACAAAAAAATTAACATTAGTTGCCTATGGGAGTGGCTGGAGAAAAGAAGTAAGATGTTTATCTGTACTCTTGTAGAATCTGACTATATGAATGTACTATTATTTAATACTTAGTTATTAAAAATAGTTTTAAATATTTTGCTTTCTTTTATGTAGGCCAATCCTACTACCTCTGTTTGGATTCCATCTGTTTCCACCACCTCAGAAATCTTATACTATAGAATTTTGCTGTTGTACCTAATCGACCTCTTCACTGGATCCTTCTTATCAGTTTATAAACATGATCAAGTTCTTCTCATTAAAACAAACTAATATACTTTCAAATCCACATCCCATTATTGCCCTTATTCCTATAACCCTGCATAGCCACTCTTCTCCCAAAACAATCTGTTCTTAATGTTTCTATATCCTAATCTCCTGGACAGGCATTCTTTCCATACAATCCATTACCAAGTTCTGCTGGTTTTGTCTCTTAAATATCAACAGAATTCATACACAAGTCCTCATCTCTACTGCCAACACCCAAGTTAACAGTATCTGTAATGCAGTGGATTCCTAACTAGTCTTCCCATTATCCTCTTCCAATCTGTTCAGAGATCTCTTTCTAAAATGCAAATCTAATTTAATCTACAGAATCCTACCAACCCCACTTAAATTCCTTCAATGGCTAGCTTTCCACTGCTCTAGGATAAAGTCTGAAATCCTTAATAAGTAAATGTAAAGCACCTAGCTTAAGCATCTTAATGACTATCCCCAGGGTATAAACATGTATGCACTTCTCTAACAGGCTTTTACAGAGAGGAAAATTTGGATTCCTAAGAGACCTTTTCTGAGATGCAGGATATACAAAATATTTTAAATGTATTTCACAATCTTATCTTTTTGGCTCTGTATCATGAAATGTTCTCTTGATTGCAGGTCATTACCTACAGTGGGTTGTGAAATCATTTTTAGAGGGTCACAGCTAGGAGTTTTTAAAAAATGAAATACAATATACAGAATATATGATAAGGGTTAATACTGTTTTATGAATCTTGTTTTTGTTTTTATAAACTGAAGCACGATGTAAATTTATTTTTTATTGTGAGTTGCCAAAAAATGTGTAAAAGCCCAAACTGTTAGCAATTTTTTTGATATTATGATGCTGCTGTTTTCCGTGATACAAAATTTTTCATTCGACTAAGAAATTATACTTCAAATTAATTTCATTAGATTTCAGAATTTCAGCCATTTTAAAATGACCCCATTTCATGCTACCTAACTAAATGAGGTCTGATAATTTACCTAACAGTGTTGCAACAGCAACATTTAACTGAATTTCTGTATCACACACCTTTATCAGAACTCTGTGGCTCAACCCCCAAAGGCTTTGTGGTTTCTGGCAGCAGTGATATGAGCTCATGACCTGTAACTCAAGAGACTGCCTCTCAGGCATTCTTTTTTTAAAAAAATAAGTTTCTTTATTTAAATTAGTTTCAAGTATACAGTACATTGGTTAGACATCTATATTGTTCATAAAATGATTCCCCCAATTGCTCCCTTCCTCCCCTAGCTCTCCACTTAGCCATCACATTAATGCTAACTGCATTCCCTATGGCGTGCTCCCCATTCTCCTGCCCAACTATCAACTACTAATTTGTACTTCTTTAATCCTTCATCTCATTCTCCCATCCCCCTTCTCCCTCCCCTCTGTCTGTCCCCAAACTGTCCACTATATTTGTGAGTCTGCTTTTGATTAGTTTCTTCTTTTTGTTCCTTAGATTCCACATGTAAGTGAAATCATATGGTATTTATCTTTCTCTGTCTGACTTATTTCACTCAGCAAAATAACCTCTAGTTTCCATCCATGTTGCAAATGGTAGGATTTCATTTTTCGATATTCCATTGTATATATGAACCATAATTTCTTTATCCAATCATCTGATGGTGGGCATTTAGGTCGCTTCCATATCTTGGCTATTGTAAATTGTGCTGCCATGAATATTGGAATGCATAGATCTTTATGAATTATTGTTTTGGTTTTCTTTAAATACCCAGAAGTGTAATTGCTGGGTCAAAAGATATATATCCATTTTTAATTTTTTGAGAAATCTCCATACTGTTTTCCATAGCGGCTGCACCAATTTGCAATCCCACCAACAGTGTATGAGGATCCCCTTTTCTCCACATCCTCACCAACACTTGCTGTTTTTTGATTTACTGATGATAGCCATTCTGACAGGTGTGAGGTGATTATCTCATAGCAGTTTTAATTTGTATTTCTCTGATGGTTAGTGACCTTGAGCATCTTTTCATATGTCTGTTAGCCATCCGTATTTCCTCTCTGGAAAAGTATCTGTTCAGGTCTTCTGCACATTTTTAATTGGATTGTTTGTTTTTCTGCTGCTGAGTTGTATAAGTTCTTTATAAATTTTGGATATGGATTCATAACCTTCTTTGTGGCATGAAAAACTCTGATGACCCTTTCTCGGATAGTGTTTTTGAATTAATACATAAAATTACCAAGGGAATTGGTTATATTGAAATGCAGTTCTATCTCTGCTCCTACAGGAATCTGGACCTAAGGTTTATGTATTCATCAATCTAAAGATTACATTGGGATTAAGAACTAAGATCTTATAAGGAGTCCTAGCTAATTAAAGCATGTTTTAAGAAATAAAAAGTATTTTGAGAAACAAAATCTAGGGAGGAGAGAAAATTCCAGATACTGAAATACAGTGAAAGGAAGGGAGGGGCATATGAAAAAACAAAACAAAACAAAAATGAAGCACTGATAAGCTTACCTCAATATTAAACAAGGTTCCTTTCCTTTGTCTTTCTACTCTCGTATGCATGTGGACTTCCTGCTAAAATTGACTTTTAGTTACTTAAGCAAATTTGTGCCAAGAAAATTTTTAAAATAATTTTAATTAAAAAAAAAAAAAGTACTCCTGTATCCAAACCCCCAAATAATTTATTCACAAATAAAAATGCTTCTTTACTCATAAGTACTGCCTTTGGAATCTCTCTATTGGCAGGTGCCATGAAATACTATGACAAGCTTAATTATCTGGTTTTTCACTATGCATAAATTTAGAAGAGGTACTACAAGGGCAGACACATTTACACCAGATGAAGAACCATCTGACAGTGGGAAAAGACAATGAGAAAAAAATGATTAAAAGCAAGTACAAAAATTTAAAGTGAACAGACTTTACCCACTAACACAAACAGTCCTACATGATTCAAGACTCTAGAAGCACCATTCTATTACTTCTGGAGTATAATAAACTAATATAAAATTTTGAATCAATGAGATGAAAACCTGCTCAGAAGTCAATATTTTAGTGATTTATGGGGGAAAGAGAATAAAAAGAGCGTGTTATGAAGTTTGAAAAAGGATCCAGTTGAGAATCAGAGTACGACTGTTACCAAAAAATTCAGGGGACCTCACACTTTTGTAAGTTATCTCCAGGAGCTCTACCAGGTCCCCGCAGTGAACACCAGAGAAAAATTTCCTTGTGCTTCCAACAGGGAGAGAGGAAAAGGAACCATTTTGACATACATTCTATTCATAACAAGGCCTGCCTTCTGGAGAAACTACTTTGCCAGAGCCAACCTGCTGGGGTTTTATCAGACCCTAACCTATCGAGAAAAGGGTAATTAATACTCAAAATCAGCTGGCTCTAGCCTTCCACATGGGGGAAGGAAAATATCCAACCCCATCCACCTCTTGCCATTTTGTCCCGCCTAAAAGAAGTGGGAAACACTGCGAATAACAAATTAAATAAAAATATGCCTATTAGAATGGTGAGAATCCAAAACACTGACAACATCAAATGCTACTCAAGATGTGGAACAACAGGAACTTGCACTCACTGTTGGTGGCAATGCAAAATGGCACAGACACTGTGAAAGACAGTTTGGCAGTTTCTTACAAAACTAAACATACTCTTAACCATATATGATCTAGTAATTTCGTTCCTTGCTATTTACCCAAAGGAGTTAAAAACATGTCCACACAAAAACCTAGACATGGATGTTTTTAGCAGCTTTATTCATAACTACTAAAACATGGAAGCAACCAAGATGTCCTTTAATAGGTGACTGAATAAATAAACTGTGGTACATCAAGGCAATAAAATACTATAAAGAAATGAGCTATCGAGCCATGAAAAGACATGGAAAAACCTCAAGAGCATATTGCTAAAGTAACCTTAAATGATGCATATTACTAAGTGAAAGAAGCCAATCTGAAAAGGTTACATACTGCATGGTTCCAAATATCTGATATCCTGGTAAAAGGAAAATTATGGAGACGGTAAAAGGACCATTGGTTGCCAGGGGCTGGGGGAGGGAAGGATGAAAACGTGGAACACAGAGGATTTTTACCGCAAGGAAATTATTCTGTATGATGCCATAACGGTGGAACCATGTAATTATACACTTGTCCAAATTTACAGAGTGTACAACACAAAGAGTGAACCCTAATGTAAACTATGAACTTTTGGTGATAATGATGCTTCAATGTAGGTTCATTAAAAAGTTATATGTGACTCTATCAAAATCGTAGCTGGCTTATTTGCATAAATTGACAGCTGATCCTAAAATTCACATGGAATTACAAGAAGCTAAAAGTAGTGAAAACAATGTTGAATAATAAGAACAAAGCTGGATGAGTCACACTTCCTGATTTCAGTACTTATTACAAAGCTAGTGTATAGTCCTAGCATTAAGGACAGACATACAGAACAATGGAACATAACTGAAAAGTCCAGAGATAAACCCTTACACTTATGGATAACTGATTTGAGGCAGGAATGCCAAGACAACAAAGAAAGAACACTCTTTTCAACAAATGGTGCTGTAACAACAGGATAGTCACACACAAAAGAATAAATTTGGGCCTTCCTTACACTATCCACAAAAATTAACTCCAAATGGATCACATACCTAAATGTGTGAGCTAAAAATATAACTCTTAGAAGAAAATGAAGAGGAAATCTTTGTGACCTTAGGAAAAGCTTAGACAATACCAAAAGCTCAAGTGACTAAAGAAAAAACTAAATTGGATATTATCAAAATAACTTTTGTTCACCATCAAGAAAGTAAAAAGACAACCCACAAAATGGGTGAAAACTTTTGCAAATCAAATATCTGACAAGGGACTAGAATATATAAAGAACTCTTACAATTCAATAATAGACAATTCGATTAAAAATGGGCAAAAGATCTGAACAGACATTTCTCCAAAGAAGATATACAAATGGCCAACAAATGCACGAAAAGATGCTCAACATTATAAACTTTCAGGGAAATGTAATCAAAACCACAACAAGATACCACTTTATAGCCACTAGAATGGTTATAATAAAAAAGATAATAACAAGTTTTGGTGAAGATGGGCCAAAATTGGAACCCTTGAACACTGCTAGTGGGAATGTAAAATGGCACGAGTGCTTTGGAAAAGTTTAGCAGTTCTTCAAAAGGTTAAACATGGAATTATATGACATAACAATTCCACTAGTGGGTATATAACCAAGAGAAATGAAAACACATCTGTATAAAAACTTGCATACAAATGTTCATAGCAGCATTCACAAGAGCCAAAAAGTGGAAACTCAAATGTTCACCAACTGATGAATGGCTAAACGAAATGAGGTAGAGCCATAACAATGGAATATTTCACAAGAAAAAGGAATGAAGTCCTGATACATGCTATAGCATAGATGAATCTTGAAATTATGCTAAGAGGCCAGCTACACACACAAAAAATATTAGTATGCATATTGGTATGCATTTCTCATTGAGGAAATGCAAATTAAAACCACAATGAGATATTTCCATGCACTTAATAAGACCAACGATACCAGGTACTGGTAAAGATATAGCACAAACAAACAAACAAACAAAAAGATATAGCACAAACAGAACTCTCAAAACATTGCTGGTAGGGGTGTAAACTGGTGAACCTACTTTGGAAAACTACTTGGCAACTTACTTTGAAATGCATCAAAAAACAGGACATATTGATAGAGGGATGGATATGTGTTAAAACAAATACAGCAAAATGATAACTGCAGAATCTAAGTGGTGAGAATATGGGTGTACAAACAACTCCATCAACTTATTTTTGAAAATTTCGTAATAAAATGTTGTGAGGAAACACTAAATATATACCTGTTCCATTACCCAGCAATTCCGCTCCTGGATATATAGTCAAAATAAACAGGCGCTTATGTACATTATATACATAAAGGGAATGTTCATAGCAGATTTATACAGCCCAAAACTAATACAGCCCAAATATACGTCAATAGAATGGGTTAAAAAATGTGTATTTATACAACTGAATACTGTACAGCAATGAAAAATAATATGAACTACTATCACATACATATAAAACACAAATGAATTTCACAAACAATGCTGAATGAATTATTTTAACTTCAAAACCAGGCAAAATAAATATATGGTTATTAAGAGGTCAAGTAGTGGTTACCCTTAGGGAAGGGGTACTGACTGTTGGATGTGGTATGAGGAAGTGTTTTGGGGCACTGGAAATAGGTTCTAATTTGATAGTGGTTATAATATATAAAAGTTCAGTGGGCTATATAGTTAAGATACCGTTAAAGATATACTGTTTATTGTATGTAAACAATAAACAGGTTTACACATATATATTACACTTTAACTGTCTAAGATTATACAACTCCATGTTTACCACTTACTCATTATTCTGGCTGCAAGTTCCCTAATAGTTTAATAAAGGCAGATCTTTTGCTTTTATTCGTTTTTTTAAAACTGATATTCACATAAGACTTCACTTGAAGTCTTTAGAAGCTAAGTTGTGATTCACTGCCTTATCACAAATTGATCAACGTCTACATCAAACAGTGTAATACTTGATTATATACTATTTCACACTAAATCAATAAGTGCTTTATGTATATACATTAATCTTGTCCCCTTAACTAAAATGGTAGCTTCTCAGGGGTAAAGGACTCATTTCTTCTTTCTCCTTGGTGCCTAACACATACTTGCTGACTGTTAGAAGAAAATAGGTATCAAGTGTCCTGGTTTTTATCCTTAAAGCCTTGCTTTATGGGAAACTGCTTCTTTTCCCCCCACAAATATAAGAACTAAATTGTTATACAAAATTACATGTAATTTTAACTGGAGCAGTTATAAAAGTCTCACTCTTCTTAAAGCCATTCAGCTTTATGTGAAATTCAGAAAATTTTTAATAAATAATTATGTCTGGAGGATTGCTTTCTTCATTCCCACACTTTCGGATCCCTTAGTTACCTTTCTGGATTAAGTAACAAGATAATTACTCAACTGGCCCCTGAGAGCACACTCCAGGTTGGCTATTTAATTAAAAGATAGGTATATAAGCATTCATATTAAATTGAACTCAAAGTATCCTTAATCGGTTAAAATAAAAGAACTCTTCTAAGACTTCAAAAACGACCTACCAGAAAGCCAAACTGAATGTCAAAATCGAAAGGTCAGGTTCCCCAAGAGCAGAAAATATATTTAGTTCTCCCTTATCACTTTACTTCTCAACTGCATGTGGCAATCTCTTCTGTCATTAAAAACACACACTTTGGCTGTCTATAAATAAGCCGGTTTTTCCTCGCATCTTTTACTCACATTTCCACTCTCTGCGACTCTTTACCACCTCACTCTTAATTTCACTTATGTCATAATTGCAAATCTTGAATTCTGAGCATGTTAGTAATATCATAAATGTTTGTTAAATTCATTATCAAAAGTTACTGCTAAGGAATCGACTTCTGGAAATTTGTTACAGCCTATTTTTAAATAACCTACTTGAATACAGGATAGAAATACATCATCCCTCTTTGCTTGAAGGAAGGTAATACCAAGAAGATAATTATATTAAAAAATGGCTGAGGCAAGACGACAAAGAAATACAACATTTAATTCCAATTGCATTTATAATCATCCTTTTTTCACTCTCGTTCTCATCTTCAGATTTTAACTTGGCTGAGACACAGTAAAGAGAGAAAGAAGGGGCACAAATTGAATAAGAAAAGCCAAGGAGAACCTATAGAAACCATTCTGTGACAACTTTTCTATTTAGAAGAAACCAAATAAAATTGAAGACCTTTCAAAAAAAAACCATTCTACCTAAAGTATTATATTAAGATTTTAAAAGATCTAAATTTTATAATAAAATATGGAGGTTTCTAGTATGTATTAATTAAAAAAAATATTTTAGGAAAGTCAAGTTCTCAGATCCTACATACCAAATAACTCATCACCCCATCTTCTCAAGTTACCCTATAATTAGCTCTAGAATTAAAGTGACATACAGACTGTTCTACTCCAAATGGTGCATACGTTCTTAATGCAAAGAATCACCCTTAATTAAAAGGACATCCAGAGTGGGAGATCAGGCATAAACAAACAAAACTCCTGCAACAAAGGTTACAATGAATCTTTGCTTATTTATTTTAAAAAGACCAAGGCAAGATGAACTACATAAACAAAAACCAAACTCAAATGAAAAAGATGAAGAGGGATTAACTTTCCCAAAGCTCATGCACTTTACAAAGTAGAAGTGATAGGACAAAATCGAATACAGATAAAAATAATGTGGGAGAGAAAAATAACAGAACCGTTTAAAGTACAAAGGCCAAACACTAAAGAGCAGAATTCTGGGAACAATTTATATAGAAGCAAACAACCATAAAACCTCACACTTTTACAGAAAAACACAATAACTGATTTTCACATTTACTCAAGTATTTGAGTGCCTACTATGTGAAAGCACAGTTCTAGCAATGCAAAGATCAATCAGACTTGGATTCTAGTAGAGGAAATTATACATTGTTATAAATAATTAAAATCAAACAGGAAAGGTAAACAAAGTATCCAAAAAATGGTAAAAACGCTAAAGGAGTTCAGATTAAGTAATTATTCATGTTGGAAAACATCAGAAAAGGATTCATGGCACTTGAATTGGATCTTGAAAGCTAAAATTTACATTGGGAATTAAGGGAAGAGGATACTAGGCAATGGGAATAAAATGAGCAAAGGGAGAGTCTGAAAAGTAGAAAGCATATAGATATAGATTACGGCAAACTGTTCAGCCTGACTAGAGTAGAGGTTATATATACATAAGACTACAAAAAGCTGTAAAAGTATATAAGGAGCCAGATCACAACTTTGAAAGCTAAAACAGAGATCTTCAGTGATGAGTCATGAAGACTCATTAAGGATTAAGAAGCAAGGGATAGGATCTGGATAGAATTTATCTAGCAGGAAGGAATGAAATGAATGGGGAGGAGAGAAGATGCCAATCAGGTCATCATGAGAGGTGATGAGGACCTCAATTATAATGGAGACAGTATAAGAGGGAGATGGCACAGTTCTAAGTTAGTCACTGGGTGTCTATAATGTGTAAGGTACCATTCCACTCTACCAAGAAATTTTTGAAATCTTAACACATCATTCTAATTTTTAAGGAAACTATAAACTGGAAAAATAATTGTTAAAGCACCAGAGCTAATTAGTAAAGTAATATGTTATTTCCAAATAAATATTACAAACAAAATCAGAGTGAGAGGGGGGAAAAAATGGTCAAGGAAGACTTCAAAGAATTTGGAGTTGATCTGCACCTCAGTGAAAAGGTAGAACTTTACACAAAGGGAATTTTTTAAATTAAATAATTTGTTTAGTAAGACCAAGATATGTGAAATACTTTTTGAATGCTTAAAAATAAGTATATTATTAGATTCTAGATTTTTAAAGAAGGGGGTTACTTTTAATGAGTTCTATAATAGAGACCAAGCCTTTTTTTAAAAGTATCTTGAAGAAAGCTTTATTCAGTCACAACTCAATGCCAAAATGTTATTTGGTTATTTGTGAATGAAGCTCCTCGTAACACAGAACATAATCTGATAAACTCTTCATATTTTACATTTGACAATATTTGAACTCAGATCCACCTGCCTCCAAAACTAGAGCTACCTGCATTCACTGCTGTATTAACAATAGCTTATTTTCTTCTGATTTTAAAATGTCATATGTATTAATCACAAAGGAGGAAGAGATTAGTAAATCTCAAACCATATAACTACTGCAAAACTGAGAAATACATGTTTTTTCAGATAGAAATGCTGTTAAGTGGCTTTTGTTGTTCAGTGGATATTAAGCTCTTTTAATAGAGTACCACTCTTTAATTAGCATATAAAACACAGGGGTCTTAGAATGACAGTGATACCTCAACCTGTTCACATACATCTTCCTGTGCTGAGCTACCTACCTAGCCCTTTTCTCTTATGGACCTCAAGTCTCCCACCCTTTCACAACTTATCCTCCCTCTTACAACCCTTCAAAGACTGCCCTTGATGGGCAGATTTCCTTTGTACACTTTCTAAACATTCAGGAAGGAAGAGTAGAGAGTGTGCCAAATTTCATTTTTATCTTCTAATTCAAGAAAAGCTCTAACCTCTTTCCTTCCATTTCTTTAAGGATTCAAGTACTTTCTCATAAAATATTTTGTTATAGACTATATACAAGTTGAAAAAAAACTATTTTATTAATAATTATTTTAAACCATTCCTATGTTTAGTATTATTGGGATTTGATTTTTAGGATTCCTTAAAAATGATCCATAATAAAGGAAAAAAGGAATAGGAATATACATAGTTCTTATAACACATTCAACTGCACTTGCCTTAAAATAAATATATTAATTCATTTAAAAGAAACCTAGTCAACCAATAACTGAGTGCCTAATGGGTGCCAGGCACTGTTCTAGGTACTTATTTGTAAAACGAAAATTAAAAAAAAAAAAATCCCCTTTCTTCAGGGAGCTTACGCTTACTACTTCATGGGAGAAGAAAGATAATAAACAATAAAAATAATAAGTAAAGACAGTTGTGTTAGAAAGTGATGAATGCTATGGGGAAAAAATAGAACAGGATAAGGAAGGCTGTTAGGGTAGGCTGCAATTTTAAATAGGGTGGTCAGAGAGGGTTTAAAAAGGTGTTATTTGAGTAATGACTGGAAGGGGATGAGGGAGTCAGCCATGGTGATAACTGGGCAAAGAGGACTCCAGGCACAGAAACCAGGGCAAAGGTCCTGGAGTATCCCGGGAACAAGGTGGCCAGACAGGCTAGCAGGGGGTAGAGTAGCAAGAGAGGTATGTGTGGAGGCAAAAGGTATAGATTATATAGGGTTTAGGGGACACTATAAGAATTTGGCTCTTATTCTGAATGAAAAAGGGATCCATAGAAGATTGAGTAGGGTGTCATGCATGATCTGTTTTACTAGAATCAATCTGGCTGCTGAGTTAGGAACAGGCTACTGCGAAGGAAAGGGAGATCAATTAGGAGACTGGCTACTACTGAAACTCAGATGAGAAATACGTACTTCCTACAAACTTTGACCATAATGGTACAGCAATTATTTTTTAAGCATAAATAAATAAATAAAACAAATCTGTCAGATCCTGCTAAAAGGAAATAACTAGAAATTATTAAAAGAGTTTACCATATAGATCTCTTGGCATATATTTACATTGCACAACACAAACAAAAAACATTTTACTCACTACAAAAAATACCAGTGTTCTTTTATCATCAGCTTTTCCCTTTAAAAAAGTTAATCCTATTGCAGCTGAAACGAACTATTCTTTAAAGAAATAAGCCAATATTCCTGTACCTCTGTTAATTAAATACTATTTAAGGAAAAAATTTACTTCTGTCCACTGAAAATATAAATATTTACCTTGGATTGTTGTCTCTTAGGTCATCCTAATTAACCATTCCTAAAAATCTCATTTCCTTCGGAGGATAAATTTTTTTCTACAAGTTTCTATTTTTATGATCTCGTTTTTTTTAAAGGAAATTATTTTCAATTGATACCAAATTTGCATATCAGCATCTGGGTCATTCAATTCAGGAAAGGGCAACCACAAAAAACTCCCACTGTCACAAACAACATGTTTCAAAAAATGTTCTTTCATGATACCAAAGAAACTCATCATTTAGTCCTCCTGGAAAAGGCAAATAACAATTCTTAACACTATGTTATAAGGATAAGAGAAAGAGGGCAATAAGTCAAAGATAGTCAATTTGCCTGGAAAGGGGCTAGGAAACATGGAAGGAGATAAAAATAAAAATTCATACCTCTAAAAAAATGTGCTCACAAAACCAAAATAAGCATAGTCTTATAGTATTTATGAAGGAAACAGAGAGTGAATATAAACAATTTACTAGCTTCAAAGATTCAGAAAGACATTCAGATTTAGCTTGGATTTTTTTAAGAGACTGACTCTGTGACAATTCTTTGGAAGAAATGGGTGTGTAAACTTACAAAACATAATACCGAATTCAAATTCATTAATTCATTCAACATTTAAGTGCTTTTCTGTGCCAAAAATTGCATGCAGCATTAGAAACATAGTCTCTTTTCTCAAGGGCTTATATAGTCTTCATTTATCCCACAGTTACTAAGTATCTACTTACTATGAGCAAGATGCTAGGGATACAACAGCAAACAGGAGGCACGGGGACTCTACCTGCAAACAGTTTACCCCGTGGAAGGAGGGAAATGCCTCAAGGATGAGACACACATCTAACTAAACAACGAAATTAACACTTACGTGTTATATACGCTGTTTGCGGAAGTGTAGAGAGCTCAGGGGGACACAAACAAGGGAGTGATGGATTCAGCGCAGGAGGGAGGGGAATGTTGGGGCTCCAGATATGAGGTGACAGGAGAGCTGAGTCCTCAAAAGAGGATTACAAGTTCACCTGGCCGACCTTGGGGGAAGGGCTCCAAGCAGAGGGAGCAATTGGAGCAAAAGCAGAGAGGTGTGAACCTCTCTGGTCTATATGGTAGGCCTGGTGTATGTGGTAGGCCTGGAATACAGAGACATGAGTTAAGTCATGGAGGCTTGTGTATGCCCCAAGTAAGACCGGACTTTTACTGGTATATATGAAAGGCCCCTGAAGGGTTTTAACAAAAAACCAGCATACATGAACAGTTTTTCTGCTGTGTGACACTGGTTTACACAGGAATAAAAAAAGAATAACACTAAATAATGATGTCACCATGAAACAACAAAGGAGACTGCCTAGTTAGAAAACTAAATCCCCTCAGGAAAAAAATTAAGCTACTTAACTATCCAAGCACTTCTGGAAAAAAAAAGCTTTTAATCAATATCATGTAAAATTAAAGTAGAGGAAAGATTTGTATATATTATGGATTATAACATCCACATACCTATCTTGAGTTTGCTCAAGAGGTCTTAACTCTTTATTAATTGTATAAACACATCTGGGGCTGCTGACTGCTGTGCAAAAAGCAAGGAGAAAGTCAAAGGGAGAACCACGAGTAACAGAAGGTATTTCTCAAGCCAGCTTTAAAGGTTTCCAAAGTTCAAGATAATCAAGTTTTATTAACTCAGAGCGTTTAAAAGGTGTGTCATGGGGTGGAGTGAAAGAAGGAGGGGTTTAAAAATTATTATATACATAAACAAGTAACTCTTGAAGTCCCTGGGACGAAAATCACCACTTGAAGATCTCCCAATTAGAAGGAGAAATGAATACCTACCAGATCCAATTAACACAGACAGGGGAGGGGGAGAGGAGGGAGGGAGGGAGAGGATGATCACACCTGAAAATATAAATAGGGTGGGGGGCAACCACCCATCCAGAATCCATAATCCGGTTGGCGGTGCGATGAAAAAATCATTTCTAAACCTTACAGCTCAGACTCCACGATTCAGACATAAAGACCACGATTCAGACATAAAGGCAAGAAAATGTCACTCAACTCCAGAAGCAAGCCACCAGCCTCTGTCCAATGGGATATGATCACACACTCGGATCCCAGGACTCAAGGACAGAGTACCATCCCCACACCGTACTTGAGGGGAGGCGAAGGATCCCCCCAACTCTGGAAGTGGGGAGCAATCACCCTCAGATCCAGCTCTAAGGGCGTCAATGCCCCCCTAGGCCAGGCCTCGACGAGGCCGAGACAGTGACAGCCTCAAAGACCCCTCCTCAACCTCGGCCGGAGCTGCCTCTACCCCTCGCACCCCCTCTTCCCCAACACACACCCTCCCCTACCTGATATGGCGGCGGCGGCTCCTGATCCGGCTCCGTCCCCTCGCCAAAACTAGCCCGGTCGGACTGAGACTCGTGAAGCAGGGAGATGTCATCCGAAGTGGGGGATTTGAGGCAGTTCCCCATCTTCTGGGGCTGGGGTGTGTGATCTGGGGAAGGGAGAAAGCAGTGGCGGGGTCGTTCGTACGCTCCGCGGTCAGCCTCGGTCAGCGAGGTGGGGTCGGGCGGCAGGCCGGGGTTCAGGCGGCGACGGCTCCCCCGCCCCCCGGCGCCGCCGAAGGGCCGCTCATGCCAACCCCCGGGGGTGGGGGCTCAAGGCTGGGCCGCGGGCTCCTTTGGGGTCGCGGCAGTAAGCCTCCTGCCAGGCAGCGACGTGGGGGGGGGCGGGCGGGGAGACGAGACACTTCCCCACCCCGCCCCCCCGCGGGGCGGCGGCGGCCACGGAGCTGCTGGGCCTAATCCAGGTCAGGAGGTGGGGGCGCGACCGTCGCGGCTGCCTCAGCTGCTGCCTCAGCTGCTGCTGCCCCTGCCGACGCCGCGGCCGCGGGCCTCATCCTACTCCGCCTCAAAGAGGCAGCGGCGGCAGCCAGAACGAGGCCAGCTGCGGCCCTGCGTCATGCCGCCGTGCGTGCTCTGGTCCCGCCCCCAGCGCCGAGAGGCGTGGGCAGCCCAGGCTGGCTCACTCCCACACCCCCGCCGCCTCACAGCTGTCTCTGGCTGCGTCAGTTTCTGCTTTTCTCTCTTTCGGTTCGGTACCTGACTCCGAAAACTATCTCCCGTGACTCCCCACGTCCACTTCTCCCTCCGTGCTTGTCTCAGCTCTTACCTGTGCACTGTTCTGACAGTCTTCTCACCGCCTTCCTCCAAGGGATCTATAAACCACGGTTAAAATGTTAAATAGTTTCCCCTTTATCCTTTCAAGATAAAGTCCAAAGCTAACCAATGAACCCTCCCTACCTATCCAATTACTTCCTTATTCACCTACATCACAGAGAGATTCCTCTTTCAGTTTTATATATCAGATTGTTGTATTTCTTTCCATTTCCACCACCATAGTCCAAGCCATCATTTCTCTCCCACACTACGGCAATTACTCTCGGCTGTCTTCCTGCCTTCACCATTGCCCCATCCAATCCACTATTTGCAGTTGAATTATCTTTTTAAAATATAAATCTCATCGTGTCTTTCTCCTGCTCAAAATCTTCTATTATGACTAAATATTAATTCTTAAATGGTTGACAAATCTGCCTACCTCCCTAATCTGATTAGCAGCATTGTCTTCTCACACATTCTAAACTCTAGACTAAGTAAAGTACTTTCAGTTATCTAGAAGACTGTTCCCTCTGGCTGAGGCCTTTATCTATATTGTTTCTCTGACAGACACTCACTTCTCTCCACTCCGGACCTTCTACCTCCCTCAAGCTAACCGTCATTTCCACTCGTTCTTCCTGGACTCAACTTCATTTCCCCAGGGAAGTCTCTCCTAACCCTCCAGCCTGGGTTTGTCGCCTTCTAGGTGCTCTGTCTCTGAGCTTTTCCTCTGTCACACACAGTCTGATCTAGCTGACTCATCTGTCCTTCCTTTGTGCATAGTCTGGCACTTTGCCTCAGGTAGAGTAGGCTCTCTTCTTGGGTGGATAAACAACTAAAAAAAGCAATGTATGCAAAGGCAGGCAACAAGAAAGGTGAGAATGCTCCTAGTATTCATTCAACAAGAAGACAAGAAGTGGGTCTTGACTCCCTTTCTATTATTCACCACACACTGATATTTAGTTAGGTTTCTTTTTTTTTTTTTTTAATTTTTTTAAGGCTCCAGACCCTATTCTAGGCACTAGGAAAACTAAATTACCGACCTGGTTTGTTCCTCTTGGAACCCAGAGTCCAAGCTGGGCAGGCAAGTAAACAAAGGAGTTTCATGTGCTGCCCCAACCCAGAGGAGAGCTATTAGACTATTTAGGTCAGTATCTGAAAGGATTCTCGGAGTCCTTAATCTACAAAATCACTATCCTTTTTAAATGCACTCATATCCCATAGTAAATATAACCTTTTTGCTGTGTAACCTCTTCTCTAAGACTTGCTTTCCTTCCCATTAATAGCTCCCACTTAAATAGGTGTATAACTTATGCCATGTTCGTATCAGAACCTTTCACACCTCCCACAAAATGACTGCTTAATTCTCCAGCTTAGAAAAGTGAAATTATTGGATCCTTTGGGAGGAAAATTTCAAGCACATGCCTCTTTCCCCCTATTGCCATTTTCCTTGTCTCCTCTAAACTATTCTTAACAGCTTCTTAACAAAGCCCTTGCCTCTGAATCATCAATCTGTTCTCCATACTACCGCCATGAAAATGTGATTAGAGAGCATTCGTAGACTTGAGGTTCAGAAATTTCGCTTGGTGTTAAGGCCTTGCATCATTTGTTCCCATTCTTATCTCCAACTCCAACTAAGCATCCTACTTGCCATGCCCTCAATTTTCACTAGGCTTTTTCACCTCTGACCTTTTGCCATGTTGTTCCCTTCTGTTGAAATTCAGCCATTTTTTAAGACCCTCCTTACATACTACTTCATCTACGGCCATGCCACCCTGAACAAGCCCCATCCCGTCTGATCTCAGAAGCTAAGCAGGGTCGGGCCTGGTTAGTACTTAGAAGGGAGACCACCTAGGAAGACCAGGTGCTGTAGGCGTAAACAATAAAAAATAAGGGATTGTAAGCTGACAAGATCCTTGCAATCTATGAGGTCAACCAAGGGTTGCCTTGCCTAAAAATAAATAAGTAAGTAAATAAATAAATACCAATTCATGTAGCTGTCCTGGATTTCACTTAGTTGCAATATATGTAACAATATAAAATAAATGAGACTTATTGTATGATATTGAGTATATCTATATATCATATATGAATATTTTAATGCAATTTTAATATACAATTATAACTGCCATGTATTAGTCTAAGCCAGACACATAAGAACCCTGAAAGGTCTATATTGATATTATTGTTTTGTAGAAATAGAAACATGGCTTCACATGGCTATTCAGAGGTAAAGCCAGGGTTTGAATCATATACTAGTTGTCTGTATTAAGTTATGGGAAATAACTACATCTTTTTTCATCCTAGTATTCCTCCCTCAGTGTGTAAAAACAAGAGAATGGGGGAAGACTTATCTTGAATGACTTTGGCATCCACGTGTATCTTTATAAGGAAATAGTTATTCAATAATCTTTTTTCCTAACCCAGCTTTAGAAAGGAGCCTTGAGAAGTGCCCTGTAGACCAAAGTGTGACCTAATCACAAAATATAATTTAAAATCGGAAATAGTAACCAGGACTATTACAGTGACAAAGATTCTCCTTGACCTAACTCTGCCAGGCTCCTCTAAGCCCTCAGGGCCCTAACCTTGGGCTCTGTGCTTGGCCCACTTATCCCAATTTTAGCAAAAGTCTAGCTGAGTCAGTTTAGCTGGAATCCCCCTCCTTTAGTATCTGACCACCTTGGCTTGCCTTCAGCAAAAATCCTGTCAAGTAGGTTTAACTAGAATTCCCCTTATCCCTGATGTTTCCTCTTAGTAATTTTCCATCCCCTGATTCCCACTCTGCTCCTTGCCCATAAATCCCCACTTGTCCTTTTTGTATTTAGAATGGAGTTCAGTTCTACACTGGAGTCTCTTTTCCCCTACTGCAATAGTTCTTGAATAAAATTTGCCTTCATCACTTAAACTTCTGTCTGGCTGTGGTTTTCTCTGACAGTAGATCTAATGCATAAGCAGATATGAGAGACATATTTTTTTTTAAAATAGACATTATTTTTTAGACCAGTTTTAGGTTCACATCAATATTAAGCAAAAAGTATGAAGATTTACCACATGCAATTTGCTCCCACACACACAGAGCCTCCCCATTATCAACCTCCTACAGCAGAGTGGTGCATTGGCTTCCACTCTGAATCTGCAGTGGCACATCACTGTAATCTTTGCTTATGTACTGGTCATTCTTGGGGTTGTACATTCTATGGGTTTGGACAAATGTATGAGAACATGTACTCACCATTATAACATCATACAGAATAGTTTCACTGCCCCCCAAATCTTTTGTGCTCTTCTTATTCATCTCTTCCCTTAGCACTAACCCCTGACAAACTGATTTCTTTACTGTCTCCATAGTTTTACCCCTTCCAGAATGTCATATAGTTGGAACCATACAGCATGTAGCTTTTTTAGATTGTCTTCTTTCACTTAGTAATATGCAATTAGGGTTTCTCCATGTCTTTTCATGGCTTGATACTCATTTCTTTTTAGCACAGAATAACATTCCACTCTCTGGAAGTCCCACAGTTTATTTGTGCATTCAGCTACTGCAGGACATCCTAGTTGCTTCCAAATTTTAGCAATTATGAATTAAACTGCTCTAAAGTAAGAGTACAGGGTTGTTGTTTTTTTTTTCCAATTTTTTCATTATGACAAAATACACTTAACAAAATTTACTACCTTAACCATTTTTAAGTGTACAGTTCAGTGGTCTTAAATGTTCATAATATTGTGCAACTATCACCCCATCCAGCTATAGAACTCTTCATCTTATAAAACCAAAACTACTCATTAAACCACAACTTCCCGTTTTCCCTTCCCACTAGACCCTAATAACCACCATTCTACTTTCTGTGTCTATGATTTTGACTACTCTATGTATCTTATATAACTGTAATCATATAGTTTTGTCCTTTTGTGACTGGCTTGTTTCACTTAGCATAATGTCTTCAAGGTTCATCCATGTCGTAGCATATTGCAAAATTTCCTTTCTTTTTAAGGCTGAATAATATTCCATTGTATGTATATACCCATTTTGCTTATCTATTCATCCATTGATTGAACTTGGGTTGCTTCTATGTTTTAGCCATTATGAATAATGCTGCAATGTACAAATATCTCTTTGAGATTCTGATTTTAAGAAGTGGAATTGCTGGGTGATATAGTAATTCTATGCTGCCATATTGTTTTCCACAGCAACTGTACCATTTTACATTCCCAAAAAACAATCTGTTTACAGGTGTTCGTGTAGACATTAAGTTTTCAACTAATTTGGGTAAATACCAAGGAGTACAATTGCTGGATTGTATAGTAAGAGTATGTTTAGTTTTGTAAGACACTACCAAAGTGGCTGTACCATTTTGCATCCCCTCCACCAGTGAATGAGAGTTCTTGGTGTTTCATATCCTCACCAGCATTTGATGTTGTCAGTGTTCTGGGTTTTGGCCATAGCAATAGGTGTGTAGTGATACTTCATTGTTGTTTAATTTTCATTTCTCTGAAATTTTCCTTTCATATACTTACTTTCCATCTGCATATTTTAATTGATAGGGTGTCTGTTAAGGTGTTTGCCAATTTTTTTAAAGAGCATGATTTATTTTCTTATTTTTGAGTTTTAAGAGTGCTTTATATTTTTTAGAGAACAGTCCTTTATCAAATATGTCTTTTGCAAATGTTATCTCCCAGTCTGTGCCTTGTATTTTTATTCTCTTGACAGTGTTATTTGCACAGCAGAAATTTTTAAATTTTAATCAAGCCAGCTTATCAATGGTTCATGCTATGAATTGTATTTAAAAAGTCATTGCCAAACCCAAGGTCATCTAGATTTTCTCCCATGTTATCTTCTAGGAGTTATATATACTTGTGTTTTACATTTACATGTGATCCATTTTGAGTTGATTTTTGTGAAGGACGTAAGATCTGTGTCTAGATTCATTTTTGCATGTGAGTGTCCAATTGTTCTAGGACATTTGTTAAAAAGACTATCTTTTCCGCATTGTATTGCCTTTACTCCTTTGTTAAAGATCAGTAGACTATATTGTGGGGGACTATCTGGGATCTCTATTCTATTCCACTGACCTATTTGTCTGTTCTTTCACCAATACCATACTGTTTTGATTACTGTAGCTTTATAGTAAGTCTCACAATCAGCTATCACTAGTCCCCAACTTTGCCCTTCTCCTTCAGTAATTTGTTGGTTGTTCTAGGTCTTTTGCCTCTCCATAAAACTTTCAAAGTAATTTGTTGATATACACAAAATAATCTGCTGGGATTTTGATTGAGATTGAATTAAATCTATAGACCATGTTGGGAAGAACTGACATCTTGACAATACTGAGTCTTCTTATCTATAAAAATGAACTATCTCTCCATTTATTTCATTTTTAATTTCATTCATCAGAATTTTGTAAGTTCCTCATACAGAACTTATACATATTTTGTTAGATTTATACATAATTATTTCATTTTTTGAGGGGTGCTAATGCAAATGATTTTTTAGTTTTAATTTCAAATACTACTTATTCATTGATTGTATATAAGAACGTGATTGACTTTTATATAGTAAACTTGTATTCTGCAATCTTGCTGGAATTACTTATTAGTTCTAGAAGTTTTTCATTGATTCTTTTGGATTTTCTTTTGGATCATGTCATCTATGAAGTCAGTTTTATTTCTTCCTTCTCAATCTGTATACCTTTGATTTCTTTCTTTTTTTTTTTTTTCTGTCTTATTACTTACCTAGGACTCCCAGTATGATGTTAAAAAGCAGTCATGAGAGGGGACATCCTTGCCTTGTTCCTTATTTTAGTGGGAAAGCTTCAGGCTTCTCAGTATTAAGTACGATGCTAGCTGTAGATGTTTTGTAAATATTGTTTATCAAGTCAAGGAGGTTTCCCTTTATTACTGGCTTACTGAGAGTATTTTTCATGTATGGTTGTTGAATTTTGTCAAATGTTTTTTCTGCACCTACTGATATGGTCTTGTGGTTTTCCTTCTTTAGTCTACTGATGTGATGGATTACTTTAATTGATTTTCAAATGTTGAACAGGCCTTGTATATCTGGGAGAAATTTCACTTGGTATATAATTATTTTTATTACATTGTTAGATTCTATTTGCTAATATTTCATTGAGGATTTTTTATGTCTATGTTCATGAGATATATTGGTCAGTAGTTTTTGTAATGCCTTTGTCTGGTTTTGGTATTAGAGTAATGCTGCCCTCATAAAATGCATTAGGAATTAGTCCCTCTACACTATCTGCTGAAAAAAACTGTAGAGAATCGGTATGATTTCCTCCTTAAATGTCCAATAGAATTCACCAGTGAACCCATCTGGCATGGTACTTTCTATTTTGGAAGGTTATTAATTATTGATTCAATTTTTAATAGATATAAGTTTATTTATTTCTTTTTATGTGAGTTTTAGCAGATTTTTTTTCAAGAAATTGATCCATTTCATCTATGTAGGTTATCAAATATGTGGGCATAGAGTTTTTCATAGTATTTCTTTACTATCCTGTTAATGTCCATGGGATCTCTAGTGATTTTCCTATTTCATTTCTGATATTGGTAATGTGTGTCTTCTATCTTTTTTTCTTAGTTAGCCTGGCTAGAGACTTATCAATTTTATTGTTATTTTCAAAGAACCAGATTTTGGTTTCATTGATTTTCTCTATTAATTTTCTATTTTCAATATCATCGATTTCTGCTCTAATTTTTTATTTTTCTTTTGCTTACTTTAGATTTAATTTTCTCTTCTTTTTCTAGTTTCATAAGGTGGAAGCTTAGGCGATTGTTTTTAAATTTTTCTTTTTTTTCTAATATATGCATTCGATGCAACAAATTTTCCTCTAAGCACTGCCTTTGCTGTATCCCTTTGATAACTTCTGTTTTCATTTTCATTTAGTTCAAACCATTGTTTAATTTCTCTTGAGATTTCTTCTTCAACCCATGTGTTGTTTAGAAGCTCACTGTTTAGTCTCTAAGTATTTTGGGATTTTCCAGCCATATTTCTGTTACTGATTTCTAGTTTAATTCCATTGTGGTCTGAGAGTAGACATGTACAATTCCTACTTTTTAAAATTTGTTAAAGTATGTTATATAGCCCAGAATGTGGTCTATCTTGGTGAATGTGTTTCATGTGAGCTTGGGAAGAATATGTATTCTACCATTGTTGGATAAAGTAGTCTATAGATATCCATTAAATCTAGCTGATTGATGGTATTGTTGAGTTCAGTTAGGTTCTTATCTTTTTGCTGCCTGCTGAATCAGTCTATTTCTGATAGACAGGAGCCAGATATTTAAAAGGAAATGAAGTTATTTTTCATAAAAATATGTTATTTATGTTAACATATAATGGGCTTAATATTGTTATTTTAAAATATATTTAATATATTTTTATATTTTGCTGTTTTATTTTCTAACATGATCTATATTAATTGTTATAATATATAAACAAAAATTCATTGTGGTTCTCAGTAATATTTAGGAGCATATGGGGACCTAAGATAAAAATTTTGAGAATTGCTGGCCTAAAGGCTTCCTACTCAAAGTGTGGTCAATGGAACAGCACTAGTGAAACACCTAGGAGCCTGTTAGAAATGCAAAGTCTCAGGCCCCACTTGAGACTGAGTAAATGAGAATGCATTTTACCATGATCTTCAGGTGGTTTATATGCACATTAAAGTTTGAGAAACACTGGTCTGGGAGTGTTAAAAAAATCTTGACATGAGTTCGTAGGATGACTAGGGGCAGCTGTGGAGGATTGAAGACAAAGGACTCAGGCAGAAGGGAGAGCTTAGATGAAGGCACAATAGAAAAAATGTCACATACTGGGAAACTGAAAATATAACATATCTAGATTCTTGGTAACATTTTTTCCAATTTTTTTATTGTGATAAAATACACATAAACAAAATCTACCACCTTAACCACTTTTACAGTTCAGTGGTATTAAATATATTCAAAATGTACAATAATCAACATCCAACTTCATAACTTTTTCTTTTTTAAAATTATGTTAAAATACACATAAAATTTTATCATCTTAAGCATTTTTAAGTGTACAGTTCAGTGGTATCAAATATATTCACATTGTTATGGAGCCGTTACTATTATCCATCCTCATATTTTTTTTCATATTATAAAACTGAAACTATATCTACTAAACAAATTTCCAGTTATGGCTGTGCACAAGGGTTCCGATTTCTCCACATCCTTACTAATACTTATTGTTTTCTGTCTTTATGATAGTAGCCATCCTAATGAGTGTGATGTGGTATATCATTTAGTTTTGATTTGCATTTCTCTAATGATCATGTGCTTATTGGCCATTCACATATTTTCTTTGGAGAAATGTCTATTCAAGTCCTTTGCTCATTTTTGAATTGGGTTGTTCATTTTTTTGCTGTTAGTTTCAGGCGTTCTCTATATTTTGGATAGTAATCCCTAATTAGATGTACGATTTGCAAATATTCTTTCCTATTTTGTAGGTTTCCTTTTTACTCTGTTGATAGTGTCTTTTGTTGCACATTTTTTTTTTATTTTCAAAAAGTCCAATTTGTCTATTTTTTCTTTTTTGAATTAAATTTGTTGGGATGACATTGGTTAATAAAATTATATAGGTTTCAAGTATATAATTCAATAATATGTCTTATGTATATGGCATTATGTGTTCACCACCTAAAGTTAAATTTCCTTCGGTCACTATATATTTGACCCCCTTTACCTTTATCTACTTCCTCCCTTTCCCTCTGGTAACCACTAAACTGTTGTCTGAGTTTTTGTTTGTCTTATTTGTTTGTTGTTTTCAGTTTTATATTCCACGTATAAGAAAAATCATATGGTTCTCAACTTTTTCTGTCTGACTGATTTTGCTTAGCGTGATTATCTCAAGTTCCATTTATGTTGTCACAAATGGCAATATTTCATCTTTTCTTATGGTCGAGTAATATTCCATTGTATATATGTACCACAGCTTCTTTATTTAATCTATTGAAGAACACTTCGGTTGTTTTCATGTCTTGGCCACCATGAATAATGCTGCAATGAACATCAGGGTGCATATCTCTTTACAGATAAATGTTTCTAAGCTTTTGGGGTAGATACCCAGAAGAGAAATTGCTGGATGGTCTATTGTTTCTTTTGTTACCTATGCCCTTGTTGTTATAGCTAAGAAATCACTGCCAATTCCAATGTTGTGAAGTTTCTGACCTATGTTTTCTTCTAAGAGTTTTATTGTTTTAGGTCTTACATTTAGGTCCTTGATTCACTTTGAGTTAAAATTTTTACATAGTATTGGCTAAAGATCTAACTTCATTATTTTGTATATATAAATCCATTTTTCTTAGCACCATTTGTTATAAACACTGTCCTATCCCTGTTGAATGGTCTAAGCACCCTTGTCAAAAACCATTAGACTATATATGTGAAAGTTTATTTCTGGGCTTTCTATTCTATTTTACTGGTCTATATTCTGTCTTTATGCCAATACCACACTGTTTTGATTACTGTAGCTTTGCAGTAAGTTTTGAAATCAGGAAGTATGAGTTCTTCAGTTTTGTTCTTCTTTTTCAAGATTGTTTTGGCTATTCAGATACCTAAAGGTTTCATATGAATTTTTGGATAAGTTTTTCTATTTCTGCAAAAAAAAAAAAAGTATTTGAGATTTTGGTAAGGATTGTAATGAATTTGTAGATTGCTTTGGGTAATACTGACACTTTAATAATAATATTGTCTTCCATTCCATGAACATAGGATGTATTTATTTATGTCTTCTTAATTTCTTTCAGCAACGTTTTATAGTTTTCATTGTACTGGTCTTTTACCTGCTTGGTAAAGTTAATTCCTAAGTATTTTATTCTTTTTGATGCTATTGTAAAATAATTGTATTTGTAATTTTCTTTTCAAATTGCTCATTGTCAGTATATAGAAATGAAACTAATTTTTGTGTTGACTTTGTATCCTGCTAAATTGCTGAATTTATTAATTATTTCTAAGTGGTTTTTTTAAAAAAAATATTTAGGGTTTTCTATATGAGTATCTAATCTGCAAATAGAGAATTTTACTTTATCCTTTAGATGCTTTCATTTCTTTTTCTTGCCTAATTCTGTGGCTAGAACTTCTAGTAGTATGATGAATAGAAGTGGTGAAAGTCGGCATTCTTCCCTTTTTCCTGACCTTCGAGGAAAAGCTTTCAGTCTTTCACTACTGGGTATGATGTTAGCTGTGGGATTTTATATACAGCTTTTATAATGCTGAGATCGTTTCCTTCTATTCTTAGTTTTTTGGGTGTTTTTATCATGAAAGAGTATTGAATTTTGTCAAATGATTTTTCTGTTTCAGTTGAGATAATCATGCGTCATTGATTTATCTTCCTTGTTTTTTTTAATGCATTTATAGCTAAAAAAACTTCCCCTTAACACTGCGTTTGCTGAGTCCCATAAGTTTTGGTATGTTGTGTTTTTGTTTGTCATTCATCTCTAAGGATTTCCTAATTTCCCCTGTGATTTCTTCTTTAATTTATTGGTTGTTTAACATTACAATTTTGTGAATTTTCCAATTTTCCTTCTGTTGCTGATTTCCAATTTCATCTTGTTGTGGTCAGAAAAGGTATTTTGTATGATATTTTCTTTTAAAATCTATTGAGACTTAATTTGTGGCCTAACATATGGTCTATCCTAGCAAATGAGCCATGTAAAGTTAAGAAGACTATGTATATTATTGTTGTTGGGTAGAGTGTTCTGCATATGTCTGTTAAATCTAGTTGGTTTATTGTGTCAAATCCTTTATTTCCTTTCTTATCTTTGTCTGGTTCTACCCATTATTGTGAGCGGGGTATGGAAGCTTAAAACTATTGTCATATAACTGTTTATTTCTCCCTTCAATTATGTCAGGAGGAAAAGAGAAAAATGAAGGAAGAACAAAAAAGGAGCATCAGCTCTTAAAATTCCCTAGAAATTATTTTAGCTGTGTGGATTGCAACAACTGGGAGGTACAAAAATAATAGCCTCACCTTTGTCTGGACCTCTGTGATCAGAAGCAGCAATCAGCGATCAGAGCACAAATCCTTAATATTTGGAGGACAGGGTCCTTTTGGCCTACCCTGGCTACCACAAGCAGTGCACAAGCTCTAGAAGTATGTGCACAGTTGCCTGCCACTGGGGGCAGGGGATGGAGAGCAGTTACTCAGCTAAGAGCTGAAATTGATAAAATTAACAACAATTTACCTTCCAATTCTTCCCCTGGAGATTGTAAGCGGACCCTCAATAGACTCCAGAGTTCCAATAGTTATATGAGAAGGATTCTGCTAGTGTAATTGTTGTCTAGGTGGTGAGATAGAATCCTGAGTCTTCCTGCTTTCTCATCTTCCTAAAATCCTCTCGGTAACATTTTGTCCTCTAAAAAGTGAATTGTGGTGATTACAATATCTTTACAGTAAAAGCCAGGAGCTAAAACTGCCTGCAGTCTTCTGTTAGGGCTTTATTCTAAAGGAAATTTTTTAATTAAAAAAAAATTTTTTTCTCAAAGGCATCAGAAAGGGCAGTAAGTGGAATGGGCACTGACTTAGTGTATTGGAGTCTGATGCCAAGTAAAATAACCTCTTAATTGCACCACATCAGTGTCTACTCCAGGAAATACTAGGGTCAGGTTCAATGTGTAGTCTTGAGCATGAAAAGGCATGATTAATATTCATCACTTACAGTCCTTTACCCAGACTTGCACACAAGTTTATATGCTGAATGTAAATATAGAACAGTAAATAACCTTATGTTTCTCTAATTCTATTGCCATGATTTAATGAAGAAACAGGGGAGGAGGGTTGCAAAAGAAGCATACAAAGAAAAGCCTTGGAGTTATACTCTTAGAATCATCCATTTGAAAATATTAAGTTGAAATGAAGTCTCCAGTTACTTTCTCTCTATACTTCTGGGACTTCCTCAGGAAAAAATGTTAAAATAATTTCTGAGTGGTTCGTATTCTTCATATCCTCTACATCAACCACATGAACTCCTCAACATTCTCCAAACATAGCATGCTCTCTCACCCTGCTTCCCCTTGGCCCACGTGCAGAAAGTCCTTCACTGTCTTCTCAGCAAATAATCTTCAGCTTTCAAAACTCAACTCTAAGGCAATTCTCTAGGAAGCTCTCCTGATACTCCTTCTTCCCCACTGTAGACATTTCCTCCCTCTTTTGTGTTCCCCCAGTATTTTGCATACCTCTCTGTTAGCATCTAGCATTATCTATGAACATGTCTATCGACCTCATTAGACTGTGGGCTATCCCAGAATAAAGTTTATACTTTTTTTTGTTTATATCCTGTCTCAACATCTAACATGACATTCCAGGGCTATTCCCGAAATGTTTATTGACTTGTGAATGAATGAATGAATAAGTGCTATAATGTATGCATCTGGAGGCAGAAGACCTGGGTTCAACTCTTGGCTTTACTATTAACTTTCTTTATGTGGCAGTTTAAATATGGTCGCAAATTCTTCAATGCTCCTACTATTAAGAGATGGTGTCTCTGTCCTTGTCTCTTGAATCTGAGTAGATTCTATGATTGTTTTAACTAATAAAACATGGCAGTTTCTAAGCCCAGAACTTAAAAAACTGGAGGCTTCCATATCCTGTTTCTTAAAACACTGCTACTTGGAGCCCTTGGGTGTCATGTAAGGTGTTTGACATTCCTTTTGGAGAGACCTCATGGGCAGCTTTTGAGATAATATGCAGAGGAAAAGGGTCTGGCTGAACCCAGCCTTCACTCAGGGAGAAGGGCTTAGCTGACTCTGGCCTTCCAATTGTCCTTGCCAATGTCTCAGTCATGTGAGTGAAGCTATCTCAGATTTTTCAGACCAGCTCAACTGCCAGCAGAATAAATACTATCAACTGATCCCAATTCACAACATGTAGAGCAGAAGAATTGGTCATCCAAACCTTACTCCAAATACTGACCCACAAAATTGAGAGATATAATATTTTCTTTTAAAGCTACTAAGTTTTGGGATAGTGTGTTAGGCAACAGTTGATAACCAGAACAGAAGTTGATATCTGGAAATGGGGCACTTCTATAACACAAAACCCAAGTCATGCAACATTGGCTTTGAGATTGAACAATGGCTGGAAACTTGAAGGACCTTGAGGAGTCTGCTGGTGAAAGCTGGAAAAGCCTGAAGAGAATTGTTGATGGGGACTTGCAGAACAGTCAAGGAATTGGAAGTTATTGGAAGCTAGAGGAAGGTTTGGCAACATGTGGTAATTTGTGGTAACATGGAAAATAAAAAAGTATCTACTGAAAAAAAAAAGTATCTACCAAGTTTCTAGGTAGAAAGTACGAAGTGTCACCAGGCTCTTTCTAGCTATCTATGATAAAAGATGAGAAGAGAGAGGTAAACTAAAGAAGGGCCCAGGCTAATATTTCTAGATAGCACAAGGATCCCAAAGGGACAAATGGCCTCATGATAAAGATCAAATCCAAGGTGTTGCCAGCAAATAGATCACAGGGTAAAGAAAAGTCAAGGATGCAATTGTAAAATCTTTTAAGAACTCAGAAAGATTTAAGGCAGTGTCTCATAGATCCTTTTAAAATTATTCACAGAGGGGAAAGTTCTGAGGATCTTAATACCGTGCCTCATGGACCCTCTGTGTTAAACAATAGGGTTTCTAAGAGTCTCAAGGGTGTCCTACAGCAGCTTCACAGGGAGCCCAAGGTTGAGAAAAGTTATCTGAAAGAGGATTTGTAGGTATGTTTCTTGGATAATGGAGTAGAGTATAATTTGAAGGAAACTCCAATTTTAAAAGGATTACATTAGCTTGGCCTGAAGCTGACAGAAGCGGTACCAAATGAAAAGAGGTCTTGGGACTCCTAACCTATTATGAGCAGAGAGCAGGCTGAGAAAACTACTCAAAAACAAAAATGAGCTATTTCTTGTGGAAAAAGGATGAACTTGAAAGCAGAATAAAAGTCACATAGACATATTCCCAGGGAGCAGAACTAGGTCTTAATTAAGGAACTGGCAACATGTACCCACCTAGCTTTCAGAATTTCTATGCACCCGTGATTGCTAAGTGCTTTCCATTCCCCCTACCTACCACCACCCTCTTTTGAACAGCAGTGTCTATTGCAGTTATCTTATGCCTGTCTCACCATTGTAGTTGAGTGTATAAGGGAAAGATAACATCTTTTTAGAATAGCAATCATCAGTTTAAAAGCAACAATGCTCAAGAAGCTACACCCTGGAGCTACCTTTAAGGAGCTTCATCCACACCTGGAACTTGTTCACATGATGAGATCATGGACTTTAATCCTGAGTTTGCTGCTGTAATGGGCTGAATTTTGGGGTATGAGGACATGAATGCATTTTATTTGTTTGTTTGTTTGTTTTTTGCTATTCCAAATATATTTAATGCTCATTTTTAAAGATGAGCTGCCCCCTTGCTCCAATGTAACTGCATTGTATCTTTGAGATTAAGCAGAAAAACAAACAAACAAACAAACAAACAAAACCCCAGTGCTCGTGACAAATATACACAGCATTTACTTCTTCATTCTTGGTAAAGACTGAAACCAATTTTCAGGACCATAAAGAGCTATAAAGTCACCTATTTTCAAAGACTTATTTATAGACTATGCAGCAACTTTGTTGTCTTTCCTGTATTCAAAATCTGCAAACTCCCTGCTCCTATGACATCCTCTGAATTCACCACAAAATCCTCAAGGAGTAGTGAAGGTACCACCTCTGTCATTACCACACTCTTGGCCACCACAGAAACCAAGAGGAGGTGAATGTATTTTTAAAGAATGTAAATAATTTGTAGCCAGAGGACAGACAGTGACAGATTAAAGATGGCTATAAATTATTTGATCCTCCTATGATTGACAAATGGGTATATGTCTCCTTCTCTGGAGTCTGAGTGAGTTCTATGATCATTTTGATTAATAGAATACTGCAGAAGTGACATTGTGCTAGTTTCCAAGCCCAAGTCTTAAGAAATTGGTAACTTCCACTTTCTGTCTCTAGGAAATATTGTCTCTTTGAGCCTTGAGCTATCATGCACCCTGCTGGAGAGATCACACTTAGACTCTCTGGAGAGGCAGAGGGGCCCAAATGAAGCCAGCTTTCTAGCCATTCCTGCCAAGGCTCAAGGCATGTGCGTGAAGCAAATGAATACTGCTAGGTGACCTCAGTCATCATGTGGAGTCAAAGAAGCTACTATCCTAGCCCTATTGAATTCCTGACCCATAAAACAGTGATAAGTAATAAAATGGTTGTTGATCTAAGCCACTAAACTTTGGGATGGTTTGTTACACAACAGTAGATATCTGAGATCTCCATAACATTGGGTCAGTATTCTCTCCAGATCTATTTCTTCAGTTTGGGCAGTGTTGTGCTAGATTAAGTGAACTCTAAGGGCCTTAATAGCACTGATTTTTCAGTTTGATGCAGTCGAGGGCAGCTGGACTACTCCAGATGGCATTTAGACATTCATTGAACCACCAGAGGACATAAAATATATTTAATTAGATATTCAATAAATATTTTAATGAGTTTTGAAGGATGAAGAACTGAGTAAGTAGACATGAATAAAGAGAAACTTCAGACAGAATGAACAGCATATATAAAAACCTGGACAGTTTAGGAAATTGCAAGCACTTCGGAATTGTTAAAGAAACAAGTACAAGGGAGAATGGGGGAGATGAAGCTGGAAAGCTGGACAACAGCCAGATGGTGGAGAGACTTGTGTGTCTGGCCAAGTGTTTTAGGCTTATCTGCAGACCCTAGGGACCTCAAAAGGAAAATTATCATGGAATCCTCAGTCAGATAAATGATATTATCCTTCTTTCTATAGATATAGAAATTATGTGACCTGTCCAAGATCACATAATTAGTAGGTGGCTGATCTAGGATTTGAATTCGTGTCTAATAGCTTTGAAATGATATTTTTAAAATTTTCAGAATATAACTTTATTTTTTAAAAAATCATTTTGAGTACATTCTATGTGCCTGAAATTCTATAAAGTACAAGAGATGTGAAAGTAAATGTCATAAGCAATCTGAATTGCTTATGATGAATTTTTCTTGGAGTAAATAGGAGAAATGATTAATTTTCTTTGAAGAAATGAGTAAAGCTTTTCAGAAAAGAGGACATTTTATTTATTCATTTATTTATTTATTTTCCATCTATTATTCATTTATTACTATTTTAAATTAGAACTAACATTTATTGAGCTCTGTTTTACATGTATTATTTTATGTCTCACAACAATCCTGTAAGGTAGATACTATTATTTTCTATTACTATTTCTAAAGCAAAGATTGCTTCGGTAAGTTGCTCAAGTCTCACATATAGTAAGCCTAGATTGGATCCTGGTGGATCAGATATTATGCTTTTAACTATAAGCAAAAACATTTAAACTGAGTCTTAAGAGAGGGAGAAAAATCTGTGGGCCAAAGGACATTGAAGAGAGAAAAAGACATGCAAATATTTAATGGCATGAAAGTCCATTGTGTTCTAAGAATAACGTTTCAGAGAAGCTGAAACTTAGTGAAAGAACATTGCATGTGTGGTGGTGGTATGTGTGCTGTGGGGGTGGGGGTAGTAACCATAGAGAAAGGATGAAAGAATGTTAGGAGAGGGTGTTTAGAAAACAGTTCAGGGCCAGTCAATGGAAGGCCTGGAATGCTAGACAAAGGAGTTTGGACTTGATCCCGTGAGCTATGAAGAGGCATTGAAGTTGTTTTCCTTTTTAAATCAAAAGAGTGCCATGGTTAGGTGTGTATTTCAGAAATAACAATCAGTCTGGTTGGTGGCAAGGAGAAATGGATTGAATGGAAGAGATTGGAGGCATGGAGAAGGCAGTCAGGATTCAGTTGCAATGGTCTGATATCTAGGCCTGAACAAGGATGGTGGTCGTAGAGATGGTGAAAAAGAAATCAAGGAACGTGTGCATTAGTGTTTATTTTCATAGGTAATATCTATTTCTTATTGGGCATAATATTTTGAAAGATGACTAAATGACACCTGTTTTTTGCTTGGAGAGGCTTGGATAAAAAGCTTATTTTTCATAATTTGGAAAGACAGGAACTCTGCCTACAACTCAGAGGTCCCCCTCACAGAGCAAATCAGGCACACTGAGGCCACTGGAGAACACACATACCAAAAGAATTTGAATACTTCAGTGTTTTCCTGGCCTTCCCTTTTGTGACACTGTGCTGTCTATAGCTGTTTGTACTATATCTACTTCTAAGACAGAACTCTAGCTGCATTTTAAGAACATGCACATTTCTGAGATTTTAAAATGTCCACTGAGGGCCACAGAACTTGACCCAGCCCAAATAAAATGGAACAAAGGCTGAGGCAAATCCCACATTCTGCACATCCTGCCTTGCAGCCTTAACAAACGTGACAAAGGAAACTTGCTGACACCTCCAACTCTTTTCAAATCAATTCCATTTGCCTGGAAAGCTCTCCCTCCCATTATCCCCCTCTATGATGCAGCTCAGATTCACTTCTTTCAAGGCAGTCAGATATGCATTCCTTTCTGCTCCCACAATGTCCTTCATATTTCTCTATTATAGCATTGTCATCTGTTTAATAACTGCTTGATTACTTATCTTTCTCGCTCAATCTGTATTGTGAGCTATTTAAGGCTAAAGATTTAATTTTGCTCATTTACCTCCAATGCCAGGCAAGACATCTAGCACATACATAAATGAATTTGTTAAAATAACTTTCAATCAGCACATAAACACATGATAAAAATCTTCAATTAAGGAAATTCAAATGAAAAAGACATAATGTTTAAAAAATAATTTCAGTTACAAAAGTAATCAAAATAATATATTCACACTGTTTATAAAGGCAAATAATTTTATAACACTTATGATGAAAACCTGCGATCTCCAGCCTTACCCACCTTTAACCTCAAACCCCCTCTCCAAACTCTTTTAGCTATTTCTTCTGGTATTTAGTTCCATTAAAAGATAATATGCTTATACTGGTTTTTTTTTTTTGATTTATCAATTTTAGACATTATCTTTTGAAATCTTAGTGTGAAAGATGAGAGTCAGTCTTCTTCCATCACTCTAGGCCCCAAATTCCTCTCCCTAATATAGTTAAAATATAATATTTGACTAAATCAAAATTCACACTTCCAATTATTTTAAGTATTATTTACTGATAAGATAGCACTGTACTATAATTATATTTCTTTTCTTGTATATACTTTTCTTATTGGATATATTAATAATTTCATTTTTTTATTTGCTTAGTACTCTATGTCATGATTTTCTACATTATCAAATATGTCAGATATGTCAAATAGTCGCCTGACTATGCAAGTAGGCGAGTAGAACAAGTGGACCAGAGGCCTCACCATTCAATAAGCAGACATTCATTTAAGTTTCTTATTTTCGGTTGGCACCTCTCTCCTCCTACTATAGTGCCTAACTTCTCTGGGCTTTGGCCTGTCAGGTGTAATTTTCCCATAAATTAAATCTGAGAGATTTAGGGAGATATAGGAGTCTGGTTGGATGAGTTGGGATAAGGGACCTGAAAGTCTAACTTCACTCTACACAGATGTTTAACCAATCTCCAGACCTCACCCCTACCTTCCATAGCACACTGTGCCTCAAATTACTGAGCCTTTCTCAAGAGGTAGTACAATGTAGTAGTTAAAGGAATGGACTTTGAAACCAGATTGGCTGGGTTTAAAATTTGGCTATGTGACCTTGAATAAGTATTTGACCTTTATACTTCAGTTTCCTCATTTGTAAAATGGTGAAAATAATAGTACTTACTTCAAAGGATGTTGTGAGGATTAAATGAGTTTATATATATAGTTTATATATATATAAAATGCTTAAAACAATGCCTGACATCTACTAAGATATATAAGATAATATTATTCTTATTCTTAGTAGTTTCTATAGCTTCCCACTGGAATCTCCCCTCAGCATATACTTCAGCTTTCTCAACTCTGTTAACTTTTTCTTTTTCTAAAAATATGTCCACTAACAACTGTCTTACATTCTTTCTAATTGTGAGTTGACACTTTTAAAAAAATCATTTGTTCTCATTGATGTTTTGGGAAAGGAAAAGAGATAAGCATATATATAGATTATAATACATTACACATGAAATACATGTTACACATAACACATAATACACATTTTATATATAATATATTATAACATGTTATATACATGTTATTATGTTAGAACTGGTTCATTTGACCAAAATTTAAAGGACTGAGATTATAATATCAATGTTGATAAGATTGTGGTGAGATAGGGAACTCATTCATTGTTTTATCAATATAAATTAATATAATTACTTTGGAATGGAGAAATCTATATTGAGTCATAAAAATACTTTGACATTCAACTGGTTATCTTATAAAATTATTTAGAGAAAAAAGTCAATAAACAAAAGCTATTCATTTTAATAAAAATTTAGAGGCAACAAAATTTCCAACAATCTCAGGATGTTAAAAGTCAGTAGATTTATAGTACATCCAGTTGATAATATTATATAGTAATTATTTTCAAGTATGAATTATGTTAAAATTTAACTATTACAATATAACACTAAGTGCAAAGGATACAAACATATATGTTCATTGGGAGTAAGCAATGTAAACTTTATATGCTATAAAGGGAATATGCAAAAATAAAACCAGTTGTTTTAGAGAGGCAAAATTAGGGAGGTTTTGCATTTCTTTTAAAAAATTCATTTTACGTTGTCATAAAAACATTTTTATAATTAAAAAAAAACCCCTCAAACTGACAAAAATCATAGTGATTGTGTCTACCAGTTCTCTTAGATGAAGATGAAAACTAAACCATTCAGCCAAACAACTGAAAGTTTCAGAACAGCCAGGTCTTTGATGTTGGGTAGACTAAACAACCAGATGTTTGACTGAAGTTTTCTGTTTTCATGTGAAAGGCTGACATCATGTAACTATAGCCTGAATGCATTACTGATTTCAGTCACCATAAAGTTCAATGAGTTGTTACCATGGCCCCACACAGCTCTCCTGGCTTTCCTCATTTGGTACTCACAAATATCATCTTTAGCTTGCTTTTTGCTTTAAGTGTTACATAACTCTTTGATTATTCTTCATTAGCTAAAGAATAAAGGCTAAAATCCTTAACCCTTCATAATGTGGTTCCAACTGGCATCACCAGCCCCATCTCTCACTGTTTCCCTCCCTTATAAGGGGATCTAGATGCTAGATACAGTCCATGACCCTCAAGATACTCAGGGCTATATTATTATTGTTATATTGTTATTATCATTATTATTGTTGTTGTTGGCTAGAGAATGTTAGTGTTACCATTCATTGAGCTATTATGTACCAGAGTGCTAGGGTTTAGTATACACTATTGAATTTAATCTTACCATAACTTTCTGTGGCTTTATCATTTCCATTTTACTAACAGAGAAAGAGAAACTAGAGAGGTTAAGTATCTTGCCCAAAGTCATATAATCAGTAAGTTAGAGCCAGGACTCAGTCTACTGGATTTCAAAGTCTATGCTCTTAATCACAACACCATAAAGACATGTCTATTAATAGATTTACTAAGGTATTATGGTGGCCACATGGAAGTACAGAAAGAATGAGGAGTATAAAAGGACAGGAAATAAAGTAGAAATAGGCAAAACTTTAGTCCAAGTACCACTTATAGAGTGCCTAGTATGTTCCAGGCCCTATCCCAAGTACTAAGGACACAGAGAAGTCAAATATCATTTTTGTATTGAAGGAGAAATCAGTCTGATAAGGGAGTCAGACACCTAAAATTAGATGGAAAGCACAGGTATTATAGGAATGGAGCCTGCAGGAGTGATGATGTCATATATGCCCAGGGCTTGGCTGGTACGGGGTCTCAATTAGCAAGAAGAAAAAGAATAATAAATCTCAGATACCAAGTGACTTAGGAAGAGTTCTCAGAGAGATCTCTGTTTCCTCACAGGAATATTTGAGGGATGGGGAAAGATGAGAAACTGTAACCCATCAGAATCAAGAAAGCACCAAAACGCATACAAGATTCAAAACAACAGTGAAGATTCATTTATTTTACTAGTTCCTGTTCTGTGCCTCTATTGGGCACCAGAGATTCAGATAAGAATCAGTCACAGTTCCTCCCTATAGTGGTCATTGTGGTTGGCTCGTTCTTTCCACAAATAAGTATAGAAAACCTATTACATATGAGGCATTGTTCTAGGCATTGAGGATATAATAGTAAACAAAACAGACATACCTTCATGGAGCTTACATTCTATTAGGGGCAGACAGACACATAAATATATAAAGTATATAGTATTTTAGATGGTGCTAACAGCCAGGAAGAAAAATAAAGCAGAGAAGAGGACAGGAAGTATCAGTGAGATAGAGAGGTCAGGAAAGGTCCTCTAGGAAGGTAATATTTGAGCAAAGACCTTGCGTTTTCACAAAAACGAGAGCATTCCATGTAGAGGGAAGAGCAAGTGCAAAAGCCCTGAGGCTGAAGTGTGCATAGTGTGATCCAGGAACAGCACAGAAGCAAGTGTAATTGGGACAGAGTGAACATTATAAAATTTTTGACTTTTATTCTGAGAAAGATGGATAGCCTTCGGAGGGTTTTGATCCAAGAAGTTATATGATCTGCTTTATGATATCACATTTTCATTCTTGTTGCTATATTCATAATAGACCGAAGGAGGATAAGGGTGGAAGTAGGAGAACCAGTTAGGAGGCTATTGCAATAATCCAGGGGAGAGAATATGGTGGCTAGGATCAGGATGATAGACATAGAGGTAGTAAGTGATCTGATCTTGGATACACAGTATTTTAAAGATAGAGCTTGGTAAGTTTGTTGATAGTTCAAATTAGAGTGTGAAAAGGTGGAGTCAAGAATAACACCCGGTTTCCCCTTAAGGAAATGGAAGAATGGAGTTGTAATTTACTTTGATAAATAAGACTGAGGAAGAAGCAATTTTTAAGGGAAAGATCTGGAGCTCTGTTTGGATATATCAAGCTTTATACTATGCATATTAAACATTCGGGTAGAAGAGATGAGTAGGCAATTGGATATATGGGTCTGGTGTTTAGGGGAAGAGGTCCAGGCTAAACATAAACATTTGAGATTCATTAGCATATAGATGATATTTGAAGCAACCAGGGAAGTGAGTGTATATAAGAAAAATGTCCAAGGACTTTTAGATGTCAGGACATAGAAACCAGAAAAGGAGGCTGAGGAGGACTTATTAAAATTAGAAACAAAACCGAAAGAGGGTAGATTCTAGAAATAAAATGAAGAAAATGTTGCTAGGAATAGGTAGTGATAGACTCAGTCATGTGCTCCTGAGAACTGACTGTCGGGCTTAACAGTATGGAAGAGAAATTCTGATGGAATGTTGGGGACATAGCCAGCCTGGAAAAGTTAAGAGAGATTTAGAGGAAAGGAAGTAGGCACAGTAAGAGTAGATAAGATTTTAAGGATTTTTGCAGCAAAGGAGAGCAGGACTAAGTTTGAAGTTGGAAAGGGATGTGGAGTCAGGGGAGGATTTTAAAGATGGATGAAAGAAATACCAGTGTGTGTGTGTGTGTGTGTGTGTATGTGTGTGTGTGCGCGTGCACATGCTTATAAGAGCAATCTAGTTTAGAGTTTCTCAACTGCAAAACTACTAACATTTTGGGCAGAATAATTTTTTTGTTGTGAAGGGCTGTCCTTTGTACTGTAAAATATTTAGAAATGTCCCTGGCATTCTATCCACTAGATGGCAGTAGAATCCCCCATCTCCTCATTTGTGATAAGAATCGGGTTTCCAGATGTTGCCAAACATTCCCTGGGGCTGAGGGGTTGTGGCAGTGGGAGAGTGGGGGGTGGGGGTTGGGGTGTTGGGCAAAAATCACTCCTTGTCGAGAGCCATTGATTTAGTAGAAAAAAGTATATCAATGACACATGATAGAAAATGGGAGAACAGCTGGGCAATGTCCTTGAGTTGGTGAGAAGTGATGGGACCTACTGCACAAAAAGAGTGATGGATCTGCTGGTTTCACAGACTGTGAATCCACATTAGCAGAGAAAGCAGAGAGTATGGGCATGATATAGCTAGGTGGCTAGATGTGGTGGTAGGAACCTAAGGAAGTTCTCTTCTAGTTGCCTTTGTTTTCTCAGTAAAATAAGAAGCAGAGTAAGCAACTAAAAGCAAGCACACAAAAGGTGTTGGAGGTTTTAGGAGATTGGAAATCTGATGAGAGATCACCTAGGATAATGAAAGAAGAAAGGGACTAGCGTATTGTAATTGCTGAACAGCTTTACCTTTCAGCAGTAAAGACCAATTAAGAGCAGAATTAGGCTAATTAACATAGTTGTGTGTTTTTCTCCAGTCACACTCAGGGTGAATGTGAGCAGGGTTCTAGTTTTACCAAAAGAATATCATGAAATGAAGGGGGGAAGGAAGTTGAGTGTGTACAAGGGAGTGATTATAATGATTGATCGTGAAATTTAAGATGGGTAGGGAGGTATGTGAGGACATGAAGTAGGTGAGGGACAGTGAAAAGGTGGTAGCATCATCAGTGACATATAAGTTCCTGTAGGACCGAAAGATTGTTGGAGTTGGAGTATTAAAGAAAGTGAGCTGGAAATATAGGAGATCAGAGAATGAGATGCTTGAAACTGAAGTTATGAAGGGATGCATTTATTGGTAAGGCTATGGTCGAGGGCATGACCATGGTAGTGGGTTTCAGGGTGGGGTGGGAAATGGAGTCACAAAGGCAGATGCACCACAGAGTATCAGAGTTCAGGGGATGAAGAGTGACAGAAAGACCTTAGTGTAGTAACTAACACAAACAGTTACCAATTTCCATCCTACTTTGGATGATTAACCTAAACTCTTCATGGTAATATCTTTTCCTTCCCAGTGACCAATGTGGGGGTGGCCAAGAAGATGAGGGAAAGTCTGCTGAAGAGCTTCTGGAAAATGTTTCCTTATTCCAAAGAAAGAGAATGTTCTCCTTCTTTCTCTGGATTATGTGACAGTTGAAATTTTGTAGCCATCTTGAGGATGAAGTTAACACTGAAGATGGTAGAGAGAGGGAAAGAACATGGGTTCTTGATGACACCATTGAATCCATGATCAACTCAATCTTGGAGCCTTCCCTACTCAGAGACTTCATATTTTGAGACATAATTAATTCTCTTATTGTTTAAGCCAGTTTGCATTAGGTTCTGTTATTCACAGCCAAAAGCTAGCACTGTCTTTGAGGAACTCCCTGCTTGTGGGAGAGCTAGACGTGGAAACCGACAATCACATCTCAGTATGTCAAGTGCTGCCCTGGAGAAAAACTATGGGGTTATGAGAGCCTTGTGAAGATGCCTAACTAGGTCAGGGAGGGTAATCCTTAAAAGTCAATAAGAGTTTGCTGGGCAAAAGTGGGGTCTTGGGGAAAGAGAGCTGGCAGGGCAGTGGTGAAAGAAAGCTCAGAACTGCCAGTACTTTTTATGGCTAGCAGGAATTCTAGATGAAGTCAACAAAAATACTAGTTGATATGTGTTTGCCAATCAAAAAGGTTCTATCTGTTAGAGGTTCATTACTTGCCTATCCAGCATTTACCTTCCCTTTTCCCCTTCCTCATAGTTTCCTCTGGTAGCTATGCCTCGCCTGTGCTCCCCACCCCGCTCCTTGTGATTGACTCAATTCCCAGTTCTAGAGGTGGACTCTGACAGAAGCAAGTAGAGTAATCTTATCCCCCTTGACACAATGATTTGCAGGGTAAATGAGATGTAAATTAGTCATATCTGGTAGTCCTCTGACTATAGAAAACAGTTCAGGGGTAGTTTAGTCAAGTTTGGGACTTTTATTCACTGGTTTTGAGAAACAATGCTCTCTCCTGATGTATATAAACAAGGAAGCATATAACCTCCTTTCTGCTAGCTGCTAATTTGTGTCCAAGGGGGAAGCCAATTCAAGGATTAAGTTGTAGGGACTAGGTACACAGGTGGTCAGAGATGAGACAACTGAAGGGCAATTGAAGAGATGATGGCAATTGACAGAACTGCCCTGAAATCTGCTGTTGCTTGACTTTCAGTTACATTTGCCAACAAATACTTTCCTTAGTTAAGCCAATTTGAATTGAATTTTCTATTACTTGAAGCTGAATGGATCCCAATTTGAAACATATACACAGGTCAGTATGTTCATTAATAATCTATAATATATCATATATTTTTTTATGGTACATAGAATGTCCAGTTCCATATCAGACCCTAAGGGCTTGCGATAGGATACATGGATATGACTCTAGAGACATCGACTGGGGACAGCATTTTATCTTAAAGTTAAAGGAGAGCCAAGGGAGAGGGTTAGGCAGGTTAAATAAATAAAAGGTAATAATCTCCATGCTTTTGAGAATAAGCCTTTTCAAAAGGGAAATTCCTTTTTCCTTGCCCTTTTCTGTCAATGAAATACTTGATTTCAAAATCTACTCATTCATTCAATAGCTATTTATTAAGCATTTACAATGTGCCAGTCACAACTGTAGGAACTGAAGATATAGCAGAGAACAAAACAGACAATAATTCCTGCTATCGTGGAACTTACGTCCTATTCAGGCCACATGATATCCTCTCCAGGATGTCTGCCTGAATCCTCTCAATCATATTTAATATTTCCTTTTGCTTTTATGGCCTTTGTACCACTGTAATTACACTTATGGTTTGCTTCGAATTAGAGGTATTGCTTCAGATGTCAAATATCTCCTTCACTTGACTGAAAGATTCTTGGGATCAGGGTCTCTGTTATTAATGTGTCCTCCAAGCACAGAGATGGTTCAGAGCAGGTGCCACCGGGTATTTGTGGAATGAGCGAATGACTGACTAGAGTCGTAAAGGCGGAGTGCCACATGGTGGAGCTCTCACTGCAGCCACTGCTAAGAATTCACTTGGAGCGATTGGGAGCCAATTTGTCATGGACTAGGCAATCTGTAAATTGTATAGAAATGACATTCCTAATGAGTAATTATTACTGGTAATTGATAATAATAAAGTTCATTTATATGACTATGGGCATAATAGAAAAGTCTAGATAGAACTATTATGAAATTCAAATAGCTGTCCAGTTTAATCAATGTAAATATTTTGATCCTTGCAGTCACACTGAAAATGGTGACTGCAAGCATAAAGACATTTCTTTGGTTTTAAATTTACATGACCCCAAAACTGGATCATATATGCATTTGAATGTTTTATGAATTATTATAACTTAGGGGCAAAGGCTTCTGATTTTTCTGGAAAAAAAAATTACTGTGAAGATCCACAGCAATTGTTTTTGCTGGATGTCAAATGGTTGCTGTTACATTGCCACACAGTCAACAGAGGGAATCTCTGTTACAAAACCTAATAGCATAATTTCCTTACAGAGTTTTGTACATTGATAGAAAGCCAATAGAAGACATATAAAGAAACAGAAGAAAATAGAATAGAAGAGTTAAGGTATTGGACAAATTTGGTTTTAAACTGTGTTGGAAATCTGGAATCCCTCTTATAAAACTAGGTTTGGGGGATGATGTTAAGATAAAGGTATTTCAAAATAGCATATATTTTGAAATAGTGAATTTTCTTTAAAAGCACTTTCCATACTGACAGAGTGATCTTTTATCTTTAAAGTACACAATTATATTACTCTTCTGCTTCAAACCCTCCAATGATATTTTCATCACTTATATAACAAATCCAAATTTACCCAGTTGTGAAGATAAAAGGAGATAATAAATAGCATAGTGTCTGGCACAGTAAATTCTTGGTAAATTCTTAGTATTATTTTTCACTACTTTGTCCTTTATTATAAAGACCCTTCAGACTACAATGCTTTCTAAACTTTCCCATTCCTACCCTGGCTTTCATCTGGTTAACTTCCTTCTTGTCCTATAGGTTTCAGGATCCCAGAAGTCTTGCCTCATTTCTAATCTGGAAGCTCTTTGGTACTTATGACATCATTTTATAATGATATGTTTGCAAAGGTGTCTCTCCCACCTGAGAGCAGAGGCCAGATCTCATAAACTGTTCTGTTTCTAATGCCTAGCAATAGGATGGTCAACTGTCCAGGTATGCTTGGAACTGTTCCAGGTTTAGTAGTGAAAGTCCCATGTCTTTGGAATCCCACAATTTCAGGCAAACTGGATAGTTGGTCAACCTGCCACAGGTCCTGATACATAAAAATAGTTCAATCAATAAATTTGTTTACCTAAGCAAATTATCTTTGGTGAGTCACTTTTGCTTCCTGTGCTTAAATTTCTCCAACTGTACTAAAGAGTTTAAACAAAATAATATCTAACTTCCCTTTTAACTCTGCCATTCTTGAATTGGATATCTCATTTATGGCCTGCCTACATTCATTATTTTACCTTATCTGTACTAAGAAAATCTTAACTAGTTACCACTCCAATTTTTTAAAAAAGCACTGCTGAAAATCCTTATGATAAATTAAATGAAAAGAGTAAGATATAAATCTTATACATATGGTATGATTCCAATTTTGTAAAATGTGTATATTTTTAGGTTTAATAGAAGGAAAGGGAATGGAAGTATGAATACATTTTAAATTAAGGATAAATTTTCCCACTTTTTGAATTTTGAAAAATCTCTGCAATGATCGTATGATTTTATAGTCAGAAAATAATACCTACAAAATACCAAAAGTTAGTTAACTGATTACATGTTTTCTTTAGTACAGTTCTTCTCAAACATTAATGTAGGTCTGAGTTGGGCCTGTGATTCTGCATTTCTGAGAAATTTTTAAATGATGCCGGCGTTCTGGTTCGTGGATCACATTTCGAGCAGTAGGCATTATTATATATGAATTCTTTTTTTTTTCTTTTTTAAGGCAAGGCAACTTTTGGTTTACCTCACAGATTGCAAGGACCTTGTCAGCTTACAATCCCTTATTTTTTTATTTTTTACATCAACAGCACCTGGTCTTCCTAGGCGGTCTCCCATCCAAGTATTAACCAGGCCAGACCTTGCTTAGCTTCCGAGATCAGACGGGATTGATCTCGGGGTAGTATGGGTAGTATGGTAGACGTATATGAATTCTAATCTATATTTAACAAATAGTTACAAAGTTGTTAACCATCCTGTGCCTTTGCTAGCACTTTCCAAAATGACACACTGGCATAACCCAACTTTTCTGAGAGCTGAGGAGATCAATACCTTAGGAAGCTTTGAGTTGTAGAGATTGGGAATTCCTGCCTTAGAGTTAGTTGTCTTTTGTAAAGAAGGACTCAAATATAACAAACCATATCAGACCAACCAAGATACCAGAACACTACAGATGCTATATTACGCCAAATAGATTAATTGCCCTCCCTTCTATCCCCCCCACAGAGCTTCTAGTAGAGTTGTGTTCTACAAATAGTGTTTGAATGAAGGTATGAGAGTTTAATTATATAATAATAGTTAACATTTGGATAATTTCCATAGGCTTAAAGCACTGGTTCTCAAGTTTCAATGTGTGTAATACTCACCTGGGGAAGCAGCTGAAATGTAGATTCCTAGACTCCACCCTCAGAAATTCTGATTCTGGGCAGTGGAGTTCAAAAATCTGTATTTTTAACAGGCATCCAGATTATTCTAATGTAGGTGTCTTTGGACCATATGTTTAACGACATTGGTTTTAAACATAAAAAGATATCACAACCTATAGTAAGAAATACATTTTACAGCATGATGCAGTCCACTCACATTTATATACATATATATCTGAAACAAAACTTTCACAAAACAGTGCTAACCCTTATTATATGTCACAGATTCTGACATTTTCTCTTTTATTCATTTCATTACAAAAACATTGCCCACAACTAACCATATTGATTTCACATCATTTATCTCATTTAATTCTCACATCAGTGCTGCAAGGTAAACACTCTTAACTGTATCTTTCTTATTTGGAAACTTAACTTTGGGGAAGATTAATATGTCCAATGTTTCATGTCAAGTAAGTGGTGGAGGTAGAATTCAAATTCAGAATGTCTGGCTTTAAATGGCCCTAATGTGCCCCTCACCCTGACATGGACATCCTGGAAAAGCCTAGCAGCCTCTAGTTCTGGAATACATTCAGACAAATTCTGGTTTCCCCAGTTGAATCTCATCACCTTTGAATACCAATCTGAAATTTCTAAGAGAAAAAGAATTTGACTCAACTTGGACCACGTGTGAACTCTGATCTTTTCTGCTATAATCAAAAGGACTCTGAGAATGAGTTGCCTAGTACAGTCATGGCCATGTAATTCCTACAGTGAGGACTGAACCTGAGGAATAATTTCAAAAGAGGGGCAAAGAGCTCTGTAGGCACGTGGAAACATACTTACTGTACCTGCATTTCTCCTCATTTGAGAAGGGGAATTTTCTGTCTTCTTCTCCAGGTAAGTCCTCATTGCGGCACCACACCAGGAGAAACTAAAACGGTATAATCCAAGTCTCCTTCATCTCTCAACCCCTTGCCGAACTGCTGTAATCCACAATTCCCCAAATACAGAGCAGGGATAGTTCTGGAAGTTGTCACCTGAGGCAAAAGAGAATGCCAAAATGAAAAGGGCACCTCCTTCAGTCTTTGTGACGGGACAGTGACCAACTTTCTGGGTCAATAAGGATCTTAGGAGATTCAACGGCAGCTGCCATTGTTGTCCCCCCCTTCCCTGGGTCCTGGCAGCAATTTTTTGCCTAAGGTTCTGAAAACTTGACATTCTTTATTACATAATTCAGAACTTCCATCCAGGATACTATTTTAACTTTTCGAAAAGTGAAAAATTATAAAGTTTCTCTCAAAATTTGTTGAATAAAGAAAAAAGCATTATTAGCCTTCTTAAAAAGTATTCAAAATAGAGAATTAATGTGACAATTCTTATTCTTTTCTTCTATTAATGAGATGTACATCGCTTATGAAGACCAGCTATAAAAGTTTCAACTGTGCCAAGAAACATAAGACTAATTCAGAAGGTTAAAAAAGCATATGGAATTTTTAGGTGCTTAAATCCTTTTTGGACAAATCAAAGAGTGCTTTCATCTACATCTTTCGTTTGTTTTTTTTCCCACCCCTGAAGAAGTTCAACAGTTTCTTTGATTTAAAAAAAATAGTTTGAAGTACTTCTTAAAGAGTATTTTTAGGATTTTGCTTTCTGTTATTTTCAATATACTTAAAATTTAAAAAATATTTTCTCAGCTATGGCCATGCCACCCTGAACTAGCCCAATCCCATCTGATCTCGGAAGCTAAGCAGGGTCGGGCCTGGTTAGTACTTGGATAGGAGACCACTTAGGAAGACCAGATGCTGTTGACGTAAAAAATAAAAAAATAAGGAATTGTAAGCTGACAAGGTCCTTGCAATCTGTGAGGTTAACCAAGGGTTGCCTCACCTACAGTGAGGACTGAACCTGAAGAATAATAAACAAACAAACAAACAAATAAATAAATATTTCCCTCTTTAACATGGCAAAATAAAGATAGATTTTGGGGGGTGCCGGGGTGTGGCCTTGAAGTGGGGTTGGCTGGTGGGCAGGCAGACACTGCAGTGAAGGGCCACAGGGGGACATATGGAGGCACAGGGAAAGGATGGTGGCCTGGTGAGGGGAGGAAAAGAGAGGGTCACACTCCCAGGTGTCCAGCACTCTGAGGCTCACTCTCCTTTCCCACGGCTGCGACCCTGGGACAAGATAGTGAAGGTCTGAGTGAACAGATTTGGCTGTATTGGGCACCTGGTTACCAGGGCTGCTTTTAACTCTGGCAAAGTGGGTATTGTAGCCATCAATGACCCCTTCATAGACTTCTAACTACGTGGTCTACATGTTCCAGTATGATTCTATCCATGGCAAGTTCAAATGCACAATCAAAGCTTAGAATGGGAAACTTGTCATCAATGGAAAGCCCATCACCATCTTACAGGAGTGAGATCTCATCAACATCAAATGGGGTGATGTTGGTGCTGAATATGTTGTAGAGTCCACCAGTATCTTCACTACCTTGGAGAAGGGTGGGGCTCACTTGAAGGGTGAAGCCAAGAGGGTCATCATTTCTGCCCCTCCGTGGATGCCTCCATGTTTGTGATGTGTGTGAAACAAGAAATGTATGATAACTCCTTCAAGGTTGTCAGTAATGCCTCCTGCACCACCAACTAACTGCTTGGTCCCAGGCCAAGGTCATCCATGACAACTTTGGCATTGTGGAGGAACTCATGACCACAGTCCATGCCATCACTGCCACCCAGACAGTAGATGGTTCCTCTGGCAAGCTGTGGCGTGATGCCCAAGGGACTGCCCAGAATATCAACTCTGCTTCTACTGGCACTGCGAAGGCCATGGGCAAGGTCATCCCTGAGCTGAAGGGGAAACTCACTGGCATGACCTTCCATGTCCCTACACCCAACATGTCAGTTGTAGAGCTGACCTGCTGCCTAGAGAAAGCTGCCAAATACAATGACATCAAGAAATGGCGAAGTAGGCATCAGAGGCCCCCTCAAAGGCATCCTGAGCTATACTGAGGACCAAGTTGTTTTCTGCGACTTTAAAAGTGATACTCATTCTTCCACCTTCAATGCTGGGGCTGGCATTGCCCTCAATACTGTGTCAAACTCATTTCCTAATATGACAATGAATTTGGCTACAGCAACAGGGTGATGGACCTTATGATCCACATGGCCTCCAAGGAGTAAGAGCCCCCTGGACCACCAGCCCCAGCAAGAGGAAGAGAGGCCCTCAGCTACTGGGGAGTACTTGCCTCAAATTAATCCTCCAACACACTGAGACTCTCTTGATCTTCACAGTTTTTATCCCAGACCCCATGAAGAAGGGGAGGGGCTTAGGGAGCACTATCTTGTCATGGACCACTGGTAAAGTTTACTGTACCCAGCTAAAAAAAAAAGATTGATTTTTAACTTGCCTAAAAATAGAATTTTAATATTTATTTCTAGTTAAATTCTAAAGTATTATTAAAATAAAAACAATCCCTAAACTCTAATTCGGCAAGTGTTTTCCTTTTCTCCCCATTCCCATCACGTTATTATGTGCTATGTTTTTGTATGATAATAATCCTAGGGAATATATAATGTTGTGTTGTGCTTTTTCCCCTTGATGACAGCAACAATAATGAAATGGTACTTTCCTTTGCAAAAGTTTATTTGCTTGTGTACAATCATTATAAATATTACTTCTAAGTCTCTTAAATATTAGTATCATGTCTCCAAATCTTTCATCTGGGAGCATTTTAATGTGTCTTATTTAAAATTTGTATTATTTTAATAAACATTAATTTATTATTTCATTTTTTATATTATTAATTTGATAATATTATAATATTATTATATTATATTACCCTGAGTGAAAATATCATCTGCATCACACCAAAGTCAACCCAATGAACATCTGAAAAAAATATATTTCTAGTCTCAATTGGTAAATACTTTAAATAGTATTGCTATTACTTTAATAAACAAACACTGGCATTTCTTTTTAGAAAATAAATGCTCCAGGAAATAAATGTTTCACACAAATTGCAAATTAAATGAAAACTCTTTTAGGGAGGCAGTGGTAAAGATACAAGTGAATCCTATCTTAATAATGGATAGGGAGAGAAAATACTTGTATTTAAACTTAGCCTTCAGCCAAAAATTTAATGACCTCAAAATTACCCTTTAAAATGCTAAATCAAGTTCTTTATACATGGCTTTTATTTTGTATACAATCCTGTCAATGTATAAGATATGCATCAAATATGAAAAATATAATTTCAAGAGTACTCAGAAATTAAAACATTTAAGTATTTCATTGCTTCGAATACTGAAAATTAGTGAAGATCCTAACTTGTTCTTCCTATAACTGATTTTATAAGTTCCTCCAACTTCTTTTTATGCCTGTCATCACCACTTATGAGCCTGACCAACTAAAATATCCATTTAACTTCTTTGTCAATGGTTTGAAAAGTCTTAAAACCATTCATTCTTTGCGCTAGCTAGCTAACCTCTCTGTGCCTCAGTTTTGTCACCAGTAAAATGAAATAATAATAGATCCCATGTCATGACATCATTAGAAATATTAAATGAGTCAATGTGTGTGTATATACATACATACATACATATATACATACGTACATACATAATACATACTGCTTAACACAGTGCCTTGAACATAGTAAACAGTGTTTGTTGTTATCATTTTATTATTGTAATTACCATAGCACCAGTATTTTTTGCATCAATTGTATTAACTCCCACTACGTAAAGTACTTTTTCTCTCTTTTATTTTTATTTTTAATTGTGCCAAAAAAAACACATAACATAAAAAATACCATCTTACCCATTTTTAAGTGCACAGTTGAGTAGTATTAACTATATACACATGATTGTGCAACAGATCTCCAGAAATTTTTCATCTTGCAAAACCAAAAATCTATACTTATTAAACAACTCCCATTTCCCTCTTCCCACAACCCATGGCAACCACTATTCTACTTCCTGTCTTTGTGAATTTGACTATTATAGATACTTCACATAAGTGGAATCATACATTATTTGTCTTTTTTGTGACTGGATATTTGAGTTGCTTCTACCTTTTTGCTATTGTGAATAATGCTTGTATGAATATGAGTATGTGAATATATTTTTGAGATTCTGCTTCTAATTCTTTTGGTTATATACCCAGAAGAAGGATTGCTGGATCATATGGAAATTTTGTTTTAAATTTTTTAAGAACTTCCATATCGTTTTCTGTTGTGGCTACACATGTTATGCTCCACCAACAATGCACAATAATTCCAATTTCTCCACAACCTCACCAACACATTACTTTTTTTCCATAGTAACCATCCTAATGTGTGTGAGATAATAACTCATTATAGTTTTGATTTGCATTTCTCTAATGATTAGTGAGGTTGAGCATAAATCCATGGTTTTTTTGGCCATTTATGTATCATCTTTGGAGAAATGTCTATTCTTTTGCCCATTTTTAAATTGGGTTATTTGTATTTTTGTTGAGTTTTTTTTATATATTGTTAATATAATAAGGGACATTATTAATCCCTTATCAGATGTATAATTTGCAAATATTTTCTCCCATTCTGTATGTTCCTTTTTCATTCTGTTAATTGTGTCCTTTAAAGTACAGAAATTTTTAAGTTTGATGTGGTCCCATTAGTGTCTATTTTTGCTTTTGGTGCCTGTGCATTTGGTGTCATATCCAAAATATCATTGCTAAATCCAATATCATGAAGCTTTCCCCTTATATTTTCTTCTAGAAGTTTTAGGTTTAGGTCTTACATTTAGGTCTTCATCCATTTTGAGTTAATTATTCCATATGGTGTAGGGTAAGGATCCAACTTCATTCTTTTGCATGTGGATGTCCAGTTTTCCCAGCAACATTTATTGAAAAGACTGTCTTTTCCCCATTGAGTGGTCTTGGTACACTTGTCAAAGGTCATTTGTATGATTTATAATATTATTAGAAAATAGAGATTGAAAATTAATGAACTAAGCATTAAATTTTAAAAATTAAAAAAAGAAAAAGATAAAAGTAAAGAAAGAAGAAAATAGAGAGCATACATTAATGAAATGAGAAACAAACATTAGAAAGCATCCATAAACTAAAAGCTGGTTCTATAGGAAAAAAGTAATGAAATAAACCCTGGTAAGATTGTTTGTGGGGGAGAAGCAAAGAAACAAGTAAATAATATTAAGAATGAAAAAGGAGAGAAAACTACATCTGTAGTAGAGATAAAAAATCATTAGTGAACAACTATGAATAACTTTATGCCAGTAAATTTGAAAGCTTACATAAAAATGCATAATTTCTTAGAAAAGTATAAGTCACTAGAATTAGCTCAAGAAGAAATAAGAAACCTAAATAGTATCATAACCATTAAAGAAATTGAGTCAGTAGTTTATAAAGTCTACTTACAAAAAGTAAAGTATCAGGTTTTACCAAACCTTTTAGAGGAAGAGATAATCCTCCTGTTCTTGAGATTAGAAACAGGACTCCTTAACTAATCTTATGAGGCTGGTATAGCCTGGTTATTTATATCCCAGAATATTAAAGTAGTTGAAAAAATATTGAAAAACTGAAAGTTAGGACTTTAAAAATCATAACATTAAGTTTAAATATTTTATTTATATCCAAACGTGAATTTAGTCTAATTCTACTTTTCTGGTTTTAATGGAAGCAAACTCATCAATATTTTTAAAATCTACTTAGGAAAAAAATTAATCATTAAAAGTCCATAAAAACATGTATCTAGTGGTGCATATTTTTCCTTTTGTTTGAGCTTTGATGGTTCAGCATGGCACCATGAAAGCCTAACTCTAGATCTTAAATAACTGGGCCGTCGATTAGGCCAAAATGAACACTTTTCACATATTCAGCTTGTTTTTCATCCCTTCTTTACCCTTCAAATTATTCTACATTATTCAGTTTAAAGATATAAGTAATACTGTTTCTTCTTGCTTTGTAACTATCTTGTATGTAGAACAATGTCATAGAGTCAGTAACTTTTCAGAATATGTTATACAGATAACTTAGTTTGTTATCTTGTGTTCCTATCAACCTAGTAATAATTTACAATAAAAATTTGTCTAAACTAATGTCCATAAATTGATGAATGGATGAACAAAAATGTGGTATATCTATAAAATGGAATGCCAATAAAAAGGAATGAAGTCCTGATATATGTTCTAACATAGACGAACCTAGTAAAACTAATCTAAGTGGAAAAGTCAATTGTAGATCACATATTGTATGATTCCATTTGTCTAGAATAGGCAAATCTAGAAAGACAGAAAATATATTAGTGTTTGCCTAGGTCTGGTGATGGTTAGGGGAGAAATGGGAGTGACTGCTAATGGGCATGGGGTTTCTTTCTAGGGTGATGAAAAATGTTCTAAATAGTTTGTGGTGATGGTAGCAGATTTGAATCATACCCTTTAAATGGGTGAATTATATATAAATTATATATCAAGAAAGCTATTATATATAAAACAAAAATAACTTCTATCCCATTAAGCCCCATTTTGCTCAAAGCACACACAAATTCACATGCAGCATCCATGTGGCTAATTCTCTTTGTTCAGCTCATGATTCACTGCCTCCTGGGAACCTTCCTTGACCCTTAGGCTGGGTTAGGGACTACTCGACAATCTCATACCCCTCTACTTTCTTGTATCATCGCACACTTCACACACATTTGTACCATTGTATGCATGCCTCCATGGGGACAAAGGAATCAGACAAGTACCTACCTTGCAAGAGCTCAAAGACAAGAAAAGTATTGAAGGGCAAGATCAAAGATCAAAATTTGGGGAGCACAGAGAAAAGAGTAGTTAGTTCTAACTGTGGGTTGGGATGGGGTCCTCAGAATATTAATTAATTAAATAAGCCAAACTTAGGACAAATGACAGAGAAATAGTGTTTATTCTTTAGGGTTAAAATGTTCTATATCTTGGTCCCTCTCAGTGCCTTTACTCTGTCTCTCTCATACTGTCCCTCTCACTCTCTGCCTCTGAGAGGAGACCACACTGTGGAGTGTTATCCCTTTTCTAACAAACTTTCCTTTTGACCCTAAAAACAAACAAACAAACAAATGGATGAACAAATAAATAAATAAATAAATAGACAAGTAAATAAATAAATAAAACTTTCTATATCTTAAACTTAAAAAATTTTACTTTTGACTTTGGATAAAGAAAAAAATTTCAATATAGTTCTATTATTTTTTCCAAAACATCTCTGTTTAAAAATAGCCAATGGCACCCATTGCCTATGGAATCAAGTTCAAATCCTAGCTTGACATTCAATGCCCTCCACAATCTGGCTACAATCTACTTTTCTAGTCTTATCTCCCATTATTCTGTCCTTTACCATACCCCTGCTCCTGCTACATAAGACTAGGACTTAATCCCAAAATAAGCCCTGTGCTTCTCTTGCCTGTGTAATGCTATCCCTCTGCCAGTGTCATATCAAGATTTGGCTCAGATTTCTTCTATTACACTATAACTAGTTCTTATATAATTTCCCTGAAGCCAATCTTGCCTATCATTTCTAAACCAATATTATAAAGATAATAATTTTATCCTTTTATTATCAGCTAATGACTAGGGCTTCTAGTTCAAGAAAGTAGACTAAAAATTATGTTATAGATGTGGGAAATGCAGCATTCCTAAATACTTCAACATGGGTCTCTTAAGGATGAAGACAGTTGTCCTTTTGGCATGGTCTAATCAATTTATGAACACTTGTTTACTTCAGAGACAAGAAGATGTTCTAGGTTCACTTTGTACTTTCCTTGCCCCAGCCCCAGAATTAGCCATTTCTTCAAGGACTATTGTTTCCTTTGAGTGGGGAATAATTTTTAGAAACCAAAATCTGGTCTTTGCCCCTGGGATGAGTTAACTGTCTTAATATATATAGTATGAACATATATAGTATGAATATATGATATTATAGGTATTAGTGTAAATAAGTAATATATACACATATAATACACACATATATATATATATAATGATATCTCTAATTCCAACCTAATACCACACCATCGGGTTTTTTCTTTTTTTTCTGGGGTCTTACTCTACATGATGATCAGCTAAGGCCCCTCTAAGGAAGTGATATTTGGAATTAAATCAGAATAATATTTAAGAACCAGCCATGAAAAACTCTAGAAGCAGATCATTACAAGCAGATGGAGCAAGAACAAAGGCCTAAGGCAGAAATAAGTGTTTGAGAAACAGAACAGCCAGAATGGGTGGAGGTGGCTAAAGGGAGGTGGTTTGAAATGAAGTCAATCAGGCAGAAAGGAGTTGCCTCATGTAAAGCTATACCGGAGATGATAAGGAGTTTGGTATTTTTTTTAGTACAATAGACTTCGGAAGTTTTTGAGAAGGGGATTGTGGCAATCTGATTTATGTTTTGAAATATTACTCTGGACATTGTATAGTGAATGAATTGTTCAAGGGCAGGAATAAAAAGCAGAGAGATAGTTATGAGAATCGTAGTAATTTAGGCAAGATAAAAAATAATGAGATTAAAATAGCAACAAATGAATAGATAAGAATAAATTTGAGAGCTATTTTGGAGGTAGAGCTAATTGAACTAACTCTGAATTTTCAAATGGTTATTATGTATCTAATATGCTATGCATTATGCTAAGTCCCGGACATAGAAACATTAACAAGAGACAAGTTAATGTTTTAACTTTTAAGGAGTTCATAACCTAGCAGAGGATAGATATGCAAATAATTTTAATACAGTGTGATGAACACATAATAATAGAGTTAACAATAACAATTGAATTTAGTACTAGTTAAAATGCAGGTACAAAGGAGGAAGAAATTGACTGTGCCCGAATGCAGGTAGTGATTATAAAGCCTTCATAAAGGATAGAGAGAGCCAAAACTCCAACCTCTGTCTCCCCAACTCAACAAGATCACCAAACTCTGAATTTCTCTTCCCTCCTCTTCCAGAGAGTAAGCTTTGCAGATCACCTCAGTAATCTGGGTGAAGTAAGAAAGAAGTGGGCCTCTTGGGCAACAGCTCGCACAACAGGGGGAGGTTGACACTCACTCACATGCTCTCACTTTCCTGTGTAGGTGAAATCACAGACTTTGCTAGGATTTGGAAGGGTAAAGTTTTCTGATATTGGTTTGACCAATGGTTGGTGTGAGGCCTTTAGAAAATATCAGACTGAAGTCCATAAGAGGTTATGACTGAAATACAAGTCAATTAAATCAGAAAAATAAAATAAAACTGGAAATTTAGTTTCAAAATAGCACACACATGGCAGTCACTCTCACCAATGCATCTTAGAAATAATTGAAAATTTATTTTTCTAAAAAAACTGGAGCATTCCAGTAATGGTATAATTACTAATGGTGAATGAACTCTCCTGCAGATAACAATTATATACTAAAGGACAGCCAAAAGGCAGCAGAAACTGGAGGCTTAACATTTGAAAGAAGGAAACTACATTAAGTAAGATATGTGTTTCATAGGCTTTGCCCCTAAGTGTATTCCTGAATCTTTGCAGTACCTGGAAGCTAGAATTGAAAGCGGAAAGCTAAGTCTTATTGATCTGAGTAGTCAAAAAAGGAGTTTGGGACTGCCAGAGTGGTTGGAAATTGAGGAGGAGAGGAAATTCTAGAAAAGAAGGAGCTTTGAAAAGTGAAACCCCAAATCTGCATATAAAAATGCCCTTCATCTCAACAACAACAACAAAAACAATCAATCCAATTAAAAAATGGGCAGAAGACCTGGACAGATACTGCTCCTAAGAAGACACACATATGGCCAACAGGTATATGTAAAGATGCACAACCTCACCAGCTATTAGGGAAATGCAAATCAAAACCACAATGAGATAACACCCCACACCTGTTAAAATGGCTATCATCAATAAGACAAATAGTCATAACAAGTGTTGGAGAAGTTGTGGAGAAAAAAGAAAGCTCATATACTGCTGGTGGGAATGTAAATTGGTATAGCCACTATGGAAAACAGTATGAAGTTTCCTGCAAAAATTAAGAATAGAATTACCGCATGACTCAGCAACTATCTTCTGGCTCTCTACCTCCAAAAATTTGAAAATATTTATCCATAAAGATATATGCACCCTGATGTTCATTGCAACTTTATTCATGGTGGCCAAGACATGGAAACAACCAAAGTGCCCTTTGATAGATGATTAGATAAAGAAGCTGTGGTACATATATACAATAGAATGTTAGCCACAAGAAGAGATGAAATACTGCCATTTGTGACAACATGGATGGACCGCGAGATAATCATGCTAAGTGAAATAAGCCAGACAGAAAAAGTTGAAAATCACATGATATCACTTATATGTGGGATATAAACCTAAAAGCAACAGATGAACAGGACATGAACTATAGACTAGTGGTTACCAGAGAGTAGGGAGTGGGGGGAAGCGGGAGGTAGATGCGGGGGGGAAATTTTTTAAATCATTTCAATTAAATAATAAATTTTTAAAATTTTTAAAATAAATTAATTTAAAAAAGAGAAATACTGCCATTTGCAACAACATAAATGGATCTCGCGATAATCATGCTAAGCGAACTAAGACAGAAAAAGTTGAGAACCGTATGATTTCACTCCTGTGTGGGATATAAAATTGAAAACAACAAACAAGACAAACAAAAACTCATAGACAGACAACAGTTTAGTGGTTACCAGAGGGAAATGCGGGGAGGTAGATAAGCTTAAAGGGGATCAAATATATGGTGATGGAAGGAAATTTAACTTTGGGTGGTGAACACACAATGAAATATACATATGACGTGTTACTGAATTGTACACTTGAAACCTATATAATTGTATTAATCAATGTCATCCCAATAAATTTAATAGAAAAATAAAAAATTAAATAAATTAATGCCCTCCACTCCATGGCTATTTTTAAAATTTTATTTATTAAAATTTTTTTCCAGTTTTATTGCTATATAATTGAAATATAACATTGTATTAGTTTAAGATGTACAATATAATGATTTGATATAATGATATATATATATATATGTATATATATACTGCAAAATGATTGCCACAATAAGTTAATGTCCATCACCTCACAGTTACAGAATTTTTTCTTATGATGAAAACTTTTAAGATATATTCTTAGCAACACAAAAATATACGTTATTGTTCACTAAAGTCACCATGCTGTACATTACACCCCCAGAACTTATTCATCTTATAATTGGAAGTTTTTACCTTTTGACCACCTTCATCCACTTCCCCCACTTTGATCCTTTGCCTCTGGCAACCACTGTCCAATCTGTTTTCTGTTTCTATGAGTTCATTTTTTTTTTTTTTAGATACAAGTGAGATCATACAGTATTTGTCTTTCTCTCTTATTTCACTTAGGCTAATGGCCTCGAAGTCCATTCATGTTGTAGCAAAGGGCAGGATTTCCTTCTTTTTTTAATGGTTAAATAATATTCCATTTATCTATTATACATTTTATTTACCCATTCATCTTTCAATGGACAGTTAGATTGTGTCCATGTATTGGCTATTGTAACTAATGTTCCAGTGACCATGGGGTGTAGATATCTCTTCAAGACAGTGATTTTATTTCCTTCAGATATATACCCAGAAGCAGAGCTGCTGGATTCTATGGTGGATCTATTTTTAAATTTTGGAGGAAACACCATATCGTCTTCCCTAGTGGCTCAGCCATTTTACATTCCAACCAACAGTGCACAACTTTTCGGCTTGCATGGATGTAGACTGCTGTAATTTTGTATGTACTGGTCACTGGGCTTCTCAAAAAGAACTATACACCTATGTTACAGAGTAGCATTTTAATACACAAGTAAATGTGTTAAGTTTTGAATAAATTCAAATTATTATGTCATTACCATATAGCAATTATTTTATATGCATAGATCTCTTTATTTCTTTTTTGTAATGACAAGAATTTGGTTAGTTTGCTTTGGTTATAGTTATAGGAACAAAACTCGTTCTCGTTTATGCGAAAAGAATTTATTTTAAAATTACAAGAGTACCTTACCAAAGCCAAGAACAACAGTTAAAAACAGGCCTCAGGGATGGTGGCCAGTAATAGAAATCAAATCTTACTAGCTTAAGCAAAAAAGAGAGTTCATAATTAGTATACCAGCATGCCTTGCCAAGCCAAGGGCAGGCTTCATGAAGGGCTGGAGCAAGGAAACAGAGCAGTGTTAGAACAACAGGAATCATGTTCTCCTGATCTCTCATCTCTGCTTTTCACTTTGCAAATGCTTTGTTGCTTTCTCACTGCAGATTTGCTGTTGTTTTCTTCCAAATCACCAGGTGGGACATGGCAGCTCATAGCTCCTCGGTTTATGTTTCCTCTATTCCATCCACTAGTCAGACCAAGGCTAAAATGATTCTTATCTCTAATTTCAAATTCCTAGGGAAGTTTTAGAATCTTACTGAAATGAGAGATGATTTCTTTCTCTGAGACAGGCAGTAAAACAGACACTGAAGAACATCAAGAGACAGAGACCGGTTAAATTTTTTTTCCTGTTCCTTAAATATCTTGAGCTGAAATAGCTTACTTAGATTTAGGAGTGGATATAAAGAGATGTCCTCATAACCCATAAACACACTGTGTAGAAATGGCCAAGCGCTTCAAAAGAGAGAGGTGCTCTAATCCTTGTTAATATTTCTCCTGGGACAGAAACGATAGGCTTAGGTAACGCTACTATCTTATTCAAGAGAAGTTTGTTGGTTTTTTTTTTAATTTATTGTAATAAGTATAATTTATCTCTTGGGAAGATATGCACAGGTTTTGTTATGAGTAATTTAAGCACAGAATGTAATATTATACTTTGTTAATTGTTTTTTCAAGAGAAAAAAATAAAAGGGACTAATTACATGGAGAGTATTCAGGAGAAAGGGGGAAAAAAAGGTTAATTTCATGATAGGTGTCAGAAATCCCTGAGAATCATAGTAGAAATCTGGCCAAGGGTCTCTTAGATTCATCTAGCTTGAATAAGGTGACTATGAACATAACTGTTCCCATTTTCATGATAGTGGGGTGAAAAAGACAGAGGGGACAGGGAAAAGAAAATTATTGTCTAGATTCTTTGTAGTATTACAGGCTCCCCTAGAGAAGCAAAATTATATTGCTTACCAAAGTCATGACATAATAAGATTTGAATAGTAGGTGATTTGTATATTTAAAATTCAGAAAAGCTGAGGGAGGTATTCCACCCAGCCCTACCCACATTGAAATAAAACTGAAAATGTCAAAAGTATAAGGAAATGCTGTGAATGTTTTATTCAAAAATATATTTGTGCTGAAGAGTTCTTAAAGTATTTCTCCTGTATGTTGAAATACATTTGTATTATTTATTATGTCCTTTGATGAGATTCAAAAAGTTAAACTTAATTACTGTTCATGGTATCATTCTAGTTCTTCCTGTAATTTTGTTTCTAGAAATAAGATTCAGCAAGGGAAGTAGGACCACTCTATGGCAAAGGACAAAAAAAGCAATATTAGCATGGACCTGTTAAAAGACTCAGAAGCTGGTAGTTCAATTTTAACTTTACATGATTTCAGTGTATACAAATTTCCGAAAGAAAAAAGTCATTCAGTATTATGTTGAAGGTTTTGTATTTCAACCTCTGTATTTCTTTGTGAAAACATTTCCTTAATGCTGTCATCTTTTTGATCGTCATAAAGTGTCATATTCAGTACATTTTCAGTACATTCTTCTAATGGAATGGTTGACAGGTATGAAAATACTTTTTCAATTAGAGGTTCCCTGAGAAAAGGCATTGGAGAGCTCTTTTTTGCTAGAGAATCATCAGAAAACCAGTCATCAGCTGCTTCTACACTTTGGCTATAACAAGAATCAGATGGTAATGTAGACAAGCTTAAAGTAACACTGCTGTGATCTGTTGCTGAGCTAATCTCTGAAGGGTCACAAATGACTTTTTTTGTTGCAAGGCAGAATTCATTTTTAGAGTGATCTTCAATTGCTGTAAAAGAAAATTAGATTTACTATGAATATTACATATTCATGAGCCAAATCTTAATTATAAGAACAATGTTTCTTTTTAAAATTTAGACTTTTTAAGGTCATAATGAACAGTATGATTATGTAGTGAAAATTCTAGGTTGCTATCATCATCTGTACAATGTTAAATGGGTAATTGGGAATTATCAATATTTTTACAATAATCAAGAGTAGAAGTCTATTCTAAATAAAATCAATTTATTTTAACAGAAGAATCTAAACAGGCTAGAAATTTCAATTCTGAAATGTTCCTTAAAATCAGAAAAGACAGTTTCTTAACTACTTATAGCTAAATATTGCCTTATTTTAAAAATAAATTAAAAAAAAATACATGCCTCCTTGAGTAGGCAGATTACAAAATGTTTGGTCCCTAGTGGGAACGGCCTATGGACTGGCTTTACATTAATAAAAGTCACGACTAACATTTCTATAGTGCCTTACAATTTGCAAAGCAGTTTGACAGACTTCCATATATTGTTTAGCTTTTCAGTAATTCTTAATAAGGAAATCACCAGCATTTCCTTATTATTTGCACCACTTTACATAAGAGAGGACTGAAAATTAGAGAAACAACCCCACAGATCAGATACAAAATGGACTTGTAACTGGATTTTTGTTACTCTAAGTCTCATGCTTCTCCCATTATATTACTTATGCTGATAGTATTAAAACATGTTAAGTTTTAGAAAAGATCACATTTATACAATATCCTAACATGTCTTTTATAATATTTTACATTTTAACTTTTGATGTTAATATGTAACAATTTAAGCTAGTTTAAATACCTTATTATATTTTATATTTAGGATTTCTAAAATTATATAGGAGGATAATGTTTTGAGGTACTAAGACATATTATGCACTATCTAAAGATTTACAAATCACTCAGGTCTCTTGATCCTCCAGCGTTACTATATAGTATTGACTAAATACCATAAATATGAGACAAAAATTAAAATTTTAGGTATAAATAAGAGACAAAAATTAAAATTTTACTATTTAAGATAAGATATTGCAAATTTTGGTTTTCTAAAAATATATGTGCCCACTCACATACTGATAAATTAATATTTCCCTTGAATTTTCATGGTTTTAAAAAATACTTAATTTTTTAAGATGTGGATTGTAAGTTGATTGCAAGTTCTTCTAACAAATTGTTAAGAAAAATTACCTTTTGTATGTGCTCTTTCCTTTTTTCTTTGCTCCTCCTATATAAAAAAGTTATTTGTATTTAAAAACAGTAGTTTTTATATAATTTCTTTAACATATATAATTACATATGTATTATAACATATATAAATATACTTAACATATATGAGTAATACATTTTAACATAATAAATTTTTGATAGAATAATGTTTTTTCCCCACAATATGAATTTATTTCCCCAAAATATACTGACAGGAGAGTGTTGAGGTAACATCTGAAAATAAAGTGGGCTGGTTCAAGAAGGCATCTCCAAGATAGGAAATGAAAGGTTAAAAAAGTTAAACAAGACTACTTCTCTCCATCCTCACTTAGAATCGCTTGGTTAGAACTAGAGAAGGCTAACAAAGTAATCAAAATTTCTAGATTTGTTCATTTCATTAAAAAACAACAACAAAAAGTGAATTCTGGCTGAAAGATTTTTATAAAAATGCAACTATTCTTTTGAAACAAATAAAAAAAAAACATTTGTTGTAACAATCCATTCCAGATGTGTTACGGGAAATGTAATGGCGTAGTAGTTCTCAAACTTCAGGCATCAGAATCACCTGGCATGCTTGTTAAAATGATGATTCTTGGGCATAATATCACACCCTATTGAAACATATTCTCTGGGAGTGGGGTGTGAAAGTATGCATTACAACATACACTGACGGCAATGGTTCTGACTCAGGTTTTCCTTTGACCACTAGAAAAACAATGAGTTAGTGCATAATGTGTTTGGGATGAAGTGGGTAAAGATGATGAGATTGGAGAGAGAACATTTTCTCTTATGTTCTCGGAGAACAGTGTTAGTACTTTGTGCTGATCTGCATGGTCCTGTCTCCCGTAAAAGGCTTGCTTACGGTATACATGTATATTGGATTCATGTAAGCACTTTTTTCACAACCAGTTTTACTTCTTTGTCACTTTCACCTTTTGTTAATATAAGTGCCAGTACAGGCTGCTAAAATGACCTTATCTGGATTTTGGACCAATTCGGTTTGTGACTCCTATATAAATTATATATATATATATATAAACAATGCTTCTCAGACATCAGTGTGCCTATGTATTATCTGGGGAGCCTGTTAAAATGCATATGCTAACGCATGAGGTCTGGGGTGGGGTCTGGGATTCTACATTTCTAACTGGCTCACAGGTCATGCTGATATTGCTGGTCTGGAAATCACAGAGTAAAGCCCCGAACTGATTAAAATTCTACCCAAACTATGGGAATGACAAAATAGGCATTCTTATATATTGCTACATATAAATAGGTAGAATTTTTCTGGAGGGCAATTTAACAAATTTACTTCTAGAAATTTATTATTCCAAGTAAATAATTTTGGATTTGTGTAAATATTCACTTAGTAGTATGCTCATCACAACATTGTTTAGCATTTTTAAAAATCGTGATTTAAAATTCTAAGAGCAAAGAAACAGTTAACTGTATTTTGATACATAGATATTAATACAATGGATATTCTTTCAACTATTGAAAACGATGCTCTAATATGAGAAGTAAGGACTCCAAAAATATGGGGACATATCAAAAAGACAGAGGAACAATCTTGAAGGAGTGCCCACTGGTTAAATTTTGGGAAATTTGAGTATCAAAATAATTTTAGTACTAGATTATAAGCTCCTGAATAAAACAAAAATCCATGAGTCTATACTGATAAATAAATAAAATAAAGAAGGAAGAGTGTCACAAATGTGGATGTGAGTAGTAGAATTGGAAATATCATTTTGCTGTAGTTTTGTAAAGACTGGCTCAGGCAAGAATAATTTCTATAGCTAGTAAGTAAAGTTTGATGAAAAGAAAGATATTTAAATGGTTTCAAAGTGTCACCACAGATTGTTTATTAATTGCTAGGCAAAAAATAGAAATAATACAGTGGGGGAAGAACAGACATCATCTCATGTGATTAACTAAAATCAGTAGTGAAGAGCAGACAAACACTGTTATGCCTTCAGATGTGATAAACTGAATCTGATCACAAGGAAAAGCCAAACTGAGGAATAGTCTTTGATCTATAAAATAACTGACTTGCATTCTTCAAAAATGTCACTATGATGAAAGACGAAGAAAGAAAATTTTAAAATATTTTGAACTGAATAATGATGAAAATAAAACATAAAAAATTGTGGGATGTAACAAAAGCAGTGTCTAGAGGAAAATCTAAATATTAAATGCTTATATTAGAAAAGAATAAAAGTCAAAGGATAATAAAATTGAAAATACCTAGCAAGACTGATTTAGGAAAAGAGAAATATAATCAGAAATAAAAATAGTGCCATCACTAACTATTCTACAGGTATTAAAAAGATAATAAGAGGATGCTATTAAAAACTTTGTGCCAATAAACTTAACAGAGATAAAATGGACAAAATCACTGAAAAAGATAAATTTCTAAAATACACAAAATAGAACATTTATATAGCCTGATATCTATTAAAGGGACAAAATTCATATTCAAAAACTTTCTCCTGAAGAAAACTCCAGAGCTAGATGATTTCTCTGGTGAATTCTAGAAAAAAAGGTTTGGGAAAGCAATATTACTGATTACATACAAATTTTTATAGAAAGTAGAGGAGCAGGAAACACTTTCCAGTCATTTCTGTGACCAGAATAAATGTGATATTAAAATCTAACAGAGATATTATGAGATAAGAAAATTACAGAATAACATCCCTCATGAACATAGGTGCAAACATACTTTACACTATATTAATAAAACAAATCCAGTGAGGTTTATCCTAGGAATACAAGTTGGTTTAACGTTTCAAATTCAATGTAATTCACATTAACAAAATAAAAGAGAAAACCCATGAAATTGTTCACAATTTCAAAAGATGCAGAAAAATCTTTTGGCCAAACCTTTTTTTCAGCACCCCTTCATGATAAAAAAAACAAACATGGAAACAAGCAAGCAAAAAAACAAAAACCTTCCAGCAAACAAGGAACAGAAGGGAATTTCCTCAAGCCGACAAATATGCATCTACCAATATCCCATAGCTAATCTCTTCCTTAAAAGTGAAGAGCTGAATGTATTCTCTCTAAGATTAAGAATACAGAAAGTATATATATTTGCTCTTAACATTTCTATTTCATCATTATACTAGAGGTCTCACCCAATACATAGGAAAACAAAATAAAAAGCATAAAGATTGGAAAAGAAGTAAAACTGATGTTTTTCACAGATGATATGATTATGTATGAAGAAAACCTTATGGAGTCCACCAAAAAACTACTGGAAGTAATAAATTTATTTGTAAAGGTTATAGAACACAGATCAGTGTAAACAATTGTAGTAAAGACATAAATTCACTAAAAATCTACCTATTAACAAATTGTAATTCCCATCAAAATCTCAACAAGATTTTTTCTAGTTAGAGAGAAGTTTATCTTAAAATTTATATGGAGAGCCAAAAGAAAAAGAAAAGTTAAAACGGTGTTGAAAAAGAAGAATGAAATTAGAAGAATCATGCTGCTCAATTTTATGACTTACTATGTGGCTTGGTAGAGACAGACATATAGATCAATGATGCAGATAGAAAATCCAGAAATAGACCCTCTCATATATGCCCAACAGATTTTTGACAAAAGTTACAAAAGCAATTAAATGGAAAGATAGCCTTTTCAATAAATAGCACTAGAACAATGAAACATTAGTAGCCCTCAAATGAACTTTGATCTAAACCTTATACCTTATGCAAAAATTAACTAAAAATGAATCAAAGGTAGAAATATAAAAGGGAAAATTAAAACAGCCAAAACAATGTTGAAAAAAGAAAAAAGTTGGAGAACTTCCTGATATCAAAACTTACTATAAATCTATAGTAAATAAGACAGTGTGATACTGGTATAAGAATAAATATATAGATCAATGGAATAGAAATAATATTCCGGAAATAAATACTGACATTTACAGTCAACTGATTTTTGACAATGGTGCCAAAGCAATTCAATAGGGGAAAAGAAAGTCTTTTCAACAAATGGTGTTGGGAAAATTAGATATCTACATGCAAATGAATAAAGTTGGACCTAAACTTCACACAATATAAAAAACCTAACTCCCAATGAATCAAACATTTAAATATAAGAGCTAAACTATTAAACTCTTAGGAGACAATATAAGCATAAATCTTTAGGACTTTAAATCAGGGAATGGTTTTAGATATGACACCAAAAGCACAAGCAATGAAAAAAAAAAGATAAATTGGACATACAAAAATCAAAAACTGTTGTTCATCAAAGCATATCATCAGAAAGTGAAAAGATAAACTTTTAATGTATTGTTGTATTCAATTCGCTACTATTTTGTTTAGTATTTTTGTATCTGTATTTACCAGAGATATTGGTCTATAGTTTTCTTTTTTTGTGTTATCCTTACCAGGTTTTGGTATTAGGATACATTATAAAGATTATACGTCAGTCTACGGCCATGCCACCCTGAACAAGCCTGATCCCATCTGATCTCAGAAGCTAAGCAGGGTCAGGCCTGGTTAGTACTTGGATAGGAGACCACCTAGGAAGACCAGGTGCTGTAGGTGTAAAAAAAAAAAAAAAGGGATTGTAAGCTGACAAGGTCCTTGCAATCTGTGAGGTCAACCAAGGGTTGCCTCACCTAAAAAAAAAGAAAAAGATTATACAACATGATCAAGTGGGGTTCATTCCAGGAGCACAAGGATGTTTCAATAAATGCAAATTGATCAATGTGCACATCACAAAAACAAAATAAAGGACAAAAATAATATAATCATATCAATACATACAGAAAAAGCTTTTTGACAAGATACAGCATTCATTTATGATTAAAATACTTAACAAAATGGGTATAGAAGGAAAGTACCTCAACATAATAATGGTCATATATGACAAACCTTCAGCTAATATCACACTTCATGGTGAAAAACTGAAAGCTTTTCCTTTAATATCAGGAACAAGACAAGGATGCTTGCTCACACCATTCTAATTCAATACAGTATTGAAAATCCTAGCTAAAGCAACCAGGCAAGAGAAAAAAATAAAAAGCATCTAAATTGGGAATGAAGAAGTCAAACTGTCACTTTCTACAAACAACATGATTCTTTATATAGTAAACTCTAAAGACTCCATTAAAAAACTATTAGAAACAGTGAACAAATACAGTAAAATTGCAGGATACGAAATCAATGTACAAAAATCTATTATGTTCCTATATACTAACAATGAAATTTCAGTAAAAGATATGAAAAGAAATTCTTTTTGCGACTGCAACAAAAAGAATAAAATACCTAGGAATAAACTTAACAAAGGATGTGAAAGACCGGTACACTGCCAACTATAGGACATTCTTAAAAGAAATTGAAGACACAAAGAAATGGAAAGATATGCTATGTTCATGGACTGGAAGAATCAACAGAATTAAAATGGCCAACCTAAAGCAATGTACATATTTAATCCCCATCAAAATCCCAAAGGTAGTTTTTAAAGAAATAGAACAAAAAAAATCATCAGATTTATATGGAATCACCAAAGATCTTGACTAGCCAAAGCAGTCCTGAGAAAAAGAACAAGGCCAGAGGTATCACACTGACTTCAAATTATACTGCAAAGTGACAATAATCAAAACAGCATGGTATTGGCAGAAAAATAGACACACAGACCAGTGGAACAGAATTGAGAACCAAGAAATAAACTCACATATATATGGGCAAATAATTTTTGACAAAGGAGCCAAAAACATGTAATGGAGAAAAGAAAGCCTCTTTAATAAATGGTTCTGGGAAAGCTGGAAAGCCACATGCAACAGAATGAAACTAGACTGCTGTCACCATACACCAAAATTAACTCAAAATGGATCAAAGACTTAAACATAAGACCTGAAACAATAAAATGCATAGAAGAAACTAAAACTTATGTTTACAGAAAAACCTACACATAAATGTTCATGGCATCTTTATTTTGTAACAGCTTCTAACTGGAAAAAAATGCAAATATTCCTCAATGGGTAAATAGTTAAAAGAACTATGCTACATCCATACAATGCTATACTACTCAGCAGTAGAAAATTAAAAAAGTTATTGATACATGAATGACTTGGAGGGATCTTAAGAATATTATGCTAAGTGAAGAAAAGCCAATCTCAAAAGGCCACATGCTGTATGATTCAATTTATAATATTCTGCAAATGACAGAATTGTAGCGATAGAGAACAGATTAATGGTTGCCAGGGGTTAGGTAAAGAGAGAGAGGGAGTGACTGTAAAGAGTATCATGAGAGAGTTCCTTTATGGCGATGGAACAATTTTATATAGTAACTGTGGTGGTGGCTATATAAATCTATGCATATAATAAAATGTTACAGAATTTTATACAAAGGCAACAGGTAAATACATGCAAAAACTGGTATAATCTGAGTAAGTTCTGTAGTCTAAATTTCCTGGTTTTGATAATGTATACTTATGATAAAGTAGAAAGTATACTTTTGGCATATTTATATAAGACGTCATCATTAGGAGAAGTGGGTGATGGGTACATAAGACAAATTTGTAACATTTTTTACAACTTCTTGATCTGTAATTAAGAATATGAACATAAAAGAAATCAATTTATTTGTATTACTAACAACAAACAATTGGGAAATAAAATTTAAAAATCAATACTATTTAACATAAAAAAACCTTTAAATAAATCTAACTAATAATGTGAAAGATTTCTATACCTAAAACTATGAACTAAAATTTAAAACCACAATAAATTAATAAATTTAAATTAAAGAAGGCCTCAATAAAAGTAGAGTAATACTATGGTCATTAATTGGAAAAGTCAATGTTGTTAAGATGTCCATTCTCCATAAATTGATTTACAGATTCGATACTAGTTTAATAAAAATTCGAACAGTCCTTTTAAGGAACTAAACAAGCTACTCTCTAAATTATATGGAAAAACAAAGTAACTAGAATAGCAAAAACATTTTTGAGCAAAAAATAAAGTTGGAGGACTTACAATACTTGACTCCATGACTTATTATAAAGTCACAGTAATCAAGACAGTATATAAAACTGAAAGCAACAAACAAGACAAACAATTGACTCATGGACACAGATAACAGTTTAGTGGTTACCAGAGAGAATAAAGGAAGGGTCGGAGGTAGATAAGGGTAAAGAGGGACGAATATATAGTGATAGGAGATTTAACTTTAGTGAACACACAATGCAACTTAAATGATGCATTACTGAAAAGTACACTTGAAACTATAGAATTTCTTAACCAATGTTGTCTCAATACATTTAATTTTAAAAAGACAGTATAATATTATTTAAGGATAAATAGTTCACTAAAAAGAGCACAGAGTTCAATAAATAAACCAACACATATATAGGAGATTGATTTTTCAATCAAAGTGATAATTAGTTCAATGAGGAAAGAAAAGTTTTTTAAACACAATTTTCTAGAACAACTGGGTATCATAATGGATAAAGATGAACCTTGACCTCTACTGCCTCGTAGACCTAAACATAAAACCCAACACTATAGAGTAACTAAAACAACACATAAAAGCATATCTACACAAACTTAGAAAGATAAATATTTGTTAGAAAGGATAAAAATTTCTTTTAAAAGGAAAAATATTCATAGCTTGGACTTTAGCAACATTAAAACTTTCTGCTGATCAAATATCACTGTAAAAAAAGAACAGACAAGCCACAGTCTGAGAAAAAAACATTCACATCATACGTCTCTCATAATAGACTTATATCCAAATTGTATTAAGAACTCCTCAAGTCATTAATTTAAAAACAAACAAAATAAACCCAACAATCTAATTTAAAAATGGGCAAAAGACCCAAACAGGTAGATCACGAAATAAAATATACTGACCAATGAACACCTGAAAAGGTTCTTGACATCTTTAGTTATTAGAGAAATATAAATTAAAAACATATTGAAATACGATTCACACCTATTAAAATGGCTAAAATAAAAAATTCTAATGACACAAATATTGGCAAGGATGTAGAGCAACTGGAACTCTCAATTACTGTGATGGGAGTGAAATAAGTTATAACCACTTTGAAATAAGTTACAACCACTTTGGAAATTTGTTATAAAGTTATATGTATGTCTACCCAAGCCCCACCAATTTCATGCTAAGATAGTTTCTCAATAAAAATAAAAATATATGTTCACTGAAAGTACATGAATATTTAGAGCAGTTTTATTCATACTAGTCAAAACCTGAAAACAACTCGAATGTCCATCAACAAGAGAATAGATAAACAAATTGTTGTATATTCCTACAATATTAATAGAAAGGAGTTCTAATGCACAAAATAACATGGGTGAATCCCAAAAACTTGTGTTAAGTGAAAATAGCCAGATATAAAAAAAATATATTATATGATTCCATTTGTACAAAATCTAGGAATGGATAAAAACTGAACTTTGTTGACATAAATCAGAAAATGCTTAACTGGAAAAGGTAGAAGAATTGACTGATAGGGAATATGAGGGAATTTTTTCAGATGATAAAAATGTTCTGTATCTTGTTTTGAGTGTTGATGGAATGAACATTCAATTATCAGTGTTCATTGAGTAGAACGCCAGGTCTCAGGATTTGTGGGTAATTATACATCAATAAAATATTTTAAAACATATCAATTTCAATACAGTGGTATTATTCCTCACATTCATAATCTCAATATAATACTGAAAAAACATCAGATAAACTCAAGTTGAGGGACATTTTACAAAACATATGACCACTACTTCTCAAAACTATAAAGGTCAAGTAAAACAAAGAGAGAGAGAGAGAAAAGAAAATTAAAGAAACAAATGTAATGTGGTATCTTGGATATGTATTGAAGGAGCAAAGCACATTCATGTAAAAACTGGTGAACTCTGAATAAAGTTAATAGTAATGTACTCATGTTGGTTTCTTAGTTTTGACAAATGTACCATGGTAATTTAAGATTTTAACACTGGGAGAAACTGGGTAAAATGTATAAGAACTCTATTATCTTTGTAACTTTTCTATCAATCTAAAATTATTCCAAAATAAAAAGTTTACTTAAAAATCATATCGCAAAAGCATAAACATATCAATTTTCTTGTAATAAAAGTTAATATAAGATTTGCAAGGCTTTTATGAAGATAATTATAAAGTTTTATTGAAAGATATTAAAAATAACCTAAATACAGCAAAACATCATGTTCATGGATTAGAAACAATGTTGTAAAGAATTGGCTTTTCTCAAATTGATCTAAAACTATACTGCAGTTGCCCTCTAAATACCAAAAGAATTTCAGTAAATGCTACTAGACAGTTGGGCAAACATACAGAAAAAAGTCAAATTGGATTCCTATTTACACCAATCACAGAAATCAATGCCAGATTGATTAAAGACCTACATAGTCAAAACTATAAAACTCTTAGGAAATATAGAAGGGTATCTTTATGTCTCTGGAATAGGGAAGGAAACAATAAGTGATAAAAGAAAGGGCTGAGAAATTAGGTTACATTAAAAATAAAAGAAATTTTTTGGTTATCAAAATGCACTATAAAAATAGTGAGAAGGAAAGTTGTAAAACGTATGAAGATATTAAAATTAACATAACTGACAAAGGATTGGTTATCCAGAATATATAACTCTTTTTAAAGTTTTATAATAAATAGACAAACTAATAGAAAAAGAGGTGAGATTCGAACAGGCCTTTTACGTAACAGAAAAACCATAATGGCCAATGAACTTTAAGACAATCACCTAATTTTTGACAAGAAAAAACAAATTAAAACTATAGTAAGATATCAAGGGAATGAAAAGACAAGTCACAAACTGTGTAAAAATCTTTGCAAAAGATGTATCCGATAAAAGACTGTTAAAAAAAAATACGAAGAACTCTTAAAACTCAACAATAAGAAAATGAACAATCCAATTAAAAATGAGCAAAAGATTTGAAAAGACATCTCACCAAAGAAGATATACAAATGGCAAATAAGCATATGAAAAGCTGTTACTCATCATATGTCATTAGGGAAATGAAAATTAAAACAACAAATTACCACTATATTCTTATTATAATAGTGAAAATCCAAAACGCTGACCACCAGAAGCTGGTAAAGATGTGAAGCAACAGGAACTCTCATTCATTGATAGTGTGAATGCAAAATGGTACACTTTAACAGCTTGGCAATTTCTTACAAAACTGAACACCTCTTATCATCTGATCCAGCAGTCATGATCATTGGTATTTACCCAGATAAGTTGAAAACGTATGTCCACACAAAATCTGCACATGAATATTTATAGTGGCTTTATTCATAATTGCCAAAACTTGGAAGCAACCAAAATGCCCTTCAATAAATGAATGGATAAATAAACTGTGTTATACCCATATACTTGTATATTTTTCAGTTCTAAAAAGGTATGTGCTATTAAGCCTTGAAAAATCAGGGAGAAACTTAAATGCATCTTACTAAGTGAAAGAAGCCAATCTGAGAAGGCTATGTACTACATAATTCTAACTATATGACATGCTGAAAAAGGCAAAACTACAGAAATAGTAAAATGCTTGTCAGGGATTAGAGAGGAGGGAGGGATGAATAGGCAGAGGCAGAGGACAAGATTTTTAGGATAGTGAAACTATTCTGTATGATACTATAATGGTGGATTTCTCTCTCTCTGCCCGTCTCACTTCTACCCTCACCCCTGTTGTCTACCTTCTTCTCTGTTCTATAGGTTTGGACAAATATATATAGATATATATGATATATATATATATTTTTCCCCCAAACACATAGAATGTATAACACTAAGAGTGAATCTTAATGTACACAATGGACTTGGGTGATAATGGTGTGTCAATACAGGTTGATCAATTGTAAGAAATGTATCACTCTGGATGTTGACAGTGGGGGAGGGTATAGGGGAAATGGGTATACAGGAACTCTGTACTTTCTGCTTAATTTTGCTGTGAACCTAAAACTGCTCAAAAAATAAAGTCTATTAAGAAAAAACAATAGTGAGATACTTTTACACATTCATCAGATTGTCAAAAACTTAGGAGCCTAAAAATATCAATTTTTTTTATATGGAACAATCCTAGCACTTATGTGTGCCCTGGGGGAATGTATGTTGATACAGCTACTCTAGAAAACAATTTGGAATTATTTAATAATATTGAAAATGCACATACCCCATAAGTCCGCAATTTCACCGTCAGGTGTATTCCCTAAAGAAAATTCCTTAAAAAACAACTGCAAACAATCCAAATTATGTCCATAACATAAAATTTGATATATTCATCTAATGGAATGCCATATAATAGTAAAAATAATAAACTATGGGCATGCTGCACCAACCTGGATGAGTCTCAGAAATGTAATATTGCACAAAAAGGTAAACATGAAGCCCAAAAACATATAAAATTTAATAATACACTGTTCGAGGATTTATAACATTTGTGGTAAAATCATAAAGAAAAGCAAAGAAATGGTTAATTGCAATTATAGGATAAGCGGGTCCTTCAGTGAAGGGTGGGAGTGTAAGAGATAAATATTCAGGATATCTCAAAAGTTCCTGGTAATATTCAATTTCTTTTTCTGGGTGGTGGGAATAAAAATTCCACTTATTATTCTTTAAACTGTGTGTGTGTTCTTTTGTATATATGTTATCTTTCACAATAATACTTTTTAGGAACCAAGCTCTAGATCTATATTATATTAAACCATATTTTTTGTTATAATTTTCATCCTCCTGCTTGCCTGTCATAGTAGGAGAGAAAGAGGCCAATACATAGGCAGAAACTGAGAGGAGAAAAAGAGGGACAATATAAAAAGGAGTACTTTATTTACTGAAACTGATTGTGGTTGCGGTCAACACTATCTATTCTTTTATACTATGTTTTCATGCTATGTTTTATACTCTTTTCTTCTGAATTAGGTTCCTTTCACTGACTATCAAAAGTCCTAAATATGATTAGTGTTTACTTGTATATTATTTATCTCTCCCACAAGACCATAAATCTCATGAGAGCAGGGACTCATTCACTACCAAATTTCCAATTACCTAGAACACTGCCTGGCACATAAGCACTTATTATATATTTGTTGAATGAATAATAAACAAGCTAATTAAAATTTAGTACTCCTACATATGTACTTCTGCCATCAGAGCACTCAAGACATTTTTGTAATTACCTTTTTGTATGTATCCACCGCTAGATATGAAGACACCATTACATCAATAGTACCTAGCAAAATTCCTAGTATGTGATGGGTACTCAATAAATTAAATTAATATTAAATGAATACATAGAAACATTTTTTTTCTACAATGTTATCTCTATTTCAAACTATCCTTCATTTGAAGGTCAGAGCTAATAATCTTTAGAATTAATTTGATCATTAAACTTCCCTGTTTAAAACCCTGAAATAATAATAATAGTATACTTTATGGTGCTCATGATGTGGCCAGACACTATTCTGAGTGTTTTTTATATACGAATTCATTCAATTCCCTTAACAATTATGTGGAGATGAAATCATCCTCATTTTGCAGATGAGGAAATTGAGACATAGAAAAGTTACAAAACTTTACTAAAATTACATAGCTAGTAGTGGTAGAGCCAGGATTCTAACCTCTACTGTCTATGCTCTTGACCATAATCCCATAATGCCTCCGGTGGATCTATAGAACCTATGGGGTAAAATCTAAAATCCTTAAACTGCAAATGAGACTCCTCACAATGTCACCTCCAGGATCTTTTCCCACCACTCCCTTTTATAAACCCTAGGCTCCAATCATTATAACATTTTTCTGAACATGTTACTTCCTTTTATAGCTGCAAGCTTTTGAACACAGACTGTTCTCTTTCCTCCCGGCAAACTTCTATTCATTTCTCAAAACCCAACTAAAATCATATTCTCTGTGAAGCCTTTCTTAATTTATACTCCCTTGTCTGCATTTCTTCAATTTGTGGCTCTTATCACATTATGTTATAATTTTTAGTTTATACGTTTTTTTCCTCTACTAACTTTGGGATCATCTAGGTCTGGACTCGTGTCTTATTTGTTTATGTAGCCTCAGTGCCAAAACTAGTGTTGCCATAAAGGCACTCAAAATATGTTTGTTAAATAAATGAATAAACACTGTATTCAACTTGAGCTCAGTATTCAAGATGTATAATGAAACTTTGACATCCTATCACTTTGTTATTTATCTATTAATGTTATAAGACCATTAAAGTCTATAGCCATGCTACCCGGAACGAGCCCAATCCTATCAGATCTTGGAAGCTAAGAAGGGTCGGGCCTTCTTAGTACTGGTTAGTACTTGGATGGGAAGACCAGGTGCTGCATGAAAAAAAAAAAAAAAAAAAGGACTTAAGCTGACAAGTTCCTTGCAATATGTGAGGTCAACCAAGGGTTGCCTTGCCTAAAAAAAAAATAAATAAAATATTTGTTTTGGTTAGCTGTGTCATAGTTTTAAGTTTCTACTGGTCTCTCCCTTGTTTTACTTTGTCCATATAGCACTGTTTTGACACTTAAGTAACAAAAAGTTAATTATGTGTCTGCCTTTCGCACTTGTACTACCCTAGCACCTCAAATGTAGTGTTCATATCTTACTCTTGAAGGGGCCCAGAGCTTAGAATGTAACAAAGGCTTAATAAATCCTTGTTAAATTGTATTTAATTTCAATCAGTTGGTTTGGTTAGAGTTGGTTATCTGAGTATTCTCTTTTCTCCAAATCTCTTTCTTCATTGATATGCCTGGCAATTTTCCTTCATTTCTTTTTTTTTTTTTATGCCATTTATCTTCATCCCTGTAACAATCCCAGTATGGGGAATGCAGGTTTTCAGGCTAGTGATATAGTATAGCAACTGTAGAAGGAGACATTTTTACTTAGTTTTTCAGTTTCCTATAGTATAAACTCTAACTAGTTTGGGTAATTTAAATTTAGCTCATGTTATTGTCCCTCAGATTTAAAAATAACGGTGGATACTCTGTCTTTCAACTTGAAAGACAACAATGCTAATGACATGGTATCAACAGAAATTTTTTGAAAAGATTGTTATAAAGTATTATACTCGACCTGTAATTGGAATCTTCCAGTATGAAAATTTCGAGAAATAAAAACACATTGAGAATGAGATTTAGTCCTCAGCTTTGATGGTATTTGCCCACATCTCTCATCAGTTGCTTTAAATTTGGAATTTTTAAATATTTCTCTGAAAAATATTTTATAAAGAATATTATTAAACATGAATTATATTATAAATCAGTGAAAATTACTTTGTTTCCAATAGTTACATATAAGAGTTTAAATATCAGTATAAATGTTACTACATATTTATTTTTAAAAGCACACATCAACATATTCTCTTCTCACGTTACTGATTTCATTATATCTCTTTTATTCATAGAATGTAAATTAAGCTACTCCTTATGCAGGGCTAATATTTCCACTTTGAAGATTAACCAAGAATTTTTGATACCATTATTTCTGGTTGTGAAATAATTAATTGACTTTAATGTTAATCAGTCTTTTCATAAATTTGCATTTGATGGCAAAATAAATTAAATAAAATGAAACTCAATAGTCAATTTTATATTTAATAATATTTCTAGCAAAAGTAAGTGGAAGGAAACTGAATTGAAACTAATGGCTTACAAAGGAAAAGTCCCTTCATTATCCATGCAACTAGAAACAATTTTGAAAGAGGGTTTAAAATAATAAATAATAAATCAGCAACTATAACCCCAGATGATCAAAATAGTTAAGTATAAAGGAATATAGTTTCTAATAGTCATTATAAAGCTCATAATTTAAAAAATAATGCTAATTGCCATTTCTTCTTTCAGAGGTACTGGAAATTTTCCAAATTAATTCAAGAGTCCATATTATGTTATTTAATGAGGTATTAACAATTAGGATTCATTTATTCGTAGAATTCAATTCACTTAATGAATATTTATTGAATACTTACTATATGTCAGGCACTGTACTGGGTATTGTATCCATAGTGGCAAAAGAAAAAAATGCATAGCCACTGCCCTCATAGAACTGTCATTGCTCTCATGGAGCTTAAACACTAGTAAGGGAGACAGACATTAATAAAATAATCACAAGAAAATAAAAAATTACAAGTGTGGAAAGTGTTATCCAGGAAAGCTACCTGGTACTGTGTGAGTACTATGGAACAGAGGGAATTAATCATTAGAGAGGTCAGGGAAGGCTTTTCTGAGGATGGGATGACTAAATCGGTCATCTGAAGAAATGGTAGTAGTTATTAGGTAGAAAGTGGTGGAAGAGGAGAGATGTGGGAGTAAGAACATTCTAGTCAGAGAGTATCAAGTCCAAAGACCCAGTGACCAGATTAGAACAGTATAGCAGAAACACAGAAAGCAAGAGGGAAAGCGGGAGATGAAATTGGGGAGTATGCATGGGCAGACCATGTAGGGACTTGAAAGTCATGTTGGTTTGTCTTTATCCTAAAAGCAATGGGAAGTCCTTTATAATATAGTGTGGGTGGGGTGACTTGATCAGATCTGCGTTTGGAAAATGTCTAGCTGAAGTGTGGATAAGAGATTAAATGAGGGCAATAGCGAAGGTAGGGCGTCAGTTATAACCCCTACTGCAGTGTCTATGTGGAGGATAATGATAATTAGGATAAAGTGGTGGCAGTGGTAATGGAGAAAAATGAATTGATTTGAGCAATTTATAACATAAAATAAATAGAACTTGGTGATGGCTCAACTTTAGTGGAGATGGGAAAGAGAAAGGAAAATATCAAGCATGTCTTACATCTTTAGAGAAAAAAACACCCTTCCTTGATCCCACATTCTCTTCCTGCTACTGGCCCATTGATCTAATCTCCTTCACACACATAAAATGCTCCTTGAAAGAGATATTTATATTTGTTTCAATTTCCTCACCTCTTGTGTTTTATTCAAAAGTGAGCTTCTGAACCCATTCCTCCACCAAAACTCTTTAAGGCCATCAATAACTTCCATGTTGCTAAACCCAGAAATTATTTCTCTATCCTCACACATCTTAACTTTTTAAGCACCTGGAACATAACTGGTCATTGCTTCCTTCTTGAAACATTTTCATAATGTCATAATTTTGACTTCTTTGACATGTTTCCCAGATGTTGTTGATTCTACTCTTTCACTAGAGTTCTAAATGTTGGGAGGCTGAAGGGCACAGGCCTAGGTTCTTCTCTTTCAATAATCACTCCTTAGTCAGTCTCATCCAGTCCTGTTATTTCGGGTAACCTAAACCTTCAGTCCTGATGTCTCTCCTGAAGTTCATACATGTAAATCCAACTGTCTATTTGAAATTTCCACTTGGATATCTAATAGACTTTCAAAATTACATCCAAAATAAAACTCCTAATTTGTCACCACTCCCTCACCTCACTTCTCTAACTATCTCCTCATCTCAGTAAATGGCATCAACTACTCAGTTGCTCATAGTAAAAACGTAGGTGTTACCATTAATTCTGCCATTTCACTTATTCTTTCTTACCCCATCCAATTCAACCAAATCCAACCCCTTGTTTTCATCTCCTCTACTTCCATATTAGTCCAAGACACTATCCCCTCAAAGCCTCCTAACTTGTCTGTTTCATCCATGCTCCATTAAAATTCAGGCTTCACAGAGAAGAAAAGTCTTTAAAAAATATAAATCAGAACTCTGATACATTGCCATTTGGAGTATACACCCACTTTGGAAACTGGCAGTTTCTTATAAACATAATTCAGTAGTTTCACTCTTAGGTATTTCCCCAAAAGGAGTGAAAGTGCATGTACAAAAAGATTTATACATGAATGTTCACAGCAGCCTTATTCCTAATAACTAAAAACTGGAAATGACCCAAATGTCCATTAACAGAAGAATGAATAAACAGGTATATTCATGCAATGGAATATTACTCACAATAAAAAGAATGAACTATAGATAAATGCAAAAATATAAATGAACCTCAAAAACATTATGTTAAGTGAAAAAAGCAAAGTCCATATTATTCCACAATGCAATATACATGATGTATTATTAAATCGTACACTTGAAACCTATATAATTTTATTAACCAATGTCACCCCAATAAATTTAATTTTAAAAAACAATAGGCAAAATTAATCTATGGTGATAAAAATTAGAATGATTGCCTCTGGGTGGGAGGCAGGCGGTGATGCATGGAAAGGAGCATGAGGGAACTTCACAGAGTGCTGGAAAAGTTCTGTATCTTCACTGGGATTGTGGTTTCATAGAAATGTGTTTGTTGAAATTCATCATTATACATTTAAAATTTACATGCTTTTTTGTATGTAAATTATACCTTAAATTTTAAGAAGTGTTATAAAAATGTCATCTATCTATAGGTGACATTATTGAGTCTTTAAAAGGGGATAATATTACTGCTACCTCATAGGGCTATTATGAAGTTCAAATGAGATAACATATAAAGCACGACAGTGCCTAGTATGTAGTAAGCACTCAATGTCAGCTATTATTATGATAATAATGTGTCATCTCCCTGCTTATATAATTCTGATAGCACAAATAATAAAATCCAAACTCCATATTCTAGCCCACAAATTCCTATGTGACTTGGCCCCTATCTACCTTTTCAATATCATCATTATTTTTCCCTCAGGACAGTTGATTCACACTGGCCTTTCTGTTTACTGAACAATAATAACATCGCTCCCACTTGGGGTCTTTGAACTTGCTATACCTCTTCCATAAGATCTTCACATGTCTGTCTCCTTCCCACTCAGGTCTCAGATTACATACTGACCATTTGAAGAGACATTCCTGACCACTTTATCTATTTGTTCAATATCTGTCTCCTCCCAGTGTCACCGTAAGTCTATGCGACAGAAACCTCATCTGACTTGTTCACAGAACAATGGCAGTCACCCAATAAATATTTGTTGAAAAATGAATAAGTGAATAATTTCTAGTTTATGACTTGTGCAATTGGATAAATAGTAATGTATGCATTTGCTGAGAAAGTGAACACTGAAGAGTGTGTGGGAAGATCACGTTACAATTTATATATTTTTTTACATCAGACAAAGCAAATACTGAACTGATTAAATAATCTCTAAATTAGTAGTGAAAATTTTTAAAAAAATTCTAACTTTATATTATCATTCAAATGTGTGTCTTCTAAAAAATACAATAGATTTCACTATTAAAATTTTAATGCATGAAGATTGCTCTTATACTACTTGGACAATTATACTACTAAGATTTCTCTTTCAGGCTACTGTAAACACGTAAGGCTTTTCCTCCCCAATCAAAGTGTCTATAACCAAACCTCAAATTACAGAAGCAATGCTATTTTTGTTATTTAAGTTTAATGCCATTTGAAAAAGTCTTTCATTGGATTTTTAAAAGAACAAAAAGTAAAATATTCTAATAAACCTTACCTTCGCTTGCAAATCAGGAACCACAAAGCTGATGCCAAAGCAAAGAAACCAATTCCTAATGTAACAGCACCGGCAGCCAGAAAATAGGTTAAGTGATTAAATAAACCTATACAAAGAAATAAAAAAATATTTCATGCATGTATCTTCATTCTCTAGGTAAAATTAAATGATATAATAATGTTTCAAATGATATTACATAGAGTAATGTTAAGACATTAATTAGGAAGTTACGAGGCCTGAATTCTGCTTCTAATAAATTTCAAGACCATGAGTTTGAGAATTACACAGAGCCTCATGCTGATTTGGGCCCAGGATGCATTTCTCTGACTCTGCCAAGATTTGAGACCTAGTTTTGTTTGTTTGTTTTCATACAGCTGTCACCTCCTTTTTTCTTATCTAGTTTTCTCTTTCTCAGTTCAGCTGTGAATTTTTGTTATTTTCTCAATATCATTCCTTGCAGTCTTCCTACATGACATTTTTCATTTTAAGATTTTGATTATCAATCACTACGAGGAGGTAGATAAGGGTAATAAAAAACAAGTATGAGGAATTTTTAAAGATCTTAGGAATTTTTAATGTTTTATCTACACTTTATCTCAAGTAAAAGATCATAGTCATATCTAAATAAAAGCTATATGAAATAATAGCGTATCACAGCTTTATAATTTAAAAAGCCTATAGGAGGTGAACACACAGTGTAAATATACACATGCCTTACTGTTAAAGTGTATAGCTGAAACTTATTGGATTTCATTAACCAATGTCACCATAAAAAATAAATTAAAAAAAAATGAATAAATAAAAATAATAATTTTTTAAAAAGCCTATAGGAATTATATGGTATAACTCCTTCATTTTACAGAAGTTAAAATTGAGGTCCAGGTAAGAAAAGTAACTGAACCAAGTTTCAGCGAATTAAAGCAGTCCTCTGTTTTTTCTAATATAAATTCTTAATATTGGCATGTATTAAAAAGAATTAAGAATAAAGAAAGGTAATTTTAGTCAGACTGGTCAAGTATTTATTAAGATTCTGAAATCTCCTTAAGCATAAAGTGAGCTGTAGAAAGCTTTTGCAGAAGGCTGTATAGAACTTGAAGGGCCTTAAGACAACTTGGAAATATATTATTTGGAAAAAAGGGTTTAAAAGCATAAAATTAATAGAATATTTTTATATGTAAACATATTATAAGTTCCACTAAGGAAAGGACATGATAAAGACTTTGTTCCAGCACTTTTACTGTAGCCAAAGTAATTTCCAGCTTCCAAGATCTTAGTTTTCTTCAGGTTCAGAAATGTCTAATTTGGGAATTAATTAATGTTATCAAAAAAGGCATATAAGGCTATCACAGTGATACTCATCATATAAAAAAAAGTGCCCCACATTAGGGAGTCAATTAAATAAATTATTACAAATTAAAAATATAATATTCTTTAATTATTTAGAGCAGGGTTTCTCAACCTCAATATTATCAATCTTTTGAACCAGGTAATTTGTTGTTAGGACACTCTTGTGCATTGTAACAAAGATGTCCCCAGGCATTAGCAAATGTATTCTGGGAGGTGGGCAAGATTGTCCCTAGTTGAGAATCACTGGCATAGTTCTATAAGGAAATGTCAGATAGTATTAAATGATAAAAGCAAGATAGATAAAACTCATATTACAAAAAATTCAAAAGACATAGTTGTACTCAAATATAAGATGAGGACCTCTATGGACATAGGAAGCAAAGCAACACAGAGAAAGCAACAAAACAAAACAAAACCAGAAAACAGAGGCATGCTAGGTATTGAGATCTGGAGCAGGAATTAGCTGGGGGTTGGGGTGTGGGGGCGGAGGAAGAAAATTGTTGAGATAAGACCTAGACCAAACCATCCTCTAATACAATGAATGACTCTGTATTACCAAAATCTCTGAGAGAAGGGAGTCCTGAGCCACCAATAAAAGACCAATTCAAAAATAGACAAAGGAGGAATATTGGAAATAAAATTCAAAAATTTTAAGATGGAGTAAACTCTTGAACATCATTAATGAAATAAAAGATAATACTGAATTCACCCAGCTACATAAAGAAATAAAAAATATGGTAAATTATGATATTTGGAAAAGATTAAGAGTATATGACATAAAACTAATAGAGCTTCAAAAAAAGAGCATAGAGAAGTAGCCTGAGAAATATTCCATTTTATAGATGCACCACCAGTTTATTCCCCAGCTGAGAGACATTTGGTTGTTTCCAGTTGGGGGCTGTTAGGAACAAAGCTACTATATGCTTGCATACAAGTGTTTGTTAAACATAAGTTTTTATTTCTGTAAGGTCAGGTAGCAAGTATATATTTTAATTTATAAGAAACTGCCAAACTGCTTTCCTAAGTGGCTGAATTTTCTTGCTTTCCCACAAGCAATATATAATAGCTCCAGCTGCTCAATATCTCTGCCACCACTTGGTATTGTCAGTTTTATTTCAGCCATTCCAATAGATATGCAGTGGTAGTTCACTATGATTTCAATTTGCATTTCCTTAGTGAATAATGATGTTGAACATCTTGCAATGTGCTTATTTGCCATCCATATATCTTCCTCAGTGATTTGTCCAAGTCTTTGCTAATTTTTTAGAATTATTTATACATCTGGATATAAGCCCTTGGTCAGATATGTGATTTTGAAAGATTTTCTCCCAGTCTGTGGCTTGTCTTTTCAATTCTCTTAACAATGTCTTTCACGGAGAAAAACTTTAATTTTGGTGATGTCCAACTTATCAACTTTTTTCTTTTATGGATTGTGCTAAGAATCCTATCTGAGAACTCTCTGCCAAACCCAGATCATGAAGATTTTCTCCTATGTTTCCTATAAAAGATTTATAGTTTTATATTTACTCCTAATTTACGATTCATTTTGAATTAGTTTTTGCATAAGGTATGAGGCGCGGGTCAAGTTCTTTTTTTTTTTTTTTTCATATGTATACCCAATGGTTCTAACATCATTTGCTGAAAAGACTTTCTTTTCTTAATTGAGTTGCCTTTGCAGCCTTGTCAAAAATCAATTATCTATATTTGTGTCAGCCTATTTCTGAACTCCATTCTATCCCCTTGATATGCTATATATCCTTTCACTAATAGCAACAACAATAATATCTAACATTTATAGATACTATATTCCAGACACGATTTGAAGCACTTTATGTATACTAACTTATTTAATACAAACAACTCTATGAGCTAAGTGCTATTGTTTCCCCACTTTACCTATGAAGAAACAGATGAGGCAAAATGAGTTTAAGTAACTTGCTTAAAGGCATACAACTGGTAAGTGATAGAACAGTAGTAATTTAAAAATTGCTAAAGTCCTTCCTTATCTAGATTAGGTGAAGAATAGAGACACCAAATATCTTTAGATTTGTTAGAAAAAAAACTGTTAAATATATAAGAGTATCATAAAAGAGAATATCTAAATGGCCAATAAATATATGAAAGCTTCATTAATAATCAGGGAAGTGCAAATTAAATCACAATGAGATAATACAACAATTTTATATAATGCCTAAAATGAAAAAGAAAATATCAAGTGTTGTCAAGGAGGCAGAGTAATCTGAATTCTCATTCACTGGTGGGAATGCAATTTTGTACAATACTTTGGAAAACTGTTTGGCACTGTTAGTAAAGCTGAACATATGCATATTCTATGACCCAACAATTCTTAGACATATACATAAGTGAAATGCATACATATGTTAAAAAAATATATATGAGAATGTTTATAGCATTGCTATTTGAGAGAGCCACAAATTGGAAACTGCCCAAATGCCATCAATAGTTGAATGGATAAATAAAAAAGTTGAATTTATGAAAACAAAATATTCTATAACAATGGGAAAGAATAACTACAACTACCCACAACAACATGGATAAATTTCATAAATAATGTTGGACAGAAGGAGGCAGACATAAAGTTCAAACACAGACACGAGGGGGAGTTCAGAGATGCTAGTAATATTCTGTTTCTTAAACTAGGTGCTGGTACATAGGTGTGTTCAGTGAAAATTCATCAAGCTTAACACTTATGACTTATAAATCAACTAAATCTATATATAACAGCATGAGTAGAACTGAAAAACAAAAGTTCAGTGCAAAAAGCAATTTCCAGAAATTTATATTCGATTATTCCAATTATGTATTGATTCTATTTATGCACATTAAAATACAAAATAATACTATTTAAAAAAACATTAATGTAACATAGGTATTAAAATATACCAAATTCATATTAGTTTTGTCCAAGGAAGAAATGAGAGAAATGGGACTATGGATGGAACACCAACTTAGACTTTATCTGTAATGTTTTATTTCCTTATAAACTTAAAGGTCTGAAGCTTATATGACCAAAAATATTTATTTAGTAGGAAATACATAGATGTTTTTACTCTTTGTTTTTTTCACTTTTCTTATTTTCTCAACTATTTAAAAAATATAAAAATAATATAATCTCAATTTTAAAAAAGAGAAAAAGAGAAATGTATTTGTATGAAGAAAATAATCAACATTAGTTATACTGGGGGTAAGAGTTTATCATTATAATTCTCTACTCCAGACTTTTCTGTATATTCAAATTTTCTATCATGAGTATCTTAGAAAAATCAGGAAGAAAGTTTTTGAAGATTCATATGTAATTCCTAACTTCTTTATTTAGATGTTACAGGTCTTTTTGTGGCACCTTCTCTATTGTTATCACTGTGTTTATAGGCCACCTATTTTCTCCTTCTAAAGATCTCTGTCCTCCTCTTTTTTTTTTTTTAAATTCTCCATTAGGGAAGAAAGTACGTGTGATTAGTACACCATTCCAGTCCTTAGTTTAAATGAGTCATTAACATTTTAGGGGAATTCCAATGAGGTATAATGAATTTGATAGTTTCCAAGTTTCACTTTACCAAGAGAAAGACAAATTACATATTTGTTAAATATCTTCAACAAGTTGCACTTTCTCTCTAAATCAATCTGTATAATAAAAGACTCGATTCTGAGATCATTAAGATCCCCTCTCACTTTGAAGGTTTAGTCAATATATATTACAAACATTATATACAAAAGTAGTATATTTACTTTCTCAACTCTGCCTTTAAGTATCTTATCCAAAGTAATGATTCTTCAGTTTCAAAAGTCACTCTATCATATCACCCTGTTTCTTTGTTTTTAATAATTACTATCATAAATAATCTTCTTTACTTATTAGTTTATTGTCTATTGTCTCTTGCTCTTTGCTAGAAGATAAGTCTTTTTCACTATGGTATTTTCAGAGTTTAGAATAATGACTGGTTCTCAAGAAATGATTGAATAGTCAATGAATGAATGATAGGCACTGTGCTAGATGCTAGCATTATAAAAAGATAGGGGAAAGTTAAGAAAAAAGTCTCTATAGTTTAGTTGAACACCGTTTGAGAATATTCTATTGCCAAACCCTTGCCAAGAATTGGTAATGCAAAGAGAAGTAACACATGATCATTGAGTTTACATTCTGGAGGGGACAGACATTTAAATGAATATGTTGATTAAAATATTCTAAGTTTTATAATAATGACCCTATTGGCAGTGCTAAGACATCAGAGGCAGTTTGACCAAGTGCGGGGACAGTTTCCTAAAGTTAACACCTGAGCTGAATCTTACAGAATGAGTAAGTGATAGCTAGCCAAACAGATGATTAAGTCTTAAATCAGGTTATCACTCTTCCATCTTAAAAAACAAAAACAAAAAACTCTCTTTTACCCATAACTTGCAATTGATCTTTTTCTTACCATTTGCAGCTAAAATTCTTACAATTAGAATTTCTACTTTTCCACAACTCTATCTCCAAGGTCATTAATAACTTCATTCAAACAAAATCTAAAGGTCACTATTGACCACTCTCTTTCCCTCCTTGGCATCAGTAACCTAAATTCACTCGGTTTTCCTACCTTTTCTCTATCTACATCTTTATTGCCTTTGTAGGGCTCTCTTCCTATGCCCATCTATCCTTTAACATATATATTTATATCTAGGTATATTAATATAGACAGGTATATTAAAGGCTCTATGGATATATATAGATAGATATACAAAGGATATAAATATATACACATACATATAAATATAGAGTATGTATGTATGTATGTATGTATGTATGTATGCATTTATCTTGAACCAGAATTACTAGGTATTTGTACCAAGAGTTTTCAGGTTATTTTTCACAATTATCCTAGTACTACAAGTCCTGTTTTATTTTTGAGTGTTCAGAAATTATCTGTTTGTTATACTTTTAGGGTTTTGCCAGATTTTAGTCTCAGGTTTACTCTAATAAACATCTATTGAACACCAAATATGTGTGAGATACTGTTTTAGGCACCAAGCGAGGAATAAAAATCCATTTTAATGAGAATGGATCCTTGCCCTGAACATTTAAAAATCTATAATGAATGGTAAGCAGGGTTCATATGCAATTAGTATAAAAAGCTGACCATGCTGATTCTTTTTCAGTTTGTGTCTGCTCTGATTAAAGATGAAATCTATAAACTTGGAATAATTACTTATTATATTGATTAGATTTTAATGTTCTTATTTGAAAAATGGGAATCATACTATCTATGTCACAGAATTAGAATAAGAAATGAGTAAGATGATGTTGCAAGGAATTAACATAATAAATGAGAAGATATCTCAAACTTAACATGTATATATGAGGCAGTAAAGCAAGAGTTAACAGTTTTACAGAATCATTATTACATATACCACATTCTCTGATAATAATGCAATTAATTTTGGAATTAATAACCTAATATATACCCTCAAGCTCTCATACTTGTGGAAATTTAAAATCACACTGTAAATCACACTCATGCATTAAAAAATCAATGGAAATTTAGAAATATATAGAACCAACCAATAATGAAAACACCCTACATAAATAGTTGCAGCAACAAAGTATGATCCTAAATGCAGATATTAGAAAAGAAATCTGAAAAATAATAAGCTTGGCATTCAAACTACAAGTTGAAAAAGACCAGCAAAATAAACCCAAATAATGTAGAGGCAGGAAATAAATAAAAAACAGAAATTAATGAAATAAAAATTAAGATTTTTGGTAAAGACTAATAAGATTGTTAAATCTCTAGTAAGGTTAACCAAATGAACAAAGAAGTCACAAGTAAACAATATTAAAAATGAAGAACGAACATAATCACAGTTATAGTAGAGAATAAGACCAAGATCTAAAGGCAATTTAGATGTTCTTCAATGAATGAAAGGATAAAGAAGAGGTGGTACATATATACAATGGACTATTACTCAGCCATAAAAAAGAATGAAATCTTGCCATCTGCAATAACATGGATGGACCTAGAGGTATTGTGTTGAGTGAAGTAAGTCAAATTGAGAATGAAAAATGCCATAGGATTTCACTTACATGTGGAATCTAAAGAACAAAATAAACAAACAAAATAGAAACATACTCATAGATATGGAGAACATTGTGATGGTTGCCAGAAGGGAGGGGGGTTGAGGAAGAGGATGAGATTAAGAAGTACAAATTGGTAGTTACAAAATAGTCATGGGGATGGAAAGTACAGCATAAGGAATAGAGTCACTAATATTATAATATGTATGGTATCAAATGGGTACTAGATTTAACAGGGTGATTACTTCATAAGTTATAGAAATGTCTAATCACTATGTTGCACACCTGAAGCTAATATAATATTGTATGCCAACTGTAATCGAAAAATAAAAAAATTATTTAAAAAAAGAAAATAAACAAATTTAAGTAACTGTTTCAAAACTTATACTAAATTATATATACCTAAAAAATGACTTACGAAAAGTAATTCAAGATATAATAGAAAATCTAAAGGAACATGCATATATTAAATTGAGTCTGGTCATAAAATTTCCCCCCAAGAAAACAGCAGGCCCCAATAACTTTACAATTTCTACTGTATACCCATGATTCAAGTATTTATCTTATACATGCTCTTCCAGAAAACAGAAAGAGATTGCTGGCTCTTCATCCAAATACATTTTCCTCTTCTTCACAGGCAAAAAGCTAGACTACATGTCCCAGCTTCCCATACCATTAAGTGAAGCCATGTGACTGAGTTCTAACCAATGGAATTTGAGTGGAAGTGATGTCATAAAAAAAGCTCCCAAGTACCTTTCTCCATGTTCCTTCTCCCTTTAGACTTGACTGGGATGGAGATGATCTTGGGGGGTACTTTGGAAGCCATGTGTCATCATGAATCTAACTGATATTTAGAAAATACTCAACCCATATAAAATGAAAACACAACACATCAGGATTTGTGGGACTAAAATAGTACTTAAAGGGGGAAAGAAAAATCTATACCCAAAACTGCGATATTAGAAAAAATGTGAATGATCCTAAAAACTAGAATAAGTAGAGCAAATTAAGCCCAAAGTAAACAAAAGAAAACAATATTGAAAGCCAAAATGAAAACCTGTGAAATAGAAAACAGAAAAACAATAGAGAAAATCAGTAAAACCAAAAGCTGATACCTTGATATTTATAAAATTGATAGTCTTCTAGTTAGATTGATCAATAAAAAAGGCATAAATTACCAATATTAGAAATTAGAGGTGACATTACTACATATTCTAAAGCTATTAAAAGAATAGTAAGGCAATATTATGAACAATTTTATGCAAATACATTTAACAATTTATGCGAAATAGAAAAATTCCTTAAAAGACATAAATTTCTAAAGCTTATTAAAGAAGAAATAGATAACATAGACACATATCTACTAAAGAAACTGAAATTATAGTTAAAATTCTCCCTACAAAGAAAACTCCATGTCCAGGTGGCTTTACTGGTAAATTCCACCAAACATTTAAGGAGAAAAATAATACTAATTCTACACAAATGCTTCCAAAAATCTGAAGGCAAGAGAATACTTTTCAATTAATCTTATGAGGACAGCATTACCCTGATACCAAAACCAGATAAGAGTGAGAGCAAGAACAAGAAAGAGAGAAAATTATAAATTGAACATAGCTGCAAAATGCATCTATGTTACGCATCATGAAAAGATAAAATATTCTAAGCAATACTTCAGCAAATTAAATACAATATATCATAATCAAGTGGGATTTATCCCAAGAATACAGGGTTGGTTTAACATTTTAAACCCAATCAGTACAATTCATCGTATTAACAAGTTTGAAAAGGAAATCCACATGATCAATATGGATCTAGGTCAATGACATGAAAACATTTTATAAGATCCAATATCCATTACTGATTAAAAATTTAAAAAACATTCAGCAACCTAGAATATAAAGGAAACTATCATAGTTATCTGGTTCCTCAACTTGATAAAAGCCATTCACAAAAAGAAAAAAGTCAGACTTAATGGTGAAAGACTGAACACTTTCCTCCTGAGATTGGGAACAATACAGTGATATCCACTCTCATAACTTCTATTCAACAATGCACTGAAGGTTCTAGCCAGTGCAATCAGGCATGAAAAAGAAATAAAAGGCATCTAGATTAAAAAAGAAGAAATAAGTGTTTATGTTCTTAATGTTATGGTCTGAATGTTTTTGTGCCTCACCCCCAATTCATATGTTGAAATCCTAACGCTCAATGAACTATTGGTTTTCAATGAATATTAGGAGGTGGGGCCTTCAGGAGGTGCTTAGGTCATGAGAATGAAATCTTCCTGAATGGTATTAGTGTTCTTATGAAAAAGATCCCACAGAGCTCCCTAGCCTTCCCGCCATCTGAGGACACAGCAAGAAACAAGAAGAGGTATCTCTCCAGAAGCAAAACTAGGCGCCTTGATCTGACTTCCACCAGAACTGTGAGAAACACATTTCTGTTGTTTATAAGCCACTCAGTTTATGGTATTTTATTCTAATAGCTTGAATGGACTAAGACACACAAGAGAACATGATCACCTATATAGAAAAACCTGTGAAATTTTAAATAAACAATTAGAACAATTAATTGAGCTTAACAAGATTGCAGGATACGAGATCAATGTACGAAAAACAATTGTTTTCCGAAACTGTAAAATTCCTAGAAGAAAACAGGAAAAAGTTTCATGACATTAATCTTAGCTATTTCATGAATGTGACACTAAAAGCAAAAAATAGACAAATGGGAGTATATCAAACTAAAAACCTTCTGCACAGCAAAGGAAACAATCAACAGAACAAAAAGGCAACACATAAAATGGAAAAAATATTTGCAAACCATAAGGGATCAATTTCCAAAATATAAAAGCTAAACTCAATAGTGAAAAAATAACCCAATTTGAAAATGGGCTAAACACTCAAATAGACATTTTCCAAAGAAGACAAACAAATGGCCAACAGGCATATAAAAAATGTTCAACATCACTATTCCTTAGGGAAATGCAAATCAAAACCATAACTGAGACCTGTCAGGATAGCCATTTAAAAACAGACAGCAAGTGTTGGCAAGAATGTAGAGAAATTGGAACTCTTATACACTATTGGTGGGAATGCAAAATGGTGTAGCTGCTATGAAAAACTGTAGAGATCCCTCAAAAAATTAAAATTAGAACTACTTAGGATCTAGCAATCCCACTGCATCTACCTCAGTGGGTTTGGAATGCTTAAATTAGCTAATGAATGAAAAATATTATAAGCAAGAAAAAGTTATCAAATATGTTAATCTGGTGAAAGTAAAAGTCAACCTCCTTAATTTCAAAACAAATTACATACTTTATTACTTATATAACTATTATATAATATATACTGCTTTCCCTTTAATAAATAATAATGACTTTGTATCCTTGTCAGATAGTTATCTTGAACTGATTGCTATTGGGCTCTGCCCAAAGTCAGTGCAAACAAATGAAACTTGAAATAGTAAGAATATGTAATCAAATATTACTTGTAAGAAGTGATACTATGAGAAAATATATCTAAGCATGTGACTTTCCAATTTTTCCAGTACCTTTTATTTATTTATTTATTTTTATTTTTTCCTCCCTCTTTAATTCTCCACCCCGCCGCTTCCACCTCTGACTTATGGATGTTGCCATCTCCCCTTAAGAACTGGATCTCTGCAGGCAGGGCATCTCCTCCCACGTGATCGCAGCACACACCTGGGGCCTGGTGTACCCAGGGCCTGGCGCATCCAGGGGTTCTAGTACCATTTATAGAAGAGGTTTCCTTTTCTCTATTGTATGTTTTTGACTCTTATTGAAAATTACTTGCCCATATAGATGGATGTTTATTTCTGGGTTTTTTCAATTCTGTTCCACTGGTCTGTGTTTCTCTGCCAATACTATGCTGTTTTGATTATTATCACTTTGTAGTATAATTTGAAGTCAGGCAGTGTGATACCTTGGGCCTTGTTTTTTCTCAGGATTTCTTTAGCTATTCAGAGTCTTTTGTAATTCCATACAAATTTGATGATCTTTTTGTTCTATTTCTTTAAAAAATACCACTGAGATTTTGATGGGGATTACATTAAATCTGTATATTGCTTTGGGTAATATGGCCATTTTAACTATGTTGATTCTTCCAATCCATGAACACAAAATATCTTTCCATTTCTTTGTGTCTTCTTTAATTTCTTTTAATAATGTTCTGTAGTTTTAGGTATAGAGGTCCTTCACAGCCTTTGTTAAGTTTATTCCTAGGTATTTTCTTCTTTTTGCTGCAATTGCAAAAGGAATTGTTTCCCTCATTTCTTTTTCTGAAATTTCATTTGTTACCACACACAAAAATTAACTCAAAATGGATCAAAGACCTAAATAAAAGACCTGAAACAATGAAATGCATAGAAGAAAACATAGGTACTAAACTTGTGGATTTTGGTCATAGAGAGGATTTTTATAAATTTGACCCTAAAGGCAAGGGAAGTAAAAGCAAAAAAAAATGAATGGGACTATATCATACTAAAAAGCTTCCACACAGCAAAAGAAACCATCAACAAAACAAAGAGGGAACCAACCAAATAAGAGAAAATATTTGAAAACAACACCTCTGATAAGGAAGTAATATCCAAAATATATGAAGAATTCATACAACTCAACAGCAACAACAACAACACCAACAAAAACAATCCAATTAAAAAATTGGCAGAGGACCTGAACAGACACTTCTCCTAAGAAGACATACAAATGGCCAACAGACATATGAAAAGATGCTCAACTTCACTAGCTATTAAGGAAATGCAAATCAAAACCACATAGAGATACCACCTCACACCTGTTAGAACAGCTATTATCAACAAGACAACTAATAACAAGTGTTAGAGAGATTGTGGGTGAAAAAAAACCCCTCATACACTGCTGGTGGGAATGTAAATTGGTACAGCCACTATGGAAAACAGTATGAAAAAATTAAGAATAGAATACCAAATGACCCAGCAATCTCTCTTCTGGGTATCTTCTCAAAAATTTTGAAAACATTTTTCTATAGAGACATATGTATCCCTATGTTCACTGCAGCATTATTCACAGTGTTCAAGACATGGAAACCAAAGTACCCTATGATAGATGATTAGATGAAAAAGATGTGGTACATATATACAATGAAATATTACTCAGCCATAAGAAAAGATAAAATGCTGCCATTTGTGACAACATGGATGGATCTTGCAACTATCATACTAAGTGAAGTAAGTTGGAAAGAAAAAGTCAAGAACCACATGATTTCATTCATACGTGGGATATAAAACTGAAAGCAATAAATAAGTAAGACAAACAAAAACTCACATAGACAACAGTTTAGTGGTCACCAGAGGGAAAGTTGGGAGGGAAGAGGTTAAAAAGGGTAAAGGGGGTCAAATATACAGTGACTGAGATTTGACTTTGGGTGATAAACACACAATGCAATGTACAGATGATATATTATAGAATTGTATACTTGAAACCTATATAATTTTATTAACCAATGTCACTTCAATAAATTTAATTTAAAAATACATATCTAAGCTATAATAGATTAGTATTTCTACAGAAATGCCTTTAATTTAATGTTATATTTTAATTATGTCCTTATCTTTTTGCAAGGATGCAATAAAGAAATGATTATATAGGGAATAATCATCTAAATATTAACTACATTATCCATCGAATAATTTTAAGTGACCTCATATAAAAATCCTGTGACAAATTTCTTTAGAATTCACTATCAAGAAATATTCTTTTAATATCAACTGACAACGTGTTCATTCATTAGATAATAAGAAGTATATATCCAGTGCTTCTTCGCCTTGAATACTAGAAAGCTCAAACTAAAATTCATGCTTGATTATGAGACTTACATTAACTCGAATACTCAAATATATTTATGACTTCATTGTTCCTTCTAGTTTTTATCTTTTATATCTTTATCGGTTTTATTATACGTGACATTTACTGGAAGCTACTTTAAATCTACTCTGAAAGAAAGATACACATTTAAAAAATTTGCTGGAACTTTGTCAGTACTTCAGATAAAAAGGCCACATATTATTTACTCTTGTATCCCTTAACACTTCTTTTATCCTTAAATTTATCCTTAAATTTTGCTTGTAGCATAGCACACCGAGGGATTTATCTATGAATGGTTTATATTACTATTTGAAGGACTGATATACAATGGAAGAGGGATTCATTACTTCCACAGTTATTTACTAAGCAATTACCATTTGCCAGACACTGTTCTGAAGCCAGTGATACTGTGATAAACTCTTAAGAAGAGGGTCCTGGGACTTCTATTTTAGTGGGAGGGGACAAATAATAAACACATAAGCAAATAAGATACGCATAAGCAAATGATAAGATAAGCAAATAAACACATAAGCAACTAAACTAGAGAGTGATAAAGGTCTTGAAGAAATCAACTAATAACCAGGTGAAGGTTGGAAAGGATACCTTAAGATAACTATCATTCATAAAAAGATCAGAATTGTCCATTTGAAAGAGATACTGCCTATATTTGTCCCCAATTCAATCACTGGGGGCACTTTTTTGTTTCCCCATGCTAGGGAGTCTTGTTTAAGTATGTAGAAGATGTTGAATATTGTGACACTACTAGACACTACTAATTAATTATGTTATTACACTCATTACACAAACAATAGAACAGTCTGTTGACTTTCACTAACGTATTCTAGTTTAATCCCTTAAGTTTCCTCTGTATTTTCCTAGATTCTCTTCATTATAACCTGTCTTCCAAAAGGTAAGTGAGTTGTAGGTGAAAAGATAAATGCGCATCACCAGCTAGGATAGGTACTTATGTATTAGTTTTCCTGACTTGAATTAGACAGGTGTGATGTCATTGAGGCCATTGTTTGCTTTTTTCCATGCAGTTGCAGCATCCTCTGGTGGGCACTAATTTATTTAATAGCTTTTGAGAAAAGTTTTTCATTTTTGATAGTTTTTATAGCACAGGAATTTGCATTATTTTCATTAAATTATCAACTTCACAAAGCACTGTTAGTGCTTATCTTTTATTTAAACAAACATCTGAGAGATAATGCAATTATAAAAGTACAAATAATACTGACACTACTACTAATAAATGGTAATACATTATTCTGAAAAGTCTTCACTTTGAATTTTAAGAGGAAAACAAATTTCTCACGCAACTTAAATTTTATAATTGTGCCCATTCTTTTGACTTCTACTCCATGTACATTTATTGGCCATTCAGAAAAAAATTAAAAAGCCAACAGGAAAAGGTAAAATGAGTTAATTAAATATAATTTTTATCCAAAGGGACAAAAATTTGTTTCTGAGTGATGCAAAATTGATAAAATAAAGTAGTACTATAATTCATAACATAAATACCAAAGATCCTTGGTTCTTATAGGATGCTTTACAACCCAGTCACATAAATAGATATTGCTAATGCCTAACAGAACATATAAGAAAAAGCTGGAGATTAGTGTTATTTCTGAAATCTAATTCCCTTCTAATTATACATGTTGCTGCTTCCCAAGGAGACTTGTAATAAGTGAAAGGGTTTCAAGAGAAAAAAGACAAAATCATGACAATGGGATTAACTGGAAATCCCAAGCCTGGAAATTCCAATATCAGAGATAGGGAATCTTTGTCAGGAGAGTAAATTACACGTCTGTCACATCAAGAATGCTTGTTATCAGAACTTAATGGATTTGTAAGCTAAGGGTAAGTATAAAGAAGGAGGAGAATCAAGTGCTTATAAACCAAGAATGGGACTCTGAAGTTACCAAGTTCCTATCACAGAAGCAATTATAGCTGCTGTCTGGGCACAGAAAGTAAAACTTCAAGCATAAGTTAAGTGCTTAGCCAGCGGAGGAGAGAGTCATTAGGGCATTCTCATGCTATTTTAAGATCTCTTGAATGGCTGATACTGTTTGGCAATTTCAAGTTTGTAAATCTCTCCTATCCTAAAGTAACACTTTATCTAAGATTGGTATTCTGATTGCCATCTAAAATGTGACTGTCTACTTTCCCGAAGTTTCCATGGTAAATTGTTTACTGAATTGACTAAACTCCACTTTTACAACACTATGAAATATTATTACTGTAAGTACTGCTACTTTCTGCCATTCCTTTCTAATTCTAATAATAAACTCCAAAATGAAATGAGTGATTATGTTATTTAAGTTCATTATACATTCTGAACCGGTCAAACAAGATGATAAATTAATTTAATCTCCTAAACATCAGCAAAAGAACAAAAGGGAAAAATAAAGTAGACTAATCTTTCCACAACAATCTGAAACTTCCAAGCCTTAGAGAATCATATCAATAAAATTAGCACACCTTATTACAAGCAATCTTATAGGTATGCCTATATACATTGAATGTTTTATATAATTCCATTCACGAAACTACGTATGAGAAAGATTTCCTTACATTCAGTGTTGTGATATAGTTTTTATAAATGCTCTCTTGACCCAGTTTTGAGGCCCTGACTAAAGCCTGGTCATTTTCCTTTCTTGAGCAGCCAATTAAGTTCATACCCCCAACTGCCTCCCTTACAGGGCTCTCGCATTCCAGGCTATTGTACGCTCACCATCTAATTGCCCCAAAGCCAAGTTGCAGACAACCAAAAACAATAATAACATATTATTGTTTTTAGAGATTATTAGAGATTATTAGAAAATCTCTATGAGATTTTCCCACTGAAATTATTCAAACCAGCCAATTTTAAGCCTGCTTACCCTGCCCCACCTCATTCTTTCCCAAATAAACCAAAATAGAGGTACCTACCCACTGTTTCCTTCTCCCTCTACCTCTTGACTAAACCTGATGCTCTCTCAGAGTGGACCTGAGTGGCATGTTGTTTCTCTCCAGGGAGCTGTGAGTATAGCAAACTGTAAAACTCTGGTTCTCTTTTAATCTTCATCTGGCCTCACCACACCTCATTTAAGGTAATATGATTAAAACAATCATCAATAATAATTGTCAGTAAGGTCTATAGTCCTATCATATACAACTATTTTCTGTTACTTTGGAGCTACCACAAATCAGCAAAAGCTACTGGTATGTTACCTCAAGTACAATTTTATTACAGAACAGTTCCAATGATGCATTTATTCAGATAATATGCTGGACGTGAAACTTACCAATTGATATGTTATTATCACAAAATTCTATTCTTAACATTAATTTTTTTAAAAAGAATGACAATAAAGAAAAACCTTTCAAATAATTTAAACTAGCTTTTGAAGGTATTATTATAAAGGAGTAACCATGTTGGACAAGCAAAGCAACAAGGAAGGACTAACTGATAAAAGTAAGCACAAATGAAGAATAAACACTTTCCTTGCTTGCTACCATTTCTTGCAATGCACCAAAAACTTTTGGCATTGAGAGATGACTATATGGAGGTTATGCAAAATTTGACCTATATGCAAGAAAACTTGACACAGCGTATACATTAAGCCAGAAAATGTTAAACAATTTGATGAATGGAACTGCCAGCATAGTTTGAATACTTGATTTTTATTTTATCTGATTATCCTGTGATTCTCATCAGGAAGTGTAATAGTTAATTAGCTGGGCTAGTTGTTGGGGTTACTTTTTAAATAGGCTATTTTCACAACTATACTATTATTTATACTAGAGTAAATTTAGGGGTAGCAGAGCAAAAATAGTTTAAGAAACACAAAGCAGGACTGGCGACATACTCACTAATGGATTTCACTTTGCCTTTGTAGATGTTCTCTATATTACTCCCAAAGAAGAGCTCCGAAATCATTACGCCTTGAAAGAGGTTTTCACTATTTTCTTAATGCTTACATTTATAATTTCCCAATGCCATTCTACCTTATCTTAGATGTAAAATAAATCCAAGATTAACAGTAAACTTGGGTTTACTTCCTACTAAGAGTAATAAGTGTCTACAACTAGACTAAGTTTTCATCATAAAATAGTTTCAGGCAAAGAAAAAATAAAATTTCTGTTTTCTGCATACTTATTTCTTCTTCTTTTCCTTCACCATTTTTTCAGTAGATAATTTTTTCATCTACTTTGAGCTAACCTCTAAAGCCTCCAGCCTTGTCGTTACATTCTGACTGCTAGTTTTTGTCACCTACATAACCGTAAAATAAATTTGTGTTGTTTTAAGATGCTAAGTTTGTAGCAGTAGAAAAGTAACACATTTCATATATATGCATGATTATCTCAAGATATGTCCACGTTGTCACAAATGACAGTATTTCATCTTTCTTTGTATACTGAAAATGACATTATTCAAAGAAATTGAAGACACAAAGAAATGGAAAGGTATTCCATGTTCATGAATTGGAAGAATCAACATAGTTAAAATGGCCATGTTACGCAAACTATATATATATGTTTAATGCAATCCCCATCAAAATCCCAATGGCATTTTTTTAAAGAAATAGAACAAAGAATGCCTATTCTTAAGCGCCTTTCCTTGAAGGAAATTCCAGAGCTCTCACTGCTGGAAGATTCTCTCTTCTATTAGATTGTAAACTCTTTCAGAGCTAGGTACAGAATGCCCTTAATTCACTTCCTATTTACTGCGCTCAAGGAAAACAAAACAAAAACAAACCCTTAAGATTCATGGAGAGGCAACTGGGTATGGCATCTGCAAAGGCAAAGTTAACAGAAAGGGGCTTTGCAATGCAATTAAAAATCAGTAGAGACAGATGTTCTTTTAACATAAAAATACCTAAAAATTATGCTAGTAAGAATATAAATATAGTATGCATGCCAGATGAGGACTATTGATAGATTAATCTTCACAGTGAGAAATATCTGATTTTTATATCCAGTAGCAATAAAAAACATATAAACAAAGAGAACGGGAAGAAGAGGCTTGATGTTTACTCCTCTCTTTATTCAGCAGAGGAAACAGGAAAGAGAGATGATAATAACAAGGCATCATTGTATGACTGAGGCATGATTTCCTAGACATAGATTCAGATTAGAGGAAAGGCTATAACCTGGAGTAGAGGGGATGAGGGGGAGTTGGGGGTGTCTTAGGGTGTGAGGAAAGTGACCCAGGAGTTAAAATGTGCCAGCCACAGGGAGAGGTGAGAAGGTACTTTAAGGCAGTGGTCCCCAACCTTGTTGGCACCAAGGGTAGGTGCTCCTATGAGAGTCTAATGCCTGATCTGAGGTGGACCTGAGGTGGTGATGCTAGCACTGGGGAGTGGCTATAAATACAGATGAAGCTTCGCTAGCTCGCCATTTGCTCACCTCCTGCTGTGCAGCCTGGTTCATAAGAGGCCATGATCCATACTAGTCCATGGCCCAGGGGTTAGGTCCCCCTTTTTAAGGAAGAGAAAGGTCTCTGTGGGGGTGAGGAAATGGCCAAAAGCAGTGGTACTCTAGACATGCTTTGTTCAAGGGGAGATGAATTTAGGGGTACCTTGCTCAACTTTTTCTCTCTCATGTGCATTCTGCATGATTTGGATTTTATCATTGTGAAACTGGAGTACAGGACTAATTGAACCTTGTTTTGGCTTCCTTATTTGTTCAATCAGAAGAGAAGGGAGCATTTTCACTCCTTTTTCCAATTGGTATGAGACACCTTTTAAGTAGGTAACAGGAAAAAAAGAAAATCTCTCCTAGAGCTCATCTGGCCTCTCAAACAGACCTACTTATTCTGCAAATATTCTTCCATATTATCAAATTTATATGGGTAAAGAGGAGAATGCCAGCTCATGTGTAGTGGAAACTTCATTACGTTTAATGTAGTGAAAGAGAAATAGTCATAAGCATTCTACAGTTATTTAAAATATTTTTTCAACAAAGAAATAATCCTTTGCCAGAAAGACTTGTTACAACCTCCCTATGAGTTTCCCTTATACTCTGCTTAAACTTTTATTTAAAGGAGTCCCTGTTATGTGCACCACTGTCACACACATAACTGAGAGAAGTTTTGGGGAGGGGGAAGTGTACTTTGATCCTTCATTTCTCACTCAAGGCATGTGTGGAAGTCTCAGTCCATATTCCTTTATGACAGTTCTTTTCAGAAACTTTACCAAACCGGGATATATTTCAATGCAATGATAAAAGCCTAAATAATGAAAATTGTAGAACTTTTTAACTGTCAAACTATATCCTATGAAATTATTGGACAAATATATAGTTCGTAGACTACTTGTTCAAATCTTTGAGTATTAAGAAATAACATAAAAAAAATTTTAAGTGTATATCCACACAAGGGAAAAACATTGTGATCTAAAGCTTACCAACAGTTATTGTACCTTTATATGTGGAACATTACTTTACTTAAGGTACTTGAGCTTATGAAAGTTCAATTTTGATAATGAACATTCCGCCTCATTAAAAATATGTAAACTTAACTATTAGTTTTCTCATTTTGTTTATCTGGTGTAAGATTTCTTGGCCTTCAAGTTTTAAATTCATTAAGAAAAATTATGCTTTACATTTATGAAAAATGTTTGTGTTTCCCCCAAATGCTGCAATTCTTTAGATTTATATATATATATATGAAGATAACAGTTTTTCTAGCATTAAGTAATATATTCAACTCGTTAGAAAACTGTCATGAATTTTCTAATAAATTTAGTTATCACTCTTTTCAATATATTTGCATTATTTGAATGTAATGTAATAACTCAAATGTAATGTTGACTACAAATCATATTTCTAGATTTACATTTTGCTTCTTTTCCAGATTATTTTTTGCTTTAGAAACCTGTCTCTTTTGTGATTCATTCCTGCCACCAGCAATTTAAATATATCATATACAACTTTTGATTCTTTTGTGACATTTTCCATTTGGCCATAAGAACCCATTATTTTGTGGATCTGAGTGAAATTCTTTCAAAATGTTCTAAAGATTCAATTATATGACCATATTTAAATCTCATATTGTTTGCCAATTTAATGAACATAGCTTTTCTTAAATAAATTCTAAAGCTGCTGCTCTATTTTTGCTTTTAAAAACAAATTGAATAACTTCTAAAATCTGTTATTTACTTAATTCCAAAGGTTTCTTCAGTTACCTTTTGTATATTTGTTCTATTACAATCAAACCTACATCTTCTGTAACTTGGTGACTCTTGAACTTTGGTTTATTGTTTTGTTCCACAGAGGTTAGGAAGAATGAAAGACTTTTACTTTCCCTTTTGGGTATTTTGGTAAATGAATTTTCTGAGAATACTTCCCAAGCATTTCTACCATTTAGTAAACTACTTAAAAATCATAATCCTCCATGACATACTTGAAATATAATGCCTTGGGGTTTCTTTTTCTTTTTTTTTCCTGTTTAACACCTAAAACATTTTTTAAATGCTGTGATTTAAAGAGATCATATGGTTTCCATGTTCTGAAACTCTGATGAATTATCTTTGAGTTAAGAAATGTTAACATATAACTGAAAATATATCTACTACATTTTTAGTGTGAAATGATTGTTTTCATTGTCATGAAGAGAGTTGGTTGAACTTAATACTGAGATGCTTACCTAGTCTTTTTTATTCCCATGAGCTTTTCTCAATGAATTTACCATCATTGTGTCATATCACATTGTTAATATTTATTAAAGAATGTTGGACTGGTATTCTTTTCAACTGACTTCTTTTTTTGTTAATTTAGAATTCCTTTATAATATGTAATTTGAAACGTGTTTCTTCATAATTCTTATAATTATCAACAATATCATTTTTAAAGCAGAACTCTAAAGAACTTAGCACTATTAAAATAGAACTGAGTTTCTTTTTTCTTATCTTTTTAAAATAGATAGTTTTATAATATCATGGATATTCTTTTGTTTATCTTACAAAATGATTCTTAAAATATTCCTAAATAAAAGTTTTTGTTCCCAATTCTTGCCTTTGGTTCATATTTTTTTTGGTTGAAACTCCTGCTTTTCTAACATCAATAAAATTGTTTTCCTTTCTGACACTTTAATAATTAAATTCTTTGAAGTGTGGCCTGCTCTAAATTTGAAGATGGTAGCTGCCCAATATAAGTAGTGTAGTTCAACACTGATGTTGATTCCCTTTTACTTGACCTGAAAAGCATAATAATATATAACCGTAACATAATAAAGCAGATGTTTTAAATTACTTTGTTATTCAATATTAAATTATTAATTATAATTAAAATTAATTTTGTAAAATTCTATGTATTAGTCAAAATGCCATTGGAAAAAATCTGCTGAAGAAAGTAGTAAAAATGTTCACCATAAAATGAAGCTGCCTTATGAAAATCTGATTCCAGTAGCTTAATATATAGGAAAGCTTTCTCTGACTCTCACGGACAGGGTGCATTAACTCAATCTATTTGCTTCTATAAAACCTTAGGTTTACCTTTATGAGTATCAATATATTTTATTGTTTAATTTTTGGTTTATACCCAGCCTGAATTGTAAAAGCCTAAGAGTAGGTCTTTCTTTTTAATCTTTATGTTCCCCGGTTTGTCACAGTGCTTCATACATTTTTGTCGAAGGATAAATTACACTGTCTTTGTTCTCATTATGGTTTAGTAGGGAGACAAATAATTCTAGGGGAAGGAGGAGGGTTTTAAGGAATCAGATTAGAAATATCTTGCAGGTAACATGACAGCTAAACATCCAATTAGCATGAATAGATGTAGACTAGAGGAAATAAGCATTTGTTCCACAAATAGAGTGGCGTCACAATCAAATATATATATTTTTTAATTTATTTTTTTTGGTGACATTGGTTAACAAAACTCAGTAAATTTCATGTGTACAAAATCAAATATTACTGTATGCTAAAAATGTAAAAAAAAGGTGCCTAATTATTACCACACATTATTACAGAAACTTGTTCAAATGTTTTTTAGTATTTTTTTATGAGATAGCGACTTAACATCACTCTAGCTATAATCTCCAATTATTATCTCTAGTTTACATAGAAACTAAGGAAAGTATCAGAGACAACACTTTTGGGTATCCTTTGACCACTGAGGGAAGGAACTGGTAGATAAATATCCCAGTTTTTTAAATTAGTTTCAGGTGTATAACATAGTGATTAGACATTTATATAATTTACAAAGTGATCACTCCAATAAATCTAGTACTCATCTGACACCAGTTATTATAATGTTATTGACTATATTCCTTATTCTATACTTTACATCCCCATGACTATATCAATTTGTACTTATCAATCCCTTTTGCTTTTTCACCCACCCCTTTCACCCTCTTGTCAACCATCAAAATGTTCTCTGCATCTATGAGTTTGTTTCTGTTTTGTTTGTGCTTTTATTTTTTTCTTTAGATTCCACATATAAGTGAAATCATACAGCATTTGTCTTTCTTAGTCTGACTTACTCTACTAAGCATAATACCTTCTAGGTCCATCCATGTTGTTGCAGATGGCAAAACTTTACCCTCTTTTATGGCCAAGTAATATTCCATAGTATATATGTACCACCTCTTCTTTATCCATTCATCCTTTCTGAATTCTAGTCCATACAGTCTCTCAGAGGACTGCCAGTAGACTTGAATTCCAGTGGCCCTCAGTAGTAACCTGGCTTTCTTCCCTTCCTTGTCTCACTTCTTCACTATGTTTCACAAAGAACCAAATAAAGTTCTTTGTACCCCAATCCTTACCTAGGGGTCTTAGTTGTGGGGGAACCTAGTTTGAGATAAGGAAGTTACATTAAGTCATACATAGCTAATAAACAGTGAGCTTGGGCTCATCTTACTCTATGTAGACCACGCTGTATTATATTTATATTACTTCTTAACTTGTTTTGAACCACCTTTTTCTTATACATTAGGCACATTAGAATTAAATTTATAAGTGACATAAACTCAGAAGTGAGGATACAGAGGTTCAAGTAGAATACTAACTTTTAATACACATTCTTGACAGTGAAAAAAAATGAATTGCATTTTGAAAAACATTTGATTATCAGTATAATTTGTTGCTTTTTTTCATGTTCTATGTTTATTCCTTTGTAAGAGTCAGCAAATCTCAATTGTGAAACAAGTTAGCCATAGATATTACTTTGTATCCCAAATGTTTACACTTCATTACCACTACAGCCCCTGAAATAAGTACCTGAAAGGGAGGTTCTTGACCTTTATCTTAATTAGCATATCGTAGAAAATTAGTTTTTTTCCAGCAAGTGTTCAGATGTAAAGAAGGGTAAATAAAGGTTACCTCACTATTCCAAAGATTATTTTGGAAGGACTAGACCAGAACCACATTTTCAATTTACTTAGCATTTTCTTCATCCCTTTAAGAAAATTCAGGCCTTCCCCTTACAAACAGAGCAAGGGGCTCCTTACTGTAAACCAGAGGAGTCAAAGCACAGGCTCGTCCATAAATTCTAGGTCAGAGAGGGAAGTCACCGACTTCCAATCTCCAAAGCTCAGTGGCTGCCAAAGAAAAGGATTGAGAGAAAACGAGGGCGAAAATGGGTGATACGTTGCTGACTCAGACCTGCAAAAGGAGACTCCACCGAAGCCGCCAATCTCCAGAGGAGAGAAAGGAGCGGGGACATTTTTTTCAGAGGGTTCGAATCTTTCTGTACTTGCAGGAAGTGTGAAAGACAGAGGATCTGGCAAGGGCAAAACCAACAAGGACCAACAAGGCAAAGTGCCGCAGTGGCTCCTTTCTTCCGTGAGCCTGACCCGGAGGTGCACGCTCAGCGCTTTCGCGACCGGAAACTGGAGCTTTGCTGCCGGAAGCTGAAGCCTCGCAGGTGGAAGCCTGGGAACAGCAGACAGTGCAAAGCTGGACCCCCGGCGGATAAGCTTTGGGCTAGGAGCTTGGAAGCTGGAGCTTCATTCAGAATGGTGGCTCAAGTTGGCACCAGCCCCCGGGAACCTGACAGAAGGGGACCAAGCCTTCCACTGTGCTTCTAGCGGGCTCCTCGAGTCAATTTCCGCAATTCCTGTCTGGCCTCTGGTTCTTTTGAGGTAACCCACTTCGTTCCGCAGCCTGCCAAACCCCACGGTGTGCCAAGTCCTTCAAAGTCCCTGTCCTGGGAAGCTTTGCCTTTGTCTTCCACACCGCCGCCTCCTTCCCCTGCCCCTGGTGATGGCGAGAATGAAGAGCAGACAATATAGTTTAGTTAGTTATTAGTATTTAATTCAGCAAAGTGTAGTACATTTATTTGTACATCTAAGTCCTGAAAGGTCAAAAGTTTGATTTTGGTTTTTACAACTTTGACATATTTCAGTAATTTTTTCAAGCAACATGTGGTAATGAGCGTCTGTGTATCAAATCCTGTGACAATGAAATATTTTTTGCTCTCAAGAAGCATCCAAGATAAGTAAAATTGTTACATTCAAGCATATCAGTACTTCTTTATATCAGATTCAGTGAAAACTTATTGAATACCTATTATGTGTTAAGCTCTGTGCTAGGTATTGGTAATAGGAAGTTGAATCAGTCTTCATCCTAGAGGTCTGAGCTCACAGTTTTGGTGGAGAAAGGGACAGAGCACAAAACAATTATCTTTAGAGGTATAAGATGAATGCTGGTAAATGCTACCACATCACAACAAGTAGGAGTACAGGAGACAGAGAACTGAATTTTATGTTTAGAGGGAGATGGAAAGGCTTTGTAGAGGAGGTAACATGTGAAGTACGCCCTGGAGGAGGAGGAGTTATATTTCTAAGTGGAGTTCTGGCTTAAGTTTGGATTTTATAACAGATCTCAAGGAGGACTTTGCTCCATTTTTCTATTACTTTCTCTTGCTTTCCAGTTCACTTTGCCTTCAACGCACCCGCCCAACCCTTTTTCAGTTTTCTTGGAAGTAGCCTAGGTCAGGGTATATCACTTACAAGTAATAATTACCTCTTATTAAACTACTTATTTATGTATAGACAGTACTTATAAAGAAAGAATTTTCATTTTGTTTTAGTCAAGTCAACAAAACACAGTCCCTATGGCCCATCTGCTAGAACACAAAAATAGCCTCACTGTGTAGAAACAGATGTTTAAAATGGTATTCATTAAAATGAGATTCCACCTGTAATAGAAAACAGAAAGTGGATGCAAAAGGAATGTTGTAAGCTGGCAGTGCTTGCTATTGCCTTCTATTTCTTTAGGAAATGTATATTTGTGGGTAAAATCTTGCTAATAGTAATATGCTTCTGGTTTTAGTCTCTACTGATATGAGTTATTAGTTATATTGAAACACAATCAACCTAGACTCGTTAGGAGAGTAGCAGCCATGAAAAAAAACCCTCTAGGCTGGGTGCCTACCTATCAATGAACCAAGATATCTTGGGCAGAAAATTAATTACTATCCTATATTAGTAACAGAAATGAACATTTACTGGTTACCTTGTATGTAATGTGCTTTACTATACATCATTGCAAGAACCCTATAAAGAAAGTATTATCCTCACTTTATAGATTAGGAAATTGAGACTGAGTAATATATTAAATAACTTTCCCAAGTCACAACTACATTGGAACCCAAGATCTCAAATTCCTAAGCCAATGTATATTTTCCACTATTTCACACTATCTTTACAACAGTGGAGGCACATAGAGGTTAAAAACCTAACACTATCAAGTGGAGTATCTGGGATGTAAATCCAGGTCTGTCTGATTCCAAAGTCTATGCACTTCTATATATCAGGTCTTTGCCTCCAACTTCATTTAGCCCCATTTATGGCACAGAGGAAAAGAAGAGAACATCTAGTGAAACGGGCAGAGTTCTGTTACAATTAGCAAGCCCAGGCTAGCATTTAGTAACTGTAAGCAGTTCAGAAAAATATTATGTAGACTGGTTAAATAGATGAATCAATTTTGAATGTATGTAAAATGTAGATTAACTTCTTTATTACTTATTAAACCATATTCTTTCATTAACCCAATAAATATTTGTTGATTATTTTGTGTCAGACATACAATCAATCATATCAACTCCTGTCTTCATGGAGTTTATATGCTAGTTGTAGATGCAGGCAATAAATAAGAAATATAAATCAGCAAAATATGTTGTACATTAGATTATAAGTGTTAAACAGAAAAGTAGAGAATGAGGATAGAAAGTGTGCGGTAGGGATTGTTGCAATTTTAGGGAGGATGGCCAAGGCCAAGGAGGATCTTACCTGAAGGTAGGTAAAAGATAGGAGTCTAGCTGATATCTGTGAGGAGTGCACTCTAATAGATGGAGTATCAAGTACAGAGCCCTGAGGCTAGTGTGGCAGAAACAGAATATGGGAGAGGTAGGAAGTCAAATGAAATTGGAGTGATAAAGAGAGGGAGTTCAAGTCATGAAGGGCCTTGTCAATGTAGGAAGTGTCCAAACCTGCAGAGAATTTTTATGATTTTATTTAAGCCAAAACTGACAATTGCTGGGAAGCAATTTCTAAAATACTCCAGAGAATAATAGTTTTGCAGTTTCTTTTATGCATTGAAATTAAGGAACATAAGGAAGATCACCTGAGGGTAGGAAACAGCAAGCAGAGATTGGATTACAAGATTATGTACTTTCTTAAGGATGGTTATGCCTTCAAGGGTTATTACTTTTGGCATTTCAAAGGTGTATTAACCTAGATGCACAAAAACAATGGATGGGGCTTGCTTAAAATCCTTTCACGAAAGAAGTTATAGGCCTGGGGCGTGACTACTAACATTGCCTGCCCAGTTAGGAATTTATGATTTATTATAGCCCTTTTTCATCCATAGCCTTGTGGGTCTAAATAAGGACTTAGACTTTTATTCTAAATGTGATGGGAACTGTTAAAGGACATTGAGATGATGAGTAACCTGATCTGCCTTATTGTTTTATTGTTTTTTTTTATTGTGATAAAATATACATAACATAAAATTTACCTTCTTAACCATTTTTAAGTTCAGTTCAGTAATAATAAATACATTCACATTGTTGTGCAGCTACTGCCACAATCCATTCTCATAACCCTTTTTATCTTGTAATACTGAAAATCTATACCTATTAAGCAATAACTCCCTATTCTCTGCATCATGTAACCACTGGCAACCACCATTATACTTTCTCTCTATCATTTTGACTAAGTACCTCAAAGAAATGGAATCATATAGTTAACAGCAGTCCCCAACCTTTTTGACACCAGGGACCGGTGCTCCTATGAGAATCTAATGCCTGATGATCTGAGGTGGAGCCGAGGCAGTGATGCTAGCGCTGGAGAAGGACTGCAAATATAGATGAAGCTTTGCTTGCTTGACCTCCTCTCACCTCCTGTTGTGTGACCTGGTTCATAACAGATCAGGAACCTGTACCAGTCTGTACTCCTACCAGTTTGGGACCCCTGATGTAGTATTTCTCTTTTTTTAACTGGCTTATTTCACTTAGCTTAATGTCTCTAAGGTTCAGCCATGTTGCAACATATTACATAATTTCCTCCCTTTTTAAGGTGGAGTAATAGTCTATTTTGTGTCTGTACCACACTTCTTTATCCATTCATCAATAAATAGATACTTGGGTTGCTTTCATGTTTTGGCTGTTGTAAATAATGTATATTCATTATGTATGTACCACATTTTCCTTACCCATTCATCTGTTGGTGAACATTTAGGTTGTTTCTATATCATAGCTATTGTGAATAATGCTGCCGTGACCATGGGTGTACAGATAATCTCTTTGGGACCCCACTTCCAAGTCTTTTGAATATATACCCAGAAGTAGAATTGTTGAGTTATATGGTAATTGTTTTTAATTTTTTAAGGAAACTTCATACTGCTTTCCACAGTGCTGTGCTATTTTACATTCCCACCAACAGTGCACTAGGGTCCCAGTTTCTCTACATCCTTGTCAACACTTGTTTTCTGTTTTTCTTTTTTATATTAGCCATCCCTTGGGTATGAGGTAGTATCTCATTGTAGTATGATTTGCATTTCCTTAATGATCTTTGACGTTGAGACCTTTTCATGTGCTATTGGCCAGTCATAGATCTTTTTTGGAGAAATGTCTATTCAACTTTGCCCATTTTTATATTGAGGTTCTTTGGTTTTTGTTGTTGTTGAGTTTTAGGTGTTTTTTATATATTCTGGATATTAATCCTTTATCAGATATATGATTTGCAAATATTTTCTCCCATTTTGTGTGTTGCCTTTTTACTCTGTGGATAGTGTTCTTTTGATGTACAAGAGGATTTGATGTACAAAAAGATTGGTTTTAGTCGTTCTCTAAATGTGTGGTGTGTGGTAGAATTTATCAGTGAAACTATCAGTTTTATGGCTTTTCTGTGTTGGAAAATTACTCTCTCTGTGTTTTTTCTTTTCTCCTTTTGGTCTATTCTAACTACTCATGTCAGATTAATTTTTGTAAAATACTGCTTTGGTCATTTAAAAATATTCCATGTTATTCGAAGCCCTCTATTGTCTGGCCTCTACAAACATATTCCACTTGACTTTAGTTAAATTTGTCTCCCAACACATGATGTGCACGTGTACACTATGACCCCCATCTTGATTTTCCTATTCATACTCTTGTCTAGCTCTTCCCTCCTTTTTAACCTTTCCTTTAAAATTGAACTGTTTTTCCTCATAATTCCAATCCATCGTTATGCAGCTGTTTTCTGCACTTCTATAGCCTTTAGAATATGCATGCCACTACTTGACACTTCACATATTATATTATAAACTTTGTTTCTATGAATGCAACATGGGGGTACAAGATGCTATTTTCCTGAACCGAGTTGTTCCAAATTGTTTTTTCCCCCTTTAAACTGGGAACTAGAGATTATCTTGTTTGACATTGTTGAGCCATTCAAGTGGTTGAGATCCTGATTGCTCCTAGGCCTAGTGCAGCTAAGGAGTAAAGAAAGGCGCAGGAAGAAGATGGTGGATCTGAAAAAGAACACCAGGGATAGCCTGTATCACACTATTTGGCATGGCAAGGAAATGTAATTTTCATTTATGTCAAATGACCATATATGTAGATAGCTGAAGCTTCAGCAACCCTGCTGGAACCACCTTCCTAAGTACTCCCGTTGAACATGAGTACTCTAGCTTCAAGAAGCTTCAGGGAGGACTGCTAGTAATGGGACTTATGGGTATAAAAATAAGTAGATAATATTTAAGTTAACTAAGGACACTGTGCTATTTCTGAGGGAAATCCTAAGAGACGAGATTATGGTCATAGAAAGAATTATAAGACCAGAGGAGAAGAAAGTTGTGCATCCTAGGGTCTATGACACCAAAAAGAGGGAGCACCTAGAGTGTTAATTTGGTTTTGACAAGGAGACTCTGAGCTAAAAGACTTGCACAAGTGTAATCATATTTTGGCTATTCTTTTTGTGTTTCATGTTGTTTTTCTGTTAGAGGTGTTGGTAATTATACTTAACCAGCGATTGTCAGTGGAGTCTTAGTATTTGTCACTCATGTAGAAATTAGATTATTATGTTTGCCACATGATATGTCACGGGAAGAATCTGACAAAGTGAGGAGTCTATAAAATTAGTCTTTATTTAGTTTGTGATTTAAAATTAGGAGACAACGGTGCCACTTGTCAGTGGAGCTCTTTTTGGTTTTCTTCTGCTACTCTGATGAGTGTGTCAAAAGGGAAAAAAATTCTACACATTTGTAACTAAGTGACTACCTGGGACAACTGATAACTTTCTGGACAGTCTTATAGTATTAAGACTATTTTGAGTGTGATAAAAATCCTATTTTGATGTGAAACAAGTAGGTTCCAAAATTTTTAATTTCACAAAATACGAGGTCATAATATTGTAAGATTTATAAAGTGAAATGAAGGTAAGCTTGTGTAGCTAGTGGCCTATACATACAGGTTTCTTACGCCATTCAAATCCATCCAGATACTAGCTGTGATGCTGGCAGTTGTTTATTCTGGATTCCATGTTTAATTGAGACTTCTGGCCAGCTCCAGTGATTCCAGAAATCTTCTCCTTTGTTAGTACCCAATTTGTTGGCTGATCAAGGTTTCCTTGCCATGCCAAATAGGGCCAGGAGAATATAGGGACCCACTCTCTGCCCTGCTGATCTCTCTGATGGTACTGAATGTTGTTTCTTTAAATGGCTTCTGTTATCCATCTATATTCTCTCCTTATCCCTCCCACCACAACCTCTCCCACAAATCCATAAAAATAAGAACTTATGATGTTTGAGCATAGGGGCTAAGTGAAGACAATTCAAGTTAATCTTATTGTGGGGCTCATTATCATTGGAATTTACTATTTGAAAATAGGTTTTAAGAAAAGAACTGAAAAAAACATAAAACTTAATTATTATTGAATTGTTCTAAAGTTTTTTTCTGAAAATCTAACACTTTTTTTGCAAAATTTGGAATTATACAGGGTGGTGTGATATAGTGGAAAGAATATCAAATTAAAAGTCGGAAGATATGCTGCTATTCCATATTCAGCAATGGTTATTGAATATACAACATATGATACTAAATGTTGTCCTGCTACTAGCAACTAAGATGCCTGACCTCAATATGAGACTTTATCTCATTTGATCTTATTTTACTCATTTTGCTCTCTCAAATATCAAAATAAAATTCTTTAGATGATTTCTAATAGGAAGAAATGTATGGAATAGAATTCTGTATTTTTGTTTGAGTCTACACTTTAATGTTAGTTAATTGTAGTTTCAGTTTATATTTTGAAAGAATCCTAACTCTGAATATTAATTATCCAGAGTTAAATTATTAGTGTCAATAATTGAAAGAAAATAGTAAATAATCCACTTTTCCTTCAATTTACTAGAAAATAAATGACCTCTCTGAAGTATCTCTCAGTGCTGCCTGAATTTGCTGGCTAACAGTTTATGCAGTATAAATTCGAACTAAACCAAAATAATTTTTTTTCATTTATTCAGTACCTTTATTGAGGAACTTCTATCACCAGAAACATGTCTAGAAACTTTACATAATAATTCTAATCATAAAATAGGTGGATATTTTACATAGGAAGAAACCTCATCTACAGTTTGTCCTAAGTAGTAAAGCCTTTACGTACATTTATATATAGAGAGAGATATATATATAAACTCCATACGTATATCCATATTTTCACCATACATCTTTCTATATGTGTATTATTTGAAATATGTTATATATTTGTATTATCTTAAATGTAATATGTATTATATTGATATATAATATAATATATTTTATATAATAATGCATATTATATTAATTATATTATAATGAATTATATATGTTCTATAATATAAATATAAAACATATTTATGTATTATGTGTAATGTGTTGATATGTATTTATATATTATGTAATATATAAATGATCAATATATTACATATAACAATTATATATGTAATATATAAAGTATCATTTTCCCCCTACTGTGGACTCTGGTTCTCAGACAGACAGTGAGACTGTGTTAATATTTTTAAAATTTTCCAAGCTTGGACTAATTACAAAGTCCTCATTCTTTCTCCTTGCCACACTGCTTCTTAGTAAGAACATTTTAAAACTGAAAACAATATGAAAAATAACAAACCTTAACTGGCAAGTTTCATGCATTGGTAGTTAAATTATAAAATGGTAAGCCACTTTGAAATACTATTTGTCACTTTCTTAAATAATTAATACTTTACCTTATGACCTAGTAATTCCACTCCAAAATATTTACTTGAAAAATGGAAATTTTCATAAAATGAAATATCCACAAAAAGACTTGTATAAGAATACTGATATCAGCTTTATTTATGATAGCAAAGGAGTAGCCAACAATCCAAATATCCATCAAGAAATGAATAGATACATTAATTGTGGTATATTCATACCAAGAAATACTGTTCAATAGTGAAAAGTAGTGAACTACTGATACATGCATCAAGATGGATAAATCTACACATTACATTGAGTGCAAGTAGGAAATAACATTATATTTATAACGTATATATTATATGATTCCATTTATATAATGTTCAAAACTAGGCAAAACTAATCTGTGGTGATAGGTGAGAACAGTAATTGCTTCTGGAGGTGGGAGAACTGATGGGAAAGGGATATAAACATTAGGTTGATAGAAGTGTTCTATATCTTGATGGAATTATAGTTTTATGATTATACATTTGCTAACTTATCAATCTACCCTCTAGAGATCTATATATTTTATTTTATAAAAATATACCTCAAAAAGAAAAGAGTATTGGGGGAAAAACTAATGACTGGTAGTTCTTCCTAACAGTATTTCATTTCATGCGTTCATTTGTTCATTTAATAAACATTTCTTGAGCACCAATACTGTTCTTGTGCTATGCATACAGTGAATAAAATTTAGAAAGTCCTACAGGCATTGTAATGGGTAGGACAGACAATAACAAGATAAATACATATATTTATCTTTAGATACACATATATTTAAGACAGTGATAAGTTAAGAATTAAAGCAGGGAAGGGGGATATGAAACACTGAGAAGAGGTTGATAATTTTGATCGATTGTGCAGGAAAAACCACACTAAGAAGGCAGCTTTTGAGTCAAGGCCTGAAGAAAGTGAGGGAGGTAACTATGTAAATTTCTTGGGGAAGTGTATTTCAGAAAGAATTAAAAACGGATACAAATGGCCCTGAAAATAGGAGCATACCTATTTAACATGTCAAGGAATAGCAAGGAAGACAATACGGCTGGAGCAGAGTGAGCAAAAGGCAGAATTGTTGAATATATAGTTAGAGAAGTAAAGAGGGAAGTCCAGATCATGAAGGCTATCTAGGTCATAACAGGAACTTAGGAAATCTATTGGAGTATTTTGAAGAGATAAGTGACATTATCTGTCTATATGCAGATTAAGGCGATGACTCTGGATAGTGTATTGAGAATAGAGTCTGGTAGATAGGGAGGGGATAAGGGGAGGAAAGCTGAAGCAAAGATATCACTTAAGAGAGGATATTAAAATAGTCAAGATAAGAGATGATTCACAGTTTGGGCCTGGGTGGTATTAGTAGAGATTATAAGAATGATAAAAGAGTGGATATATTTTAATGAGGAAGCCAACAGGATTTGCTATCCAATTGAATATGAGATTTGAGAGAAAGGAGTCAGAAGATGATACCATTTTTTTTCTATATTACTGAAAGTATGGCATTGCCAGGAGGAGTTGGTTTGAGGGTGAATATCAAGCCTAGTTTTTAACACATTAATTTTTATATGCTATTAAATATCCAAGTAAACATGCCAAGGAAGCAATTAGATAAACATGTCTTGAGTTCAAGGGAGAGGTCCAGGCTGGAGTATAAAAAAGGAGTGGTCTAAGAACTGAGTTTTGAAGTACTCCAACATTTCGAGATTGTTTGTTCATTCATTTTATTCCCAAAAGGCAAAAGTATTTGATGGGGGGCAGAGGAAAGGACCACAGTCTGGGAGACAGGTGACATAGTTCTGAGAATGTAGTGGTTGTGTGACCTTGGGCAAGATACCGCTCCACTCTGGGTCCATGTTAGACTTGAATCAATATTTTCAAACTGCAGGCTGCAAGCCTGACCCTACCTAATACACCAGAGCACCCAGAGCTTGGAGAGTCTGATCTTACAGAGAGCTGGGGTAGATAGAGGCCAGGGACTAGGGTGCCACTGTGCTGCAGAGATCATCTATACCATGTAGATGGATCTCCAGGGTGAGTATGTGTTACCCTGGACATGCCCATCTCAGGTCTAAGGTCCTTGGGAATCAAAGGAAGCAGGTGCAAAGGGCTTAGGGAGCAGGGGATTAACTCTTTTATTTATTTTTCAAATGTTATAAATTCAGGTGGTTCAACATTCAAAAGATACAAATGAGTGGATAATGAAATATCTACCTTCTGTTTTTGTTCCCTTCTCATCAAGCAGCTAGTACTAGCATTTCATTTGTATGGCTAGTTTTTCATCATATGAATGTATGAATATAACCAGCTCCCCGTTGATGAATATTAAGAGTTGCTTCCAATTTTTTGTTAATAAAACTCTGCTGCAATGAATAACCTTTTACATGTCATTTCATATGTGTGAATAAATCTGTAGAATAAATTCTAGAAGTTGAAGTGTTGGTTTAAAGGATATGCACACTTATAATTTTAATAGCTTTTCCCAAACTTTTTTCAAAGGAAATATCAACATATACTTCCATTAATAACGTGCGATGATTTCTGGTTTCCAGTTACGCATGTAGGAAGCTTGAAATTCACCACTTTATCCTAACAAGTTAAAAGCTGTACAGACTGAAAAATAAACAACTCATTTTGGATCCATAAGAGAGAGGAAGACACGGGGCAAACCACTGCCTCCTAGATTGGAGAGACAGACAAGTGATTACAGGGTGTCACGGCTTACCAGAACAAAAGCTCATGAGTTGAAACCATAGCAGGAACAAGTGCCAGAGTAGGAAAACCTGAACTGTAATTGAGGAATTGCTGGAGGCTCAATGTGGACAAGTATGAGAGTCGAAAACTCCAGGGGAACCAGTCAGAAGAGCCTCCACAATGCTATGAAATTTCTCTCCTTGAGCTCAGCCAGGTTCGCACAGTAAATATTGTAGAAAAATCTCATGTTCGCAGCAGGAGAAGGGGAAAAGAAACCATTTTGAAATATACCAGACTACTCTGTTCTTAACAGGGCCTGCTCTCAGGATAAAAAAAAAAGTTAACCAGAGCCCAACCTACTGGGATATTATCAGAGCCTAACAGTCCTGGGGGAAGGGAAGTACCAAACTCCAGCCCCCTCAGGCCATCCTGCCTCACCTAAGGGGTGAGAAGAAAACTGAGAAACACTTGTGAAGTTCACAGTCCAGAGGCATAGGCTCACTAGAAGATTCAGACCTAATCATAGGAATATAGAATGCTTTCCCTCCCCTGACACCTTACCAACACATTGCAATAGAGCTCTATTTATAGCAGCTAAAAAAATATGACTGGCATAAAAACAGACCTACAGACCAATGAAACAATCAAAAGCCTAGAAATAAACCTGCAGATAAATAATCAACTGATCTTCAACAAGAGTGCCAAAAATACACAGTGGGGAAAGGATGGATAGTTTCTTCAACAAATAATGTTGGGAAAACTAGATATCCATATGCAAAAGAACAAAATTGAGCCCTTATCTTACACCATACTAAAAAGTCAACTCAAAACATATTAATGATTTAAACATAAGACCCAAACTGTAAAACTTCTAGAAGAAAACACAGGAAAAAAGCTTTACAACATTGGGCTCAGCAATGACGAATATGATAATGATACTGATATCGTCACTGTTGAGAGCTATCTCAGTCTGTCGTTGCCCCAGCAGTGCTGGGGGGCCTCAGTCCATTCCACCAATGCAACAAAGAATTACAGATTATAGTGAAGTTTATGCAAGGTAAGATTTATTGAAGTACATTTCAAGAGAGAAACTGGCTTTACCAGAGGGGGCTGTAGCCTCATAGAGGTGGGGAGGTCTGTCTTATATTTAGGCCATGATAGGTGATTACAAGGGTGGTACTAGCCTATTGATGTGTGAGGTCATTTTGATTGACAGTTGGCTGTTATATAACCTATTAACTGCGCATGTACCTTCCCAGAATTCAGTCTGGTATAATTAGATTCATGAACTTCCGGGCACATGAATAACATTACAATGATAGTATAATGAGGCTGAGGTGAAAAGAAGGTCAGGATATTCCTTACTGCACGAGAATTTGTGGCTGGCCTAAACTGGTTGCTATGCTATGGTCATTTATTTTCTTGTACTCCAGGATGTAGGGGTATTATTATTTGAAAAATGAGTTTTTTCTGGAGGTCCTAGGGGCAGCCTTGTGGGTTGAGCCATCTGTGTTGTCATTCCTATGGTTACAGAGCTGGGCCTTCAGACTCCCGTTGCACATGGTTACCTAACTACCTAGCAATATGAATAAACACCAAAGCACAAACGACAAAAGCAAAATTAGATAAGTGGGACTACATGAAACTAAAAATCTCTGCACAGCAAAGAAAGAAAACAACAGTGACAAGGCAACCTACAGAATAGGAGAAACTATTTATAAACCACATATCTGATAAGAGAGAAATATCTAGAAGATATAAGGATCTTTTACAACTCAACAACAAAAAAACCAAATAACTCATTTTTCAAATGGGCAAAGTATTCAAATAGACATTTCTTCAAAGAAGACATACAAATGGCCTTTGGTGTATGAAAAGATGCTCAACATCACTAAATGTTAGGGAAAAGCAAATCAAAACCACAATGAGATATCACTTCACAGGAGTTAGGATGGCTGTTACCCAAAAAAACAAAAAACAAAAGGTAACAGTGTTGGTGAAGACAAATTGGAATCCTTGTACACTGTTGATAATGTAAAATGGTATAGCCACTGTGGAAAACAGTACGGAGATTCTTCAGAAAAATAGAATTACTATATGGTCCCACAATCTCACTTCTGAGTGTATATCCAAAAGAGTTGAAATCTGGATCTCAAGGAGATATTAGCACTCCAGTGTTCATTAGAGAACTATTCACAATAGTGACAATGTGGGAAAAACCTAAATGTCCATGAATGGATAAAGAAAATGTGGTATATACATATGATGGAATATTATTTAGCCGTAAAAAAGAAGAGAATTTTATCCTAAGCAGCAATGTGGATGAACCTAGAAGAACTTATGCTAAGTGAAATAAGCCAATCATAGAATATATGACAAATATTGCATGATTCTACTTATACAAGGTATCTCAAATAGTCAAACTCATAGAAACAAAAGAGTATAATGGTGGTTGCCAGGGTTGGGGGGGGCGGGTGAAATGGGGAGTTGCTGTTCCACAGATGTTGTTTCAGTTACATAAGATTAATAATTCTAGAGATCTATTGTACAACATGTGCCTATTAACATCCTATTATACTTAAAAATTTGTTAAGAGGGTTGATACCATGTTATGTGTTCTTATCATTATATATACACACATACATATATACACACACACATATACATTATATATACACACATATATGTATGTGTGTGTATATATATGTACTTTTGATTTTTAAGGACTCATAGTTTTAAACTATAGTACTTAATAAAAGAAAATAATGATTAAAAGAATATTAATACTTAAGAGGGTTACCATTAAGGAAATTTGCTTTATATTTATGTTCCATTCTTGTTTATAGCTATCTAGAATGTTATAATAATATACCAAGCAGTCCTATACTTTCATATTATTGTATTATTTCAAGAATTTCGTCTTGTCTCAAAGTGCAATATTTTTCAAAATGCAACAATATTAATGTAGCACATTTAAAATTTGCTTGTGAAAAATTACACAATTTTAATTTGGCATACCTATAAGACTTTAAGTAAACAGATTTTTAAATTTTATTTTAATCTCTGGATTAAAGTCTCTGATATTTTTCTAAGTTTCTAAGAAGGAAGATTGTTTTGTGAAGAATTTGGGCTTTGAAGACTTAAGTTAAAATTCGGACTACTAACTAGCTGTGTGACCTTGGTGAGTTATAGAACTAATGAGAGCCTCAATTTTCTCATCTTCAAAGTAAAACTAATAGTACCAACTCAAAAGATTGTTGAAAGGATTGTAGTATCAGATAATATATCTGAATGTCTAGCTTATAGTAGAGTCTACAATAAATTCTATTCCTATTCCTCCTTTTTCTTTGTGTCATATGGTAATGAAAAGTTTTATTTAGTTAGTTACTTATTTATAATTAAATTTATTGGAGTGAGATTGGTTAATAAAAACATAGGTTTCAAGTGTACAATTCAATAATATGCCATCTGTATATTGCATCGTGCATTTACCACCCAAAGTCATATCTTCCATCATCATATATTTGACCCCCTTTACCCTTATCTACCTCCCCCATCACTTTCCCTTTGGGAACCACTAAACTGTTGTCTGTGTCTGTGAGTTTTTGTTTGTCTTGAAATAAGTCAGAAAAAGTTGAGAACCATATGATTTCACTCATATGTGAAATATAAAACTGAAAGCAACAAACAAACAAGACAAACAAAAAGTTTTAAATGGAATTGTAAATTCTAAATTCCGAACCTTTACAATAAAGTGTTACAGAAAAACACTTTCAGTAATCTTTTTGCAAAATCACATTAATTACACCAATGATTTTTCCATATACTCTCTGCAGAAGTCATTAAAATATTGTATGATTAATACTTTTCTAATTAAAATATCATATTTACTATAATTTTTTATCATAGTCTATAAATATTTAAATTCTTCATATTAAAATAATATATACTTTTTGATTTGATATTGTCAGAACTTAATGTGTTTTGGTATGGGTCCTTTAATATTTGACAATTACCAGTATGTTTCCTTCTATCTCAGAAATGTTAGATTCAAAAAGTGGCTCATAGCCATTGAGTGATTAAAGTTAAATTTCTTACTCATTTTTTCCTTTTTTAAAAAAACTGCTCTGTATCAATCCCCGTCTTTGAACAGATCCTGAAGTTAAATCAGTATAAAATTACAGTAGCATATGCACACATTTACATTTATATAGGTAAACATACATACATGTACACTCTAGATACTAAAATATATCAGACTAAAATATAATGTTTAGTGTATTCAGAACTACCTGGTCAGTTTAAAATTTTATATAAGCAGTTAATACAGAAATACTTTAGAAAGAAAAAAACCACGTTGGAGAAGGTTCAAGAATTTACTTATATAGTTGAAGCCCTTTGAAAGGGATTGAGGAAGATTACTTGCCAATATTTTATTTTATTTACTTAAACTTTATTTTAAAACTTCCATTTGCTTTTCTTTTGCAACAAATAACTTCATTTTCCGTGTTTCCATGTAAATGTTTGCACAGCTCGTCTATTTGTTAAAATATCCACAAGATGGTGCCATGGTTAACATGTTAAAATGGGGATTTGAGAACTAGAAGAGAGAAAGTGTTTGACACACCATTATATATAATAAAATTACCATCAAATTTTCATTCATTTACTATAAAAATACTCATATATTTCAAATATTCAAATTATTACATTTTAGTATCAGTTTTTTTCTTTGTAAACATTTTTTCAAAGAAAATATTAAATAATGAAATGATATTCACAGTTGCAAATAGAGACATACGTTATAAATTAATCTTTTTAATAATCTCTTGCTCCCTCTTTAATAATATCCAAATGTCATCCCATTAACTAACATAAGTTAAATTTATATACAGGCCAGGTCTTTGCTATAGACTGAATTGTGTCATTCTTCCCTCCAAATTCATATGTTGAAGACTCAATCCTCAATATAATGGTTTTTTGGTGATGGGCTATGGAGGGTAATTACGTTTAGATGAGATCATGAGGATGGGCCCTCACAATGGGATTAGTGTCCTTGTAAGAAGAGTCTCTTCCTCTCCTCTCCTCTCCCCTTTTTTCCTCCTCCCCTCTCCTTCTAACCTCTCCTCTCCACAGTGTGAGGACACAGCCAGAAGGGAGCTTTCTGCAAGCCAGGAAGAGTTCTCACCCGAAACTGATTGTACTAACATCCTGATTTTGGACTTCCAGCATCTACAACTGTGAGAATATAAATGTCTGTTGTTTAAGTTATCCAGTCTAAGGTACTTTGTTAAGGTAGCCTGAGCAGACTAAGATAGTCCAAAATTACAGAAAACAATTATTAAAAAATAAAGCTTATTTACATAGTAGATGGAAATAATAATTTTTTATAGTTAACCATATATATTTGTTAATATTGCAATTCACCATAGCTGTAGTAATAACAGTTATATTGATGAAATATGTAATATAATCATTTTAACTCATTTCTCTTTTAGAAAAAAAGTGCAGCTCGCTGCTGGTGTTAATTTAATTTTATATAAATACGCTCTTTGAGGCTGACGCAAATCTGACTGGTTTTCAATGTGAAAATAAAGTATAAAAACTGTTCTGGGAGGTATTTCCTAACAGAACTTGTCTCTAATCCTAATGTAACAGAAATATATGCATAAATCAGATTCAGCAAATGAATCTGGCTAACAACTGTTCAAGAACTATGTTAACCGTGCACAGGAATGCCACTTTTTCTAGGACATGTTCAGTTATTGAGAATTACTATGTTTTATAAATGTAAATACCACTACTAAAAATAGAATGCTATAAATAGAATGATGTTATTTGTTTCCAAAGACTATCAATATATTAGAGTGATGCAAAAATAATAAAAGCAAGATATTTTGTGGCAAATTTGGGGGTAAAGTTAGGACTGTATGTAATCTGCGGGATATCTTGGGGTAGAAGCTGCAGCAGCAAATGTCTCAGGCTAGTGTTCTGGGGGCAAATGGGAAATGGGTTAAGGGAGTGGTTGAAGGAAGAATTTGGAGAACTTGATGAGTGTGTGGGGAGAATTTCAAAGTAGCCAAAGGGGTACAGCAGGAATACATTGAAATTTAAGAAGGCAGCTGAAAAGGGGAATGGATAAAAGTGAAGTGAAAAACCTGACTGGAAAAGAGGAAGTGTAAAATGTCTCTGACTGGATTTCCTACAAGCACCTAATAGTCATTATTTTTAAAATCTATCACTAAACTTATTTATTCATATTTTTCTGTCATGGTGTATGATTATTAGTTAGCTCTGCTTGAAACTTGAAGTCTTCTTTAATTCCCTAGTTCTTTATTTGACATGACTTACCCATCACAAGATTTTGCCAATTTTTCCTCTGTCTGATAAATCTAATGTTTGTACCTCATTTCTGAATTACTTACCCACCCAAAAAAACTTACAAAACAACCTGAATTATTTATTTAAAAAACTTAAAACTTTCCCAGATTTCAATCTAGTAGCCCATTTCCAACATAATCTATTGCTTAAAAATTACCTTTCATAAATTCTGTTTTGGTGATGTAACTATTTGTAAATCTTGTTTCCTTTTTGACTTATTCTGAACTTTGCAACCCTTCAATTACTGCTGCTTTTCTCCTTTCAATAGTCATTTTCTCATTACTCATCTTCAAATAATTTTTATTTAATGCATTTTTATTTAATCATTTTTTTTACCAGTGGTAAAAAAAACCATTTCATGGCTATGAGTAATTAATATCTTTTTTAAAAATTTATTTTGAAATGAATTCAAACCTAAAGAAAAGAGCAGCAAGAGCAGTACAAATCTTCACTCGAATTCACTAATTTTTAATGTTTTTCTATTTTATCTTCTTTCATTCTCCCTACACACATACATGTATGCATTTTTTTTTTCAGTTTTTTTATTGTAGTACAATACACTTGACATAAAATTTACCCATTTTGGGATGTGGTTCCATAGTGTACCTTTAGCACGTCTACTTTACACGCAGAAGGTCCTGGGTTCACACCCCAGTGAAACCATGGTCCATGGTCTATGGCATGCCATCCTGAACAAGTCCTATGTCAGATCTCGGAAGTTAAGCAGGGTCAGGCCTGGTTAGTACTTAGATGGGAGACCAGCTAGGAAGACCAGGTGTTGTAAGCATAAATAATAATAATAAATAGTAAAAAAAATAAAATAAAGTTTACCCATATTAAGCATTTTTGAGTATATAGTCAGTGGTATTAAATACATTTATAATGCTGTGCGACCATCACATGCTATAGAGATAGAGCTATGGAGATGGAGAGCTATCCATCTTATAAAACTGAAACTCTGTACCCATTAAACAATAATTCCACATCTTTCCCTCCTCCCAGCACTTGGATAACAACCATTCTACTTTCTGTCTCTATAATTTTGACTACTCTAAGTATCTCAATTAAGTATAATCATATAATATTTTTCTTTTTCTGATTGACATATTAACTAGCATCATGTACTCAAGGGTCATCCATGTTGTAGCATATTTCAAAAATGTTTTAAGCTTCTTAACCACTCCAAGTATATGAAGAGAGAAATGAAGATTGAGAAAACTATCCAAAATATCTACCATAGCCCATTACTTTAACATGGCTAATTTCAATAATGTTTCTTTATGTTATTAAGCTAAGTTCCATTTATTCATTTTGTGTTTTTAAAGTACACTGTTGGATTCAGTTAGCTAATATTTAGGATTTTTATATGTATTTTCATAAGTGAAGTTGTCTTATAGATTTCTTGCACTATCCTTATTTGGATACTTTGTCAAGGTTACTCCTGCCTTATAAAAAATATTAGTGCTTCTTCTTTTTCTATGTTCTATTCTCTGAAAATTTTGTAGAACTCTACTGTTTGACACTAGCATTTGTAAAGGGTCAATAAGGAAGGGAAGAGGGAATTGATTCCCAATTCATCTTCTTTATATGTTATTTGTTTCTAAAAGTTTTCTACTGTATGTTGTGCTATTTTTTTTAACTTAAATGATCTTTCTAGGAATTTATTTATCTAAGTTTTCAAATATTATGGCTTTTCATCATTTCTTACATGAGTTTAAAATTTTGACTATATCTGATTGTTTTCTGATTTTAATTCTATATTTTCTTAATTGTGACAAATGTATCGTACTAACAATGTAAGCTATTAATAATAGGGGAAGCTGGGTGTGGGATATATCTCTTTGTATCATCTTTGTAATGATTCTGTATATCCAAAACTGTAACAAAATAACAGTTTATTTAATAATTTTTTTAAAGCTAGTAGTAGAGCTTTTTTTTATGTTTGGTTTTTAAATCACTGTCTTTAGATAAACATTGATAGTTTCCCAATGAGAAAAACAAGAAGCAAAGGATAAATAAGGTAATCAAGATCTTAAAAGATCTCAATAAACTGAAATAATAGACTGAACTCCAATATCATCAGGTTAAATTATTGTGAATTGATGTCTAAAAATCAACTGTATGAGTGAATTATGTTTGTTATATGCAGTATATGTGAAAAAATCTTAAGAGGTTTTATTTTATGATAAACTTGATGTGAATCTGTAAGTTTTTGCTGTCTAAAAAAGTCAATATTCATCTAAAGTCAATAATAATAGTATTTAGAATGAAAAGTAATATTTGTACTCACTTGTGGTCAAGATAGCCCTGAAATATGGAGTTTGGTTTGGAAAGGTGCACTTTAAAAGATACAGGATGGTTTGGAACATGTAGAGAAAAAGTAGAAATGTGAGAAAACTCCATGTATACATGAAGAAATTTTGAAGGAAATGGAATGTTGTCTTGGGTGAGGGGAAATTAAAACATAATCAATTTCTTCACATAGTTGAAGAGCAGCAGTGTAAAAGCAAATGAGATTAATTTTGGGTGACTTAGGAGATAAGATAGGAATAGAGTAAAAACTTGAAAGAGGTAGATTTCAGAAGAGTATTTAATTTCTGAAAATTGTCCACCTCAGTATACATTCCCTGTCGCTAAAGATGTTCAAGTAAAATCTCCATGATCATTCGTTGAAGATCTTCATGAGAGATTCAAGTGTTTATGGGGAATTTTAGTAGAATGTCATTAATGCCTTTAGCCTTTATAGTCTTTAACATTTCATTTAATTAAAATTTCAAAATTTATTATTATTTCCTGTGTCAAAAACCACTCTACATACTAAATAAAACAAAGCAGAAGATAAGATTATTATAAGGTTTTGACCTGCAAGCTGGAAAACTAATGGTTATGGGAGTAATGAATTCCGAGTTGCTCACAGACTGAGGGATTTGTATAGGATAAATACAGAAGTTATTTGGCTTTTTCAAATGATTGGTTAGCTAGTGGTTTTCTTTCTTATTTGGATCAGGGTAGCTAATTTAGGGGAACAAAGAAGTCTAGAGATGAACAGACTTGGCATTTGGTGATTGACTGATGTCTTCTAAGAGTTGTAAATTCTTGTAAGGTTAGGTTAAGTTTCCTTTATGTGCCTGTGTTGACTGTCTCCATTTTGTCTTTAACCAAAGTGACTCAGTTTTAGTTTGGTTCAACACATGATACTAGTTAATATTCTGAAGACTTAATATTAGGCATTGAGGAAGCAGCATAGCATATAGTAAATACAATCATAATCTTTAGAGTAATGATCTACGTTCAGGTCTGGTTCTGTCACTTACTAGCTTTGTGACCTTAAGCAAATTACTGAATTTCAATATGTTGAAAATCAATGTGTTTTTTTCACTTGTAAAATGAGAATAGTACCTACCTCATGAGATTATAATAAGGATTTAATGACTTTATATTTGTAAAGAGCTTAGACAGTAACTGATACTTTGTAAGCACTGTAAAAGTGTTAAAAATATTGGGGATTTTTAGTAAAAATTTTAAGAGACTCTAAGGTTAAAATTGCAGTCTGTATTATGTATGGTGCATTTAATGTTAAAATATATAGTTTTTCTACTAATTTAGACTTTTTGATGCTTTTTTTGTTATATTTTTAAATGAGGGAAACTTTTCATGCAACAATTTTAAAATAATAGATCTAATAAGATCAGTAAATTTCTGATCCTCTGCTATGTAGATGCTTACACATTAAAATCTTAATTCCTTTATGTTATTTTCCCCCACATTTACTCTACATCAAGTTTAAATTCCAAAGTGTTTCTCCCCTAACTTATTTTAAGGCCTGTCTTTCATCACTTTCTTTTCGCTCACCCCAAATGCAACAACACCCTTGCTTAATCAACTTAACTTATGCATCTGGAATTGCAACATAAAGGTCCCAAAACAGCACTTGAGAAACTATGATTTATACTTAATGTGTTACAGGTGGCTTCTTAGGAGAAATGCTTATTTCTTATGTCATTAAAATGATAAATTTCTAAATCCTCAAATTGCATTTCTGTTAAAAGTTTACTGTAGTTCATTTTCTTCCAAATTTGGTTTAGCATACACATTCCCAAATAATACTTTTGACCTTATGTTTACAAGAGTAAAATTACCATTAAAATCCTAGAAGTAGATGAATATTAACAAATTTCCTGCTATTAAAACATCATAAGTTATTTAGACTAAACTGTACCAGATTTTATAACATGTTCTAGAGATGGTCCGGTAAAAAAAATTACATCAGATCACTATCAAAACCAATAGGAATATAATGGATGAGGCAATCTCAAATATAAGTTACACTGAAATAAGCAACTACTATAGATTTTAACATGTCATCTGTTACATTGAATTTTGAGAGATTGACTACCAGCCAATTTATATCTTTTAAAAATTTTATCTTCAATTTCTAATTTTAAGAAAAGACATAATGAAATAAATACAATAATCACATCTTGAAAACACATTTGACTGTACCTTTGCTAAATTAATGTGTTACAATTTAAAAGTTACTTTAAAATGAATTTAGGGAGAGTCTCTGTATCACATGACAGAAGAGCAATTTAAAAATGGGGGACAACACTGAGAAGGGCAAGAAGATTTTTATTCAGAAGTGTTCTCAGCGCCATACTGAAAAGAGGCAAGCACAAGACTGGGCCAAATCTCCATGGTCTATTTAGGTGAAAGATGGGTCAGGCCCTTGAATTTTCTTACATAGATGCTGACAAGAACAAAGACATCACCTGGGGAGAGGAGACACGATGAAATATTTGGAGAATCCTAAGAAGTAATCCCTGGAACAAAAATGATCTTTGCTGGCATTAAGAAGATTAAAGAAAGGGCAGACTTGATAGTTTATCTCAAAAGAACATACAATGGAATATATAGATGATATATTTTTGAATTGTACACTTGAAAACTATATAATTTGAAACCTATATAATTTTATTAACCAATGTCACCCTAATAAATTTAATTTTTAAAAAAGCTACTTAGGAGTAATAGCTGGCCACTACCTTATTTACTACAAAACAGAAATGTCTCATGATTTTTTTTAATGTGTACCATATTTAAATTGATCTCATATACCAGAATTCAAGACACGAATGGCTGATAGAATATTTCTATTGGGCAGTCCTTATTTAAATAAGATTGGCTTGTGGTTAAAAGAATATGATCAGCTTTTTGAATTTTGATGGTAATTTTGGGTCAGCAAGTGCTATCATTGTTGCCCCTCCTAAAGATATAACTGGACATGATTAGTAATGTTCATCTTTTCACAGAAATGGTGAATGCCATCTCAAAACCTGTAGGAGACTGGGTTTGTATTTAGATTTATATAACTGGTTATATTTATATGTTCAAATACTGAGGAAATTCTTTCACTGTCTCATAGAACAGAAAGACTCACTTGTTTCATGTTGTGTTCATTAGCCTGTTAAAATGCAAGGACTAAAGATAAGGTAGTAATGTCCCCTTGACGTTTTTGATAATAAAAACTATGACAATTTAATTAAAATACCCTATATCTAAACTGTTGCCTTTGACTTAATGAAAGGCATTTTATTGTGGTTTATAATATCAAATAAAGAATATTTAACACTTCTCATATTTATAGATGATCTGTATGGTCAGATGCTTTTAAAATTCACCATGACAAGATATAGTAGCAAACTTTGCTTGTGAATTCTTTATTAAATCAGACTCAGTTATGATTCAGGATTACCTTTTAAACAGTTATTCAAAAACACAACTGTAGAAATACTGTATACATATGGTTGGTAATGGCGCTTTTGCTAACTCACTAGAAGGATTAAAGTAGAGAATATACCTTTATAATTATATAGAGAATGGACCTATATAAAGTAGAGAATAGACCTATATAATCAGCATGAAATTGTAAATTATGTGATCATAAGGCTAAGATAATTAAAAACCAAATCATAGATCATGAAAATATTAAAAAATTAAAATAAAAAAAAATGAATTTAGGGACCAAGCATATTGTTTCCAGTAAGCTTTTTTGTGATACCAAAAATATCTTTTGTTGATTTTTAAAAATAAAGACTGTATTATACTGCAGTAATATGGCTAGGCTGCATATTAAGTACTTGCACAGATTGTCAATCAAATGCCCATCATTTTAGAACAAAATAATTAATTCTGTATAATTTTGTATGTGATATTTTAGCAAAATACTGTTTTGTTAATTATTAAATGAAGATGATTGTTTTCAAAGTTTTAAATATAAGTAAACTATCTTGTATGCTCTGTATACAGTCAGTTCTATACCTTCTAATGTTTAATGTCTTTGTATTCCTGATGAGTAATCATATAAACAAGCTATACTAGCCCGATTTGCCTATTTTTATTTCTCTCATGGTTGCTCTTTTTTTTTATTTTAATTTTTATTATGGTGACATTGTTTAACATTATCCAGTAAGTTTCAGGTGTACAATTTAACAATAAGGCATATATATATATACACACACACATATATATATATGTATATGTATATGTATATGTATATTGCATTGTGTTCTCATGTTCTCATGGTTACTCTTAAGGAAAGATTGTAGATCTACTGATTGTTGGGCCTGCCTTGAGCAAAATCATCTATCCTTTAAGTCACTTAGCTGCTAAAAGTATTTCTGGGAATATGAACAATATTCTATATTTGAATGTTTCCCCAAAGGAAGTAAATTTAGTGCCATCTTTGTAGTGTTCAAGTTAGGAATTATGGAGTTGTGTCTTTTGTGTGCCTGTGGACCATAGAAAAACCCAAAATTCTACTATTAAACATGTAGAAGAAACTAAGTGCTGTAGCCTACCAGAGTTTTCTCTAATTGTTCTCTTGTTCAGTTACTTACAAAAAACTTTTATTGTGCCTAATTTATGTCAGACTCTATGCTATGTATTAATAATATTTAAGAACAAAACAAAACAAACAAAAATGGTCGTTCTCAAGACTGAAATTTAGTGAGACAAGTAACAAAAAGTTATAATACAGTTTCAAAATGCTATGATAGGGTGTGAAAAGAACATAGCAAAGAGGTTCCTAATAGTGCCTGAGATTGCATGGATGAGATACTGATTGAATTAAGGTATAACATTTTGCATAAATTACTAGGGAAAATTTGGGGTAGGATGAGAAGATGAAAAGGATATTCCAAGCAGGGAACAGCATGTGCTAAAGCAAAGAGTTTCAAGAGTGTATGGTATATTATAAAAAACACTAAAATATTTAGGTATAGCAAATAAACAGGAACCTGTTGGTAGAATGAAGAAATATTTCTGGAAAGGCAAGGTCCAGGTCACAAAGTATCTTCAGTGAAGTTCTATAATTTAAAATTTTGTTCTGCAAAGGACCTTCCTTTCCTTTGTGCTGCCTCCCTTGTGCTTGGGCATATGCTTGGTAAAATTTGTCTGGAAATTTTTAGAAAAATAATAAATAAAATAAAATTTTATTCTGAATCTGACACATTTTCAGACAGTTTAATGGTAGCCATTCTACTATTTTTTTTATTGAGCCATAATGTACAAAGAGCAAAATGGTCTACAACTTTATGAGTTTTTAATACATAAATACCTTTTTAACTATCTCCCAGATTAAGATATAGAAAATTTCCAGCACTCTGGGTTCTCTCATGCCCCTTCCCTATCTATAACTGCCCCTCATCTAAGAAAATACTATTTTAATTTCTATTACCATGGATTAGTTTTGCCTGTTCTTGTATTCTTTTTAGATTCTCTTCTTTCACTCAACATATTATTTGTGAGATTCACCCATGTGAGTGCATATAGTACTAGTTTTTTTCTTATTGCTGTGTAGTTTTTTGTATGATTTTATTGCAGTTTATCCATTCTACTATTCTCTAACATTTGCATTTTCCATTTTTTGCTACAATAAAGCAAAAGTACTTTAAACAGTCTTTACATATGTTGATATGTGGTTTGCATTCTTTGATAAATATTTGTGTTCAATTCTGTTGGGTGGATTCTCTTGGAGTGAAAATAATTGGATGTTTAGGTTTGGTAGGTACTGCCAAAAAGTTTTCTAAAGTAGTTATACCAATTTACATTCTCACCAGCAATGTATAAGAGTTCTAGTTGATCCACATCTTCATCAATACCTGATAGTCTTTTTCATTACTAGCTATTTTGGTGGATGTAAAGTGGTATTTCATTGTAACTTTAAATTTCCCTGATGATAACGATCTTTATTGGCCATTTGAGTATCTTCTTTAGAAGTACTTGTTCAATTCTTTTGTCAATTTTTAAATTAAAATTATTTTTTTCTTTTCTGTTATTTGTAGACATTCTTTGTAAACTCAGGATATCAGTCCTTTGTTAGATATATGTGTTCTAGATATCTTCTCTGGACTGTAGCTTTCTCTTTCACTGTCTTACTAGTGTTTTCGTTGAACTGAGCTTCTTAATGAGGTTCAATTTATTGATATTCATTTTAGAGTATGTGTTTCTTTGTGTCCTATTTAAATCTTTGCCTACAATAAGGTCATAAAGATATTCCTTTATGTTTTCCTGTATAAACTTAATTGTTTCAGCCTTCACATTTAGATTCCTGATTCATCACAGCTAATTCACATAGATAGTATGAATTTGGGGGTTAAGTTTCATTGTTTCTCAAACAAATATTCACTTCATCTGGCACCATTATTTAAAAAATCCTTCTGCCACTTAATGGCAATTATGATTTCATTGTAAATCAGGCAACTATATATGTGTGAATCTAATTTTGATCTCTATTCTGTACCAATATTGGTCAGTATGTCTATTGTCTTAGTTTGGACTGCTATAACAAACCACCATAGACTGGGTGGCTTAAACAACAAACATTTGTTTCCCATATTTCTGGAGGCAGAGAAGTCCAAGATCGAGACATCCGCAGGTCACATGTCCTGTGAGAGCCTGCTTCCTGATTTGCAGATGTTCTATATCCTCAAATGGTAGAGAGAAGAGAGAGAGGAAACAAACTCTCCTGTCTCTTCCTATGAGGGCACAAATCTCATTCATGAATGCTCCATTCTTAAGATCTAATTACCTCCCAAGGGCTCCACCTCCTAATACTATCGCATTGGTGGTTAGGATTTCAACATGTGAATTTTGGGGGACACAAATATGTATTTTTTTGCCAACACTACTGTATGTTAATTACTGTACCTAGGTAGTAAGTCTTCAAATCTTGTTCTTATTCAGGATTATCTTGGCCATCCTGAGTTTTTTGCATTTCCATAAAATTTTGGAATCAGCTTATCAATTACCACAAAATTCAAACATGGGAATTTGAAATGATTACACTTAACATATAGATAAAATTGTGGAGAATTGGTATTTTGATAATATTGTTTTTCCTTCATGAATGTGAATTATCTCTCTTTTTATGAAATTCTTTAATTTCTCCAAGCAGTGTTTTATAGTTTGTGGTGTAGAGAGGTCTTTCAAATCTTTTTCTTAAAATTAATTAATTAATTAATTTTTATGGTGACATCGGTTAACAAAATCCAACAAGTTTCAGCTGTACACTTTAACAGTAAGGCGTATATATATATTTCCACTGTGTGTTCACCTCCCATAGTTAGATTTCTTTCTGTCACCACATATTTGACCCCCTTTACCCCATCTGCCTCCCCTCTTTCCCCACCCTCTTCCAAATCTTTTGTTAGATTTTTTTTGCTAGGTGTCGACATTTTTTATGTTATTGTCAATGGTATAGCTTTATAACTTTTACTTATTTATAGCTAGCATATAGAAACACAATGAATTTTTATATATTAATCTTGTATCTAGATACTGTGCTAAATTCAGTTATTTTTGTAGATTTTTCTTGGGTTTTTCTATATACAACATATTATCTGCAAATGATGCAACTTTTACTTCCTTTCCAATCTTTATATATTAAAAGTATTTTTTCTCTTTGCACTAGCTGGGACCTTTAATATAATACTGATTAGATGATAGTGAACATTGATGTCCTCTTCTCAAATTTAACATAGGTGTAGGAAATTTAACATAGGTTTAGGTTTTATATAGTTAACTTTTACCAGATTTTTAAAGTTGCATTTTTAAAATTATTTTGCTGAAAGTTTTATAATGAATACATGTTGAACTTTATCAAATGCTTTTGCTGCACCTATTGAGATGATCATATTATTTTCCTTCTTATTTTGTTAATATGGTAAATTAAATTAATTGATTTTTCAAATGTTAAACCGTATGTGCTTCCTGGAATAAATCTAACTTGATCATGCTGTGTTACCCTTTTTATATATTACAGGGTTTGTTTTGCTCATACTTTGTTTAGGATTTTGGCATCTAGGTTCAAGGGAGATATTGGTCTATAATTTTTTTTCTTATAATATCTTTGTCAGGTTTTGTAACTAGGGTTGTGCTGGCTATATAAAACAATTTAGGAAGTGTTCACTTTTTCATTATAGTCTGAAAGAGATTGTTAATCTTGGTATATTTCTTTCCTTAAATGTTAGGAATAATTTACCAGTGAAGCCATATGTGCCTTGAGTTTTCTTTGTGGAAAGGATTTTAATTTTGAATATAATTTCTTTAACAGATATAAGACTATTCATATTTTACTTTTTTTTTCTTTTTTTTCTTTATATATTTGAAGCTATGTTATTAGGTACATACAAATTTCAGATTGTTGTATGTTCCTTTTGAGTTGATATGTTCCTTTTATCAAACGTCTCCATTTATATCTAGCAATACTTCTTGCCTTAAAGTTTACTTTTTCCCACATTAATATAGCCATGATAGTTTTCTTTTGATTAGGTTTATTTTAAGCCTTTATCTGTTCTTATCTTTACAGTATGTAAACAGTACATAATTGGATTTTGTTTTTAGTTATTCCGACAATATTTATCTTTTAATCAGATATATTTCTGATATATTTAGATTTAAATTTATCATCTTATTATTTGTTTCCTGTTTGTCTCATGTAATTTTTGTCTCCTTATTTTTCCTTTCCTGTAGTTATCATCATCTTCTCCTTTTGAACTAGCGAAGTTTTAGTTACATATTTTTTGGTATTATAGTAAAGGTCACTTTAGAGCAGAATTTCCTCAACGTCAGCACTATTGACATTTTGGAGCAGATAATTCTTTGTTATGGAGGCTGCCCTGTGCATTATAGGATGTTTACCAGCATCCCTGACCTGTACCCAGAAATACAAAAATTTTCAAGACATTGCCAAATGTTTTCTTGATTAGCCAAATCAACCCTTGTTGAGAATCACTGCTCTAGGTTAGTTCTATCCAATAGAAATATAATAAGCCATATATGTATTTTTAAAATTTTCTAGTAGTAACATTAAGAAAGCAAAAAAAGGTAAAATTACTTTAAATAATGTTTTTATTTGACCAAATGTATCTAAGATATTAACATGTCAACACTTAATCAATGTAAAAAATGGTTAATGAGATATTTTACTTTATTTTTATGTTATATCTTCCAAATCTGGTATGTTTTACTCTTACAATGCATCTCAATTTGAACTGGCCATATTAAGTACTTAATAGCCACATATAGCTAGTAGCTATGAAATTGGACAATACTTCAGAGATCTTACTATTTATCTTTAACTTATTGTGTTGATTAATAAATAAGTCAATAAACAGAGTCAAAATAAATCAATATGCCTACCACCATAGAAAAATTTTATAATAGTTCAGCTCTATTTATCCCTCATCCTCCCTTTGTGGCACTGTTGCCATATATTTTATTTCTACTTACATAATAAATCTCACAAGACAGTAATATTGTTATTGTTGCTTTTTAAAAAATCTATGTTCTCTTGTACTAGCCCACATATTTACCCTTTTGTCATTCTTCATTCCTTTCTGCTGATGTGTACTTCTTCTGGGGTCATTTTCCTTCAGCCTGAGGATCTTTTAGAAGATCCTCAGGCTGAAGGATCCTTTGTCTTGAGGGTCTACTGGCAACAAATTCATTTAGCTTGCTTTCTGTCTTTATTTCACCTCATTTTGAAAAATATTTTTGCAAAACAAAGGAAGGATCCTTTGTCTTGAGGGTCTATTGGCAACAAATTCATTTAGCTTGCTTTCTGTCTTTATTTCACCTCATTTTGAAAAATATTTTTGCAAAACAAAGGAAGGATCCTTTGTCTTGAGGGTCTATTGGCAACAAATTCATTTAGCTTGCTTTCTGTCTTTATTTCACCTCATTTTGAAAAATATTTTTGCTGAGCACAAAACTATAGGTTGGGAATTATTATTCTTGTTAGCAATCTAATTATGAATTCCATGATGTTTTTGGCTTCTGCTAAAAGTCAGTTGGAAATCTTATTCTTTTAAAAGGAATGCTTCCACTTTCTCTGGATGCTTCTAAGATTTTAGTTTTTTATTTTCTTTGATTTTCAGCAATTTTACTAAATTGTATTTGGGTGTGGTTATCTTGACATTTACCCTGAACCTCTTGAATCTGTGTATTGCTATCTTTTATCAATTTTGGAAAGTCTTTGACCATCATCTCTTCAAATATTGCTTCAGCCCCATTTTCTTTCTCTTCTCAATGCACTCCAATTATATGTATGTTAGACTACTTGATTGTGTACACATGCCTTTTATTAGTGTTCTGTTTTTCTCATTCTTTTTTCTTTCTGTGCTTTAGTTTGAATATTTTCATTGGACTTATCTTTGAGTTCTCTAGTCTTTCTAGTCTGCTTTTAAACCCATTTATTGATTTCATTATTTCAGTTATTGTATTTTTTATTTCTGGATTGTTCATTTTATTCTTTTTAAATAAATTTTAAGTTTTCCACCTTTTCACCATGTTTTAAAACTCACTTTTTTGATTAAAAAAAATATTTGTAATAGTGATTTTAAAGTCCTTGTCTCCTAATTATGACATTTGGATCATCTGTGGTTCTGGCTCTGTTTGTTTTTTATCTTGATTATTGTTGTCATTTTATTCTCTTTATATGTATTATATGTATTAATTATATCTACACATTGTTTAAAATAGGACCATAGAGAATACTAGTGATGTTATTTTACCCCAGAGATACTTAGCTCTTTTCTCTAAGTAAATGAAGTAAAGTGAAGATCACGTTAGTACAATCCAGAATTGAGCTATATTGGAGCTGAGTTGAAATTTTTGTGAGACTCATTCTATCTCTGATTTGTCCCTGTTCCTTAAGGGGAATGGCTCTTCTGAGCTTTTAATTGAAAGCTTGGTAACAAACTCTAGAAATGATCCCTGAAAGTATTACCCAGCCATAAGAAAAGATGAAATACTGCCATTTGTGACAACATAGATGGATATCGAGATTACCATGCTAAATGAAATAAGTCAGGCAGAAAAAGTTGAGAACCATACAATTTCAGTCATATGTGGGATGTAAAACTGAAAGCAACAAACAGACCCATGGACATAAACAACAGTGTAGTGATTACTAAAGGGAAAGGGGGAGGTAGATAAGGGGACCAAATATATGGTGAAGGAAGGTAATTTAACTTTGGGTGGTGAACATACAATGATGCAATATACATATGATATATTATTAAATTGTACACTTGAAACCTATATAATTTTATTAAGCAATGTCACTCTGATAAATTTATTTTTAAAAAGATAGTAATTTACCAGGACTTAACTGACAAAGAAATATTCTTGGATGATTTATTATGCTCCAAAAAAATACAGTTATGATGATCAATATACCACATAATTTGTGTGATACTTGTTCTCCCTTTTAAAAATCTTATGTGCCTTTTACTATTTCTGTATGCATGAATTGTTTCCATAAATGCAAATTCTGATTTTATTTGACTACATTTACATTACGTGACTACAGCCAAAAATACTAGCTAGTGAAGACCATAAGCATTTTTGAATAATATATATATTTTGAAACTATAACTATGAAACATTAAATCAATCAACCAATCACATCTGAGTCATCACATGATGATATTCAATTTGTAATATATCGGGTTGAGAATAGATTGAAAATTTATAGCATTCAGAATATTTAATCATTCTTGTTGAAGTAAAATATATTCAGTACTAAGACAATATCTACCTCTTATCAATGTAAATTTAAAATGAAAGATGCAAGTCTTTACATCTTAATGCTATAACATAGAGTATTTAAAAATGTAGAAAATCCAAAATTATAAGATTATGTCAAAAAGTGTTTATGTTGGTGCGTCATTTAAAAAAGGGAAAATTTTAAAAATAAATACTTGGTTAATTATTTTTAAAATTTATGATTTTTATAATTTATCAATTTTTTATAGTTGTTGCAGCAGAACATTGATATTTTCTTCCCACTATACTCTATTCACAAGTGGAATTATCAGTATGATTTAAAGTGAATTTTCCTGATTACTAATGAAGTTGAGCTGTTTTCATATATTTATGGGCATTGGATTTTCCTTTTTGTGAAATATATGTTCTTTTGCCTCTTTTCAACTGGGCTATCTACTTTTTAATAATTTGAAGAAGCTTTTTATATATTCTTCTAGAATGACTCTTTTGTAAGTTGTATGTGTTGCAACTTATTCTTTCCCTCTGTGGCTTTTAAAAAAAACTTTTCTGTGGATCTGTAATATATCATAATAAAAAAGGTTGAAAATATTCTAGACATGTTAAGATTGAGATACCTGTGGACTATCTAAGTGGAACTGTCAATGCCATAGTTACAGATTTGAGAGTGTATTTGACACTTTTTATGCATTGCCTCAGATTTTCCACCAGGCTTCCTGCCCTCGGCTGCTTGCTCAGCCCCAGCTACTGCCTCCATGACCAGGCTCCAGTGGATCCAGTTGGTTTCACACTGAATCTTGAAGTCTTTGACTTCTTCCACAAATTCCAGATGCAGATGAAGGATCATGCCACAGAGTATGAGATCTTCTTTATCTATAAAGTACAGGAGAGGCCAAGTGATTGGAAAGCATAACTCTGTAAGGGGCAAACTTTGACAGTGGGAGACCTGACACAGGGGTGGCCAGCCAATAAATTCCCTCTTCATTCTTCTCCAATAGACTTTTCTGAGGCATGGTGTTCCTATATAAGCTGTCTGGAGATGTCCTGTTTTGGGTAAGTTTCTGTAACTTTGGTAAGTAATGCTATTTGATAAGTGATGCCATTTGTCTCTGTTTATATCAAGTACTACAAAAAAGCCCAGATTGCAGGTCGTTTTCTCTTACCACAGACCATAATCTCCATTAGATTGCATATGTTTCATTACCTGACTCCTTTCCAACCTGCCTCTGCCACCCACTACCATAATAATACCTTAGATCTTGTCTTAACTATAACTAAACCTTCCTGTAATCTCAATTTCAAGCATCCTGCTCTCCAACTATCATCTGCCTTTCTACTCACTCCCACTAAGATCCTGTGATCATTCTCAAAGCCCCCTGAGACTTTTAACTTACTGCTCCTTCATCCCACTTATGACCTCACACCATTTTTGCCTAATTTAAACTCCAAGGCCAGTGATTATAATTATTCCCTTCCATTCATCTTCAACTCACTTACTTCTCTCACTTTGTCATATTCCTATGGGAAAAATGGTTAAATTCAACCCTCTTTCTACCCTTTTGATTACACCCATACAGCTAAATGAGACCGGAAAAAAACGCACTACTCATACCTTCTGTTTCCTCAGGTCTCTAAGTTTTCCTCCCCTTTCACACTTTCAGCTAATAATTTTACTTCCTATTTTACTGCAAAAGTTGAGGCAATCAGAAGAGAACTTCCACAACTCCCACCACACTCTCCTGTTTTCTTCTGACCACTCCTTCTCAGTTTCCTTTGCTGGTTCCTCTTCATTTCCCTGACTTCTAAATATTGGGAGATTCCATGGCTCAAATCCTCTCTTTTTACTTCCTCTCTTTTTCTATCTAACCTTATACTCTCAGGCATCTCATCCAATTTAATGGTTTAATATCATCTGTGTGGTGACAACCTACAAATTCATATCTCCAGCCAAGTCTTTTCCCTGGAACTCCAGACTTATGTACCAACTGCTTACTTATCATCCCCACTTGGATATATAATAAGCATCTCATATTTTACATCCTACCTCCAAACTTGCTTCTTCTACAGTCTTTCCAATCTCAGTCCTATTTGCTCAAACCTAAAAGCATTGGAGGCAAATCCTACTGATTCTTAAAAAAAAAAAATTCAGAATCTGATTATCACTACCTTTACTGCTACCATCTTGGTCCAAGTTATCTTAATCTCCTGCCCATATTATTGCAATGGCATCCTAACTGGTCTATATCTACTCTTGTCCACCTTCTCAACATAGCAGCCACAGTCATAGTATTAAAATAGAAGTCAGATCATATTATTTTCCTGCCCAAAACTCCAATGGCTTCTTTTCATCTCACTCAGGGTAAAAATAGGAGCCCTAACAATACTCTCTAAGGTCATATATTATCTTCCTCAGTATCCCCCAGTACCTATGATATCATTTCTTCCTATTTTCCCCTCACTTACTCTACTAATCCTAACATACTCGTTTCATTGCTGTTCTTGAATACTCCCCAAGATAAGCATTCTCCTGCCTGAGGCCCTTTGCACTTATTTTTCTCTCTGCCTGAATACTCAATTCAGATATCGATAGGGCTCATATTTTATAGATGTTGTCTCCAATTTCACATAATTGAGGCCTTCCATGAACACCCTATTTAAAACTACAACTCCCTTAACACTCTTTTTCCCTTTGCTATTTTATTTTCCTCATAGCATTTACCATCTTCTATCATACCATGTATTTTATTTGTATGGTTTTTAGTTTTCTCTTGGTTCTCCCTCCTAGAACGTATGATCCATGAGGATAGAATTTTTGCCTGATTTGTTCTTTACTGTATTTCTAGAGTCTAGAAAAGTGCTGAAGAAATGATAGGCACTAAGAACATATTTGTTGACATCACTAGGATGCCAGACTTTTTACTAAGATGCTGGTCATATTATTGTGAACAGGCATCATCCCTGCTTTCATGGAACTTATAGCCTAATTTAAGAAACCAACTTTAAACATAAAAGTATCCAAATAAATAGTCAACTACGGTTATAGTAAGTACCACTAAACAAAAGTACAGATTAATATAAGGGCAGTAAGCAAAAGGCTCTAAGGAGTTAGGAAAGATTTTTCTTAAAAGTTATATTTAAGTTGATACCTGACCAGTGAGAAGGACTAACATATTCAAAAGCCCCAGGGTAAGAAAGAGCTTGCCGTTTTCACAGAACTACAAAATCCTTAATGTTATTGGAATATAGTGATTGAGAGTATTTTCAATTTGTGTTTCTCTGAAAGCAGAGTCATAGACGTGGTCTTGGATGCAGGTAGTTTATTTAGGAGGCAGTTAGTTTATTTAGGAGGTTATCCCAGGAACCAAAAGGGAGAGAGTAAGTAGAGTGAAATAGGGAAAGAGGAAAACAAATATAATAAGGATTGCGTTATTGAGTATTTTGTAATCCACTTTAAAGAGGCTGGAGCATTTATTTACAAACCCCACATTCTATCAACTGAGAGTTGCCTCAGATAGGGGTTAAATTCTCCTCCACTCATCTGGGCTATGCTTGCCAAATGGGCTGAGCAAGCTCCCATTCTGTCTGGAGAAGGCCTTAGGGCAGAATGCAGACTTATTTGAGTAAGAGACTGGAAATGTGAAGTGAATTGGAATGACCTAATACAGATATGGCTAGAATCAGAGATGAGCTGTGCATATGTGATATGGGTGGTACCAGAAACATCTGTTACAGAGGGAGAGAGTACTACTATTATAATATTATTATTTTTCATTTGGAATAAAGTTGCCACAGAACATGAATAGCTAAATCTAAAATCATTATATTTCAATGCTTAAGCTTTTTCCTTCTCAAAATCAAATTCAGTTTTTAGTTTTAGGTGTACAATATAATGATTCAACATTTATGTGTATCGTAAAATGAATGTCACAATAAATCTAGTTAACATTTATCACCACACATAATTAGAAAATTTTTTCTTGTGATGAGAACTTTTAAGATCTACTCTCAGCAATTTTCAAATGTAAAATATATGATGTTATTAACTACAGTTACCATGCTGTACATTACATCCCCAGGACTTATTTTATAACTGGAATTTTATACATTTTGACCACCTTCACCCTTTTTGCCCACCCCACAACCCCTGCCTCTGGCAACCACCAATATGTTTTTGTATCTATGAGTTCAGGTTTTATTTCTTTAGATTCCATGTATAAGTGAGATCACCTGGCATTTGTCTTTCTCTGTCTGCCTGACTTATTTCAGTTGACATAATGCCCTCAAGTTCCATCCAGGTTGTCACAAATGGAAAGATTTCCTTCTTTTTATGGCTGAATAATATTCCATTGTGTATATATACCACATTTTCTCTCTCCAGTCATCCCAAGGTACACTAGAGTTCTTTTCATATTGTAGCAATGCTGAATAATGCAATGAACATGGGAATACAACTTTTTGAGTTAGTGTTTTCATTTCCTTCAGATAAATATCCAGAAGTGGAATTGCTGGATCAAAAGGTAATACTATTTTTTAATTTTTTGAGGAACCTCCATACTGTTTTCCATAGTGCCTGTACCAATTTACATTCTCACCAACAATGCACAAGGGTTCCCTTTTCTCCACATCCTTGCTATTGAGTTGTATGAGTTATTTATATATTTTAGACATGTTTTCCTCTAGGAGTTTTATGATTTCAGGTCTTAGATTCAAGCCTTTAATCCATTTTGAGTTGGTTTTTGTGTATGGTTTAAGATAGTAGTTCAGTTTCATTCTTTTGCATGTGGCTTTACAATTTTGTAAATGCCATTTACTGAAGAGACTGTCCTCTCCCCATTGTATATTCTTGGCTCTGTTGTCATAAATTAATTAACCATATATTCATGGGTTGAGAATCTTCTTTTGTTGAAAACAAACAAATATCACAGTTTGGAAAAAGAAAGTAAGTACTAATAGTTTTTAATTAGTTTATTTTAAAGAAGAAAGGAAGTTATATATTAGTCTGTTACAGTAATGAATAATATTTTATTTTTCAGCCTTCTGCATATTTGTCAGTGACTTTATTGAAACTGGTCTTCTTCACATATTCATATTCAGTAGAGAATATAGTCAGATTTTCAATCTTATTTTTACTCACTATTAATCGAAGAACTTTTTTATTGACTTTAATTTTTAAAAGTTTCTTTCGAATGAAGCAACATATCTACAAATAGGAAAAGTTTAAGCAAAAAAGGATAAGCTTGGCGTAGTTTCAGAAAAATCCCATTTCACAATAACTTTTAGAAATTACACATCTGTTTTTTTAGAATTGATTTTAGCAGCTTTCAAATGCCTCTGCATTTTAAATTTGAAATTTTAAACATAAATAACTCCATGTGATCATGTAAAAATGACAATTGAAGAAACTCAAGTTCACTTTGTCTTTACAATCTCTGTTATCATTATTTACATCAAATTTACTGTTTGAATGCAGAAATATGTAGTAGCACAGGAATTAGAGACCAAAACAGCATCTTGAGTGAACTCAAGCCATTATGAACTCACTCTAAAAACAAATGTGTATCTGACTCTGAGTGTGTTGGAGGCTGATTCCAAATTAGCTTCCACATAGAATACAATGTTTAAATGATAAAAATGTGTTAATTTGAAGCTTATTTATGTATCATTAAAACTCAGAGTATAACCATACAATTGTTTAGAATTTAGATTAACTAAAGATTTTGGGGAGAGAGGTATTTTTTCACTGATATGATTTTGAAGTGCTGGTGCATAGAGACAGTTAAAAGCAGATCTACCTTTAATCAGTTATGTTCATGCTTTTAATTCTCTACACTTAGTCTACCCCCTTATTACCTTCATTCAGAGCAGACCACTCCCACTACCCCATGCTTGGTACACTACTAACTCTAGATAGGTTTCAAGCTTTAGCTTAAGCTATATCCCTATTTCTGAGATTTAGACTTAAAAGACCAAAATGTTAGGCCAACTAGGAATTTGCATGAATTGATTTGCATGAGGTTTGGGAAGCAGAAAAAAGTCATAAAAGCAATACAGTGAAAAGAATAATTGGGAATACAACATGAGGTCTGTCCTAGGAAATGGGTCCATTTAATGGACTTAAGTTTAAGGCCCTTAAATACTCTAACTAGAAACAAAATATGCTATTTTTAGAAATTATTTTAGGAGACCTTTGGTCACAATCAACACTGCTTAATTCTCAAATATATAGTGAGGAGAAGGAGCATCCTGTCCTCTTCTGCTCTAAATATTGCCTATTGAAGACTTTAGAGATCCATCCACCACTATTTTGGCACCTAAAGGATTTTAGCATATTGGCAGTAGCAGCTGTGGGATCATCAGGAAATGGTGCCTTAGGAATGGACATCAGAATATCCAAGATGAGCCTCAAGACTAGTGGCAGTGCAAAAGCATCATTAAATAATTTCATGGGCAGTGGAAGGTCAGGAGAATTTACTAAAGGATGTCTGGCAGGAGAGTATTACATGACAGATGGTAGCAGAAGGACTAGTCATGTTTTCACATGAAATAATCTCAGACTTCCAGACATAACTGTGTGAGGCAGGAGATTAGAGAGCCTACAGTAAAAACAGAAAACGATTTAAGTACCTAGGTACATGAAAAAATTTTTTCTTCCTATAGGATTATTCCAATCCTACAAACGTGTTCTAGTTTACCTTCTTTAAAAACCCTCCCTTGACACTAAACTCATCTTCAGTCATGACCTCATTTCTTTGCTCCCTTTTGCAGAATTCTCAAACTTATCACACCTGCTGTCCATTCTTCCTCATCTCCCATTTACTCTTCATCTCACTTCATTCAAGCTTCTGCCCTTATCATTTCACTTAGACTACAATTGTCAACGTCATCAGCAACCTGAGTATTAACCAAATGCAACGAACAGTCCTTTTTCCTCATTTACTTAACCTCTTTGAAGTATTCAACACTTTTTTGAACTTTTGTTATATCTGTGACATTATTGTCCCCTGCTTTTTTTCATACCTCTCTGGTTCCTCTGGCTCAGGCTTTTTTTGCTGATTTGTCTTATACTTGAGTGCTAAGTGTTGGAGTGTCCCTCAAGTCAATTTATTCATTCTCAAAACTGTAAGGCTAAACTTTATCTCCAGCCATGATCCCTTCCCTGTATTCAAAACACTCATATATATATAATCATTTATTTGACTTTTCCACATGGATAGCTAATAAGCATCTGAAATTTCACAGGTCCCAAACCAAATTCCTACTATTCCCTGTCTCCAAGACCGCCTCCCCCCCAAAAAAAGTCTTTCTTGGTTTTCCTCAGAGTGTGCACTCAATAATAATTAGTAGAATGAGTGAATTCTACTACATTGCCTCATTTCATTTTGATAATTATTATAGGTGCTATTTTTAGCCTCATCTTAAAAATGAGGAAATCAGAGAGTTAAAATAAATAACTTGCCAAAGTTCACAAAGCTTGTAAAATTTCAAAGCCAGGCTTTTAATCTCAGTCTGTTTTCTCTAAAGCTCAACTGTTTCTCCTCTATCTACAGTTTCCATTGAAACAAGGATGATTATTGTAAATAAGATTATATTCATGACCATAAACTGGTTCATACTGGAAAAATATCAGTTAATGTTATTATTGATAATGATGGTAACTGATTATAGAGACCACATACTAAACACCTTTTACATATCAGGCATTGTAAGAGGCATTTTCTTTTTTATTAATAGACTTGTCACTTAGGACAGTTTTAGATACATAGAAAAATTGAACAGATAGTACAGAGAGTTCTCACATATGCCCTCATCCACACAGTTATCACTATTATTAGTACCTTTTGTTATTCTAGTACATTGATATAATTAATGAATCAATAGATTATTAATAAAAATACATAGTTTATTCATATTTCCTTAGTTTTTACCTAATATTCTTATTCTGTTCCAGGACCCCATGTTAATTTGTCTCCTTAGGCTCTTGTTGGCTGTGACATTTTCTTAGATTTCATTTTTGAAAACCTTGACAGTTTTGAGGAGTACCCGTCAGGTATATTGTAGGATGCCCCTTTAATGAATTTTGTCTAACATTTATCTCATGATTAGACTGGAGTTATAGTTTATTTAGTTAATTTTTAAAAATCACTTTATTTCTTTAGAGTAGTTTTAGGTTCACAGCAAAATTGAGAGAAAGGTATAGCAATTTCTTATATATCCCCCTCCTCTATACATCCAGTCTCCCCCATATCAACATCCCTCACTGGAGAGGTACATTTGTTATAATTGATGAACCAACACTGACACATCATAATCACTTAAAATCCATAGTTTACCTTAAGATTAACTCCATAAAATGTTGTGCATTTTATAGATTCAGACAAACAATAAAATATATCCATCATCATAATGTTACAGAGAATTTTCACTGCCCAAAAAATCCTCTATGCTTTGCCTAGTCATTCTGCCACTCAATTCCTGGCAGCTGCTGATGGTTTTACTGTTTCCATAGTTTTGCCTTTTCCAAAGTGTTATATAGTTGGAATCACACGATGCATAGCCTTTCAGATTGGCTTCTTTCACTTAGTAATATCCATTTAGGTTTCCTCCATGTTTTTTCATTGCTTGATAGCACATTTCTTTTTAGCACTGAATAGTATTCCCTTGTCTGGATGTACCACAGTTTATCCATTCACCTACTGAAAGTTATCTTGGTTGTTTCTACATTTCAGCTATAAACATCCATGTGCAGGTTTTTTGAGTGGACATGTTTTCAACTCCTTTGGGTAAATACCAAGGATCACAAGTGCTAGATCAAATTATAAGAATATGTTTAGCTTTGTAAGGAGCTGCCAAACTTCTAAGGTGGCTGTACCATTTTGTGTTTCCATCAGAAATGAATAAGAGCCCCTGTTGATCTACATCTTTGCCCAAATTTGGTGTTGTCAGTATTCTGTATTTTGGCTGTTCTAATAAGTATATAATGGTATGAGTTATGGGTTTGTTTGTTTGTTTGTTTTTGAGGAAGATTATGAATGTACAGTGCCATTTTCATTATATCATATCAAGGTTACATACCATCAATGTGACTTATGACTATTGATGTTGACTTTTATCACCTGACCAAAGCGGTGTTTGTCAGGCTTCTCCATGTCAGGCTTCTCCACTGCAAAGCTATCCCCCCACCCTTTCCATGTGACTTTGGAAGAAAGTCACTTATGTAGAGCCCACACTTAAGGAGTGGGAACTTACTTACCTTGCTTTGGGTTCGAGTATCTACATAATTTGTTTGGAATTCTATATGGGAGATTTGTTTATTTTCCTCCATTTATTAATTTATTTAATTATATCAGTATGGATTCATGGATTTTTAAAATTTTTCAGTTACAATTGACATTTAATATTATTTTATATAAGTTTCAGGTGTATGGCATAGTGGTTAAACATTTATATAATTTATGAAGAGATCTTCCAATTAGTGTAGTACACACCTGGCACTATACATAGTTATTACAATATTACTGACTATATTCTCTATATTGTACTTTACATTTCTGTGACTATTTTCTAACTACCAATTTGTACTTCTTAATGCCTTTACCTTTTTCACCCAGCCCCTCAACCCCTCACCCATCTAGTAATCATCAGTTTGTTCTCTGTATTTATGAATCTGTTTCTGTTTTGTTTGTTCATTTATTTTATTCTTTAGATTCCACATATAAGTGAAATAATATGGTGTTTGTCTACTCTACCTGACTTATTTCACCTAGCATAATACCCTCTAGGTCCATTCATGTTGTCGCAAGTGGTAAGATTTCAGTTTTTATAGCCAAGTAATATCCCATCGTATATATATATATCACATCTTCTTTATCCAGTCGTCTGTCAATGGGCACTTAGGTTGCTTCCATATCTTAGCTATTGTAAATAGCACTGCAGTTAACATAAGGGTGCATATATCTTTTCGAATTAGTGTTTTGGAGTCCTTTGGGTAAATACCCAGCAGTGGAATTGCTGGGTCATAAGGGAATTTTATTTTTAATATTTTGTGGACTCGTGGATATTTATTTTATACTTTAGGTTTATAATGTGATGGCAGTTTTACTTTGTTGTTCAAATTGTTCTAGCTTTGGCTATTGAGAAGTCTTTCACTTGGCTCCTGTGCCCTTCTTAGGTATCCCATCAATGTGTGTGTGTCTGTGTGTGTGTCTGTATGTGTGTCTGTGTAACAATTCCTTACTTTCTGACACCACAAGATTATCTTATATATTTTTTGCTCCAGTTCTAGAATCAGCCATCTCTCCAAGGAGTCCTAGTTCTTTTTCATGATATTAGAAGCCAGCATCTAGGTGCTAAATGTGCTTATTGTATATGGAGTTTCATTTCCTCTAAGCCCTCTCAGATGAAAGAACAAAGAAGAATATGTGTATATACTCACCCAACCCATGTTTATACATATCTATATACATATTTCTATATTTAACCGTCTGTATCTCTATTAATTAAACATGCACATTTAGTGATGTCTCCAGCTGTAATCCATTACCACATCCATCATTCTAGTCTGTTCCCCTGGCTTGTCTGTTACCTCTCACTTATGATAAGATTTATATATATGACCTTCTTTAATCCTGTGAGATAGCTATTATTATTTCATAATTGAGGAAACTGAGGCTCAGAAATAATACAGTTTTTCAAAGACAGAGATTAAGAGGTGGAACTAGGACTTCTGGGAGGAAAAGAACATTTAAGGCATGGAAATGAGAAGGTATATGGTTTGTGCAGTAGGCTATCCTGGTGAATTGGTAAAATGTATTAGAGCTATGTTAGTATTGCCCTGAATTAAACATGGATGAATTTGAAATTAGGCCAATTGTTTCAATGTCATTTGCACCATTTGTGAAGCAAACCATGATAATGAAGATGTTATTAATTAAATATCACCCAATGAGTCAACTGTAAAACTTTAAATTTGTGTTATATCTTGTAAAAGAGGCATCACCTGCTTTTAAATCGTAACGATCATTTTGTGTTATATATTTAAAGCAATTGATTAAAGGATAATAAAAAGGAGAGGATTAGATACAGAAATTGTACCTCTAGTCAAATTTTTCATGACTCACTTTAAAAATCCAAAGCAATAACCATGCTCTCCTAAATTATGGCCTATTTTAAAATCTTTATCTTTGCTCATTAAAAAAGGGGCTCTGTGATAAAAGAGCTTAGGAAACACTGCATATGTATCAATCCCCTCTTACAAATTCATATTTGATTATTAAAATAACTGATAAAACCTGCAACAAAAAATCAATTCAACTTTTGTGTAACTGTTGCCTAAATTTAGACATAGAATGCTTTTTTTTCATGTAAGGCTATTAATATCCCATAGATTTATATTTGGAACGCAATTATTTATGCATTTTATAAGAGAAGGAGCTTGGTTTTTTTTTTCTGTTTTCAGAATCTTACATAGAGCCTGGCACATAGTGGGCACTCAATATTTGTTAAATAAGTGAATGAGCAAATATTTATTAAGCATGTATTATATGCCAGTCATAAGGAATACAATGGTGAAAAAATAAACATGGTCCATGCCTTATGTAACTTCTAGCCTACTGGAGAAGATTGTAAATAAACAAGTAAAAAAAAAATTTACATAAAAGTTATTATGGAAGCAATGTTGAGACAGAGAATAAAGGAAGTGACAAAAATGGTACTTTAGAAGATAAGCAGCTAGCCCTTTACCCAAACAAATCAATAGTTAACCAGAATCTGAATATTTCTAACATCAACCTTCATTTAGAATGGCATGTTCAAAAGGACTTAAATTAAGAGAATTTTATAAAGGGACTGTTTACAGAGATATGGAAAAGTTTAAGGGAAGAAAATCTCAAGAACCAAAGACAGATAGAAGTCATTAGCACCCTTAGATTTAAAAGACAAGGGAGTGAGTAGGAGTGAGGTATTGGGGGTTGGCTGAAAAAAATTAAGTATCTAGGTGATATGCAGGCAGTACAAACGACATATATATATAAATAGGGCAAAACTGTGATTACAAGTTTGTCTTCTTGACTGTCTCAGCACCTATCACAGTCCTCACATGCAGTAGCACTCAAATGTGTATTGAGTACATAAATTGCATCTAACAGACATAACTTTCTTGAAGAGCAATAATCTTATGTGTTTAAATGGAGAGAACTTATCTCTTTTAAAGAGTTATAATTCTTTTAACATTTGCTTATAAAGTAGTTATTGCAGTTAAAAAGTCAGGGTAACTTTTATAAGACTCTGAATGTTTCAAGTTTAGAACTATGTCCTATTTGGCAGCTATATATTTCAAATGAAGAAAACTATTCTCAAGTGGATCTAATGAAGAAACCAGAGAAATCAGAAATAAACTGAACAGAGGTTTAAAGGGATACTGGCACAAAGGTGTAAAACAGGTCTTCTCTTATGTTTACTTTTAAATGTATCAGCAGTGAGCTAAAGAGCCTTAGAAAAAAAGTATTTTTGCCATATAGAGGAATTTACCGTGAATTTACATATATCATCACATTGTTCCATTCTATGTGAAAAAAAGATAGATAAGCATTAATGGTATCTTTAAAAGAACAAACTGGCTCTAGATAATTAAAAAATGTATTTAAAAAAAAGATTTGTTTAGGTTGTATAAATTCACATTTGAAAACATGCTACACATGAAAATAAGCATTAAATGCTGGGTTTATTTTTATTCCTTTTTTTGCCTACTTAGTCTACTATATATGTATAGAATTATTTAATGTTTATAACATAAGCAATTAAATGATCTTTCTGCAACATTATAGCCAAAATCGTCTTTTTGCCATAATTGATTCATTCAGGTACTTTGGATAGAATTGAGTCAGTGCCCTCAGAGATGGGTGTAACTCATTCTTGGCCGGACAAAGCCACAGTGATTACCTGATAGATTGATATACCGGCTAATCAAAACCAATGAGGCTCAAGATGAAGAAGGTAAGATGTCATCGGATTTATAGTATATTTTGGTGATGCAGTCAATAGGGTTTGCTAATAGTTTAGATAGTATAAGAGGAAAAGTCAAGGCTAATTAACCTGAGCATTTCAGTGATGTTGGGCCATTTACTGAGATAAGAAACACGGGAAAAGAAATAGGTTTTATGGACTAAAAGTTAAGGATTTAGTTTTAGACATAATAAATTTGAGATGCCTATTAGACACACAATAAGAGACGTTAAGTAAACAGTTGTACAGATGCATTTAAGAGAAATTTAGAATTCCTTAGGGTAGATTCCAAGTAGTAGAGTTGCTAGATCAAATGTCATTGCATTTTTACAGAGTTGTGATGATGCCAACTCCTGCTGGCTCACAAGAGTTGATTGTTAAATTTTCTAGAATTTTATGAGCCAGTTGTTAGAAATAGCCATATTAAAAGTTAAATTTTATTCAAAAACAGACTCACAAATATAGAGGACAATTTGGTGACAGCCAGAGGGAAGGGGGCTTGGGGAGCTGGGATAAAGGAGTGAAGGGTTAAAGAAATACAAATTAGTAGTTGATAGATGGTCATGGAGATGGGGATCATGGCATAGGGAATGCAGTTAGCATTAAAGTAATGGGTAGGTGTAGAGCTGGAGGAGAGAAAGAGCAATCGGGGATCATTTCATAAACTATATAAATGTCCAGCCAATGTACTGTATACTTGAAACTAATAATAAAGTGAAAAAAATTAAATTATATAAATTAATACTTAAATAATTACATTAAAAAAAATGGTAATGGGGGTAGTGTCCAAGGAGTCCTAGTAGAGAGTCAGGACATTCACCACTGCACAGGAGGAATGAGGCTACCTCCCTCTTCCCTAGTAGTGTCAGTGGAGGTCACCTGTGGAGCAGTAATGAGGTACTCCTACCTTTCCTGAGCAAGGAGGTATCAGTTGAAGCACTAATGGGGAGCCAGAACTCCCATTCCTGCCCCAGCGCTAATGAGTAGCCCCACCCTGCATGTCTGTTAACAGAGTCCAAATCAGAAACCAGGACTTGTACCCTAACCTGGCAGTAATGAGGTAGTGTGCCCATTTCCTCCACTGCCATAGCACTGGCTAAAACAGATTATTTAAATAAGATCCAGCATCTCATAACACAAAACCCAAAATGTTAAGTGTCAATCAAAAATCATGCATCCTATCCAGAATGAGAAAAATTTCAAACTGAATTACAAAAAAAGACAATCAATAGCTGCCAACCTGAAATTACAGAGATGTTAGACATATCTGATAAAGATTTTAAAGCAATCATCATAAAAATACCTCAATGAGCAATTACAAACATGCTGGAAACAAATGAAAAAATAGAAAGTCTTAGAAAGAAATAGAAAATGTAAAGATGAACCAAATGAAAACTTTAGAATTGAAAAATATGATAACTAAACTAAAAAAATGGATGGACTCAACATCAGAAGAGAGAGATAAGAGGAAAGAAACAGTAAACTATAAGATAGAACAATAGAAATTACTCAATGTGAACAACAAAGAGAAAATAGCATTAAAAAAATAAACAGAGCCTCCGGAACCTGTGGACTATAACAAAAGATCTAATATTTATGTCATCAGAGCTGCAGAAGGAGAAGAGAAAGAGGGCATGAGTGAAAAAGTACTTGAAGAAATAATGACCGAAAACTTCTTCAATATGCTCAAAGAGATGAACCTACATATTCGAAAATCTGAATGAACACCTCAAAGGATAAACCTAAAGAAATCCAAACAAAAACATCATAGTCAAACTTTTGAAAACTAAAGACAAACTAAAAATCTTGAAATCAGAGAAAGAAAGAAATAACACTTTACCAGAAAATTCAAATGACAATGAAATTCACATCAAAATCTGTAGAAGCCAGAAAGAAGTGGCATGACACTTTCAATTGCTAAAAGAAAAGAACTCTGAACCCAGAATCTTACATCCAGCAAAAATATCCTTCAGGAATGAAGGGAAAATCAAGACATTCTCAGATAAAGGAAACCTAAATATGTTACCAGCAGACCTACACTAAAAGAATGGTTAAAAGAATTTCTCTAAACAGAAAGGAAGGAACTAAAATAAGCAACCTTGAGGCAAAAATATAGTATGCAAAAATATGATTAAATATAATAGATTTTCATTTTTTTGAGGTTTCTAAAATATGTTTGACAACTGAAACAATACTGTTAACACTGATGTGGTTGTAAATGTATGTAGAGAAAATATTTAAGACAATTTAAAGAGAATGTAAAGGAACATAAAGGAAGATAAGGTTTCTATACTCCCATCAAACTAATAAGATGACAATATTAGTAGACTGTGATAAATTACATATGTATGATGTAAGAGATATAGCAATCCTTAAAAATATGCAAAGAGATGTACTCAAAAACACTATAGACAAATTAAAATGGAATTCTAAAAAATATTCAGTTAACCCACAGGAAGTCAGGAAAGGAAAACAGAGAAATTAAAAATAGAACAAACAGAAAATAAAATATAAAATGGCAACCTAAGCTACAACTTAAATGTAAATTGTCTAAATATCAATTAATAGACAGAGATTGGCAGAGTGAATTAAAAAACATGACCCAACTGTATTGTATCTGAAAGAAACTCACTTCAAATATGATGATATAGGCAGGTTGACAGTAAGAGAATGGAGAGTCATCATACAAATATCAATTAAAAGAAAATAGTAATGGTTAAATTAATATCAGATGAAACACAATTCAGAGCAAAGAAAATTACCAGAAAGAGAAATACATTCTACAATGATCAACTCACCAAGAAGACATAGCAATCCTGGATATATATGTGCTAAATATGTGAAGTAAAAAAAAATGATAAAACTGAAAAAAAAGACAAATCCACAATTATAGTTGGAGACTTCAACACCAATCCGTCAACAACTTGGATAAATTTTAAATTTGTTAAAGCTATTAGAAGGAAACAAAGTATGTCTTCGTGATCATGAAATAGGCAAAGTTTTTACAGATAGGACCCAGAAAATCATAACAGAAAAAATTGATAAAATGAGATTCAGAGTTTAACACTTCTGCTTACTGTATGGATATACCACATTTTGTTTATTGATTCATCAATTAATGGACATTTGAATCATATTCACTTTTTTGGCTGTTATGAATAATGCTACTGTGAACATTACTGTATAAGTTTTTGTGGACATATGTTTTAATTTTTCTTTGATATATACACTAAGAGTAGAAATTTTGGGCCATATGGTAACTCTGTTTTTAACAATTTGAGGAGCTGCCAAACTAGTTTTCTAAAGTGATGCTATTGTTTAACATTCTTACCAGCAGTGAATGTGGATTTCAATTTCTCCAAATCCTCATCAACACTTATAGTCCTTTCTATCATAGCCATCCTACCAAATGTAAAGTGGTATCTCCTTGTGGATTTGATTTGCTAATGATATTGAGCATTTCGCATATGCTTATTAACCACTAGTATATCTTCATTAGATATATATGTATTCAAATCCTTATGCTCATTTTTAAGTTGGGTCAACTATCTTTTTATTATTGAATTGTAAGATTTCTTTATATATTCTGGATACAAGTCCCTTATCAAATATATGACTTGCATGTATTTCCTTAAAATCTGTTTTTATGTTAATTTTTGTGTATGGTATAAGGTAAGGTCAAGATTCACTTTTTTATGTGAATATCTTATTGATTCAGCATTATTTCTTAACACTACTAAACTACTCTCTTAAATTATCTTGGTCTGTTTATTGAAAATCAATTGGCCATAATTCATAATTATATAAGATTATTTCTGGAAATCTATTCTGCTCCACTGATTTATATATTGCTCGTTATACCAAGACCAGACTTTCTTGATTAGTGAATTAAAATTTTTTTATTTAATTATAAAATATACATAACATAAAATTTACCATTTAAACCATTTTTATAAGTACAATTTAGTAGAATTAAGTACATTCACAATGTTGTGCAACTTTCACCACTATCCATTTCTAGAACTTTTACATCATCCCAAACAGAAACCCTGTACTCATTAAAAAAATCATTTCCTATTCCCTACTTCCTCTAGCCCCTAGTAACCACTGTTCCACTTTGTCTCTATGAATTTACCTATTCTAGATACCTTATATAAGTGGAATTACACAATATGTATCCTTTTGTGTCTGTCTTACCACACAGCATATTGTTTTCAAGATTCATTCATGTTATAGCATGTATCAGAATTTCCTTCCTTTTTTAAGGCTGAATAATATTTCCTTGTGTGTATATACCATATTTTGTTTGTCCATTCATCTGTTGTTTACACCTTTGACTATTGTGAAGAATACTGCTGTTGATATGGTGGGAGCATTCGTTCAAGTCCCTGCTTTCTGTTCTTTGGGGTATATACTTGGTAGAATTGCTGGGTCAAGTCAATGCTTAACTTTTTGAGGCACCAATCTGTATTCCATAGCAACTGCACCATTTTACATTCCCAAAAACAACGCATGAAAACACCAATTTCTCCACATCCTCACGAAGACTTGTCATTTTTATTTTTTAAAATATTTTTATTTGTCTTATTTTTTTCTTATTAAGTTTATTGGGGTAACATTGGTTAATACAGTTATATAATTTTCAGGTGTACATTATCATTCGATATCTGTATATTCTATTGTGTGTTTACAACCCAAAGTCCAGTTTTCTTCAGCTACCATATATTTGATCCCCTTTACCCACTTTACCCTCCCACTACCCCCCTATATTTGACCCCCTTTACCCTGCATACCTCCCCCATCTTCACCAACCCCAGTATTAACTAGTACTCTATAGTCCTCTGGTAACCACTAGTCTATAGTCCATATCCAAGAGTGTCTGTCTGTTTGTCCTGCTCATTTGTTGCTTTTAGGTTTATATCCCACATGTAAGTGATATCATGTGATTTTCAACCTTTTCTGTCTGGCTTATTTCACTTAGCATGATTTTCTCAAGGTCCATCCATGTCGTTGCAAATGGCAGTATTTCATCTCTTCTTATGGCTGAGTAGTATTCCATTGTATATATGTACCACAGCTTCTTTAGCCAATCATCTATCGTAGGACACTTCGGTTGCTTCCGTGTCCTGGCCACTGCGAATAATGCTGCTATGAACATCGGTGTGCAAATATCTTTTCGAATACGAATTTTCAAGTCTTTGGGGGTACATACCCAGGAGAGGGATTGCTGGATCACTTGGTAGATCAATTCTTAGTTTTTTGAGGAACTTCCATACTGTTTTCCATAGTGGCTGTACCAATTTGCAGTCCCACCAGCAGTGTATGAGGATTCCTTTTTCTCCGCATCTTCTCCAACATTCGTTATTACTTGTCCTGTTGATTATAGCCATTCTAACAGGTGTGAGATGGTATTTCATTGTGGTTTGGATTTGCATTTCCCTAATAGCTAGCAGTGTTGAGCATCTTTTCATATAGTTGTTTGCCATTTGTATGTCTTGTAGGGACAAGTATCTGTTCAGGTCCTCTGTCCATTTTTTGATTGGATCCTTTGTTTTTTCGTTGTTCTTGAGTTGTATGAGTTCTTTGTATATTTTGGATATTTGGCCCTTATTGGAAGCAGTGCTTGCAAATATATTTTCCCATTCAGATAGTTGTGTCTTTACCCTGTTGACGATTTCTTTTGCTGAGCAGAAGCTTTTTAGTTTGATGTAGACCCATTCATTTATTTTTGCTTTTACTTCCCTTGCCGTTGAGGTCAAATTCATAAAATCCTCTTTAAGTCCAAGGTCCTTGAGTTTAGTTCCTATGTTTTCTTCTATGCATTTTATTGTTTCAGGTCTTATATTCAGGTCCTTTATCCATTTTGAGTTAATTTTGGTGTGTGGTGATAGACAACAGCCTAGTTTAATTCTTTTGCAGGTGGCTTTCCAGTTTTCCCAGCACCATTCATTGAAGAGGATTTCCTTTCTCCACTGTATGTTTTTGGCTTTTTTTTTTTGTCAAAAATTATTTGCCCATATTAGTATGGGTTACTGTCTTCTTTTCCCTGGCTGCCCTGAGAATTCTCTTTGTTGTCGATTTTTGATAATTTCATACAATGTGTCTTGGTGAAGGCCTTTTTGGGTTGAGATAATTGGGTGTTTGTTCTGTTGACTTCTTGAATTCCAAGCTGCAGCTCATTCCTTAGATTTGGGAAATTCTCGTCCACTATTTGTCTGAAAATGCTTTCTAGTCCCTGCTCCTTTTCCTCGCCTTCAGTAATGCCCATTATTCTTATGGTTCCTCTCCTAGAGGTATCAGCTAGTTCTTGAATTTCTCTTTCATTATTTTTCATTCTTCGGTTTCTCTCTTCTTTCTGATTTATTTTTAGATTTCTGTCTTCGTTATCACTGATTCTTTCCTCCATTTGGTCGACTCTATTTCCCAAACTTGTTATTTCCTTTTTCAACTCTTGCAGTGTGTGTGTGTGTGTGTGTGTGTGTGTGTGTGTGTGTGTGTGTGTTTTATCTCCAGAAGATCTATTCTGTTCTTTTTGAGGGTTTCAATCTCCTTGCTAAAGAACTCATTCTGCTCACCTAGTTGTTTTTTTAATTCCTGAAATTGTTGATATGATTCATTTTGGATCTCATCGAGTTTTTTCAGAAGTACCACCCTGAAGTCTCTGTCATTTAAGTTGCGTATTTCTATGTCCGTAAGCTTATTTTCTGGAGATTTTTCTCTTTCTTTCTGTAATGCCTTGTCACCTTGGTTGTTCGTGGTGTTTAATGGACTATTTCTCTGCCTGGGCATTAATAGAAGTTTGTTCAGCTTTATTTCCCCGCCCCTCCCCCCAAGAAGGAAGATTTATTATATAATGATCCCTAGCCCGTTACAAAGGAGGTGCTTTTCTTTCGGTTTCCAGTAGGCGGCATCTAAGCCCTTTGTATCTCTGCTTTATATAAAGTCTTAATAATACCTTTATTTTCTTGTAGATGTTTAATCATGCTCGCAACCCTCAGTCTTAGTTTCTGTCAATGTTAGCAACAGTTTTGGTGGCGTTTGCTTAGATTTCCCTGGGGCTCCGCAGTGATCGGTCTCAGAGGGTATGTGGGGAGGGTCCCTCTGGGTTGGGGGCTGGGGGCTTCAGCTCTGCCTCGGTTTTACAACTATGGTTGTAAACAATCCAGTGTTGTTTCTCTGCTGTCCCTGTTTCTCTGCACTGATGACTGGGCACTGCTGTGGGCTGCATGTACCTCACAGCTTTCCTAGGCAGTTCTGTTTAGAGAAAGCGCCGTAATTTTTCCTCTCCTCTCCTCCTACAGGGAGCTCCTGCTATGAGAGGCAGCTTCTTTCTTTCTCCCAGTCCACCACCCGACACCCGGGGTTCTAACCTATGTTAGCCCTTATGCACAGATCTCATGCTCAGATGTGCTGGTGTGCAGTTTGGATGTTTTTGTTGAGTTTTAGATGTTCAGCTTATTGTTATTTCAAGGAGAGAGATCTAGGGATGTCTCTCACTCCGCCATGTTAATCCAATCATGGCAAAGTTTTAATTTACAAAATTTAAATTTAAAAATAGATGTAAGGCTTTTCAGGTACTCTATTTCTTACTTAGTAAGCTTTGGTAGTTTATATTTTTTAAAGAGTATGTCCATTTTATTTTTGTTGTTAAATTTGTTGAAAATAAGTTGGTCATAATATTTCTTCACTTTTTATGTCTATAGCATATGTAGTTATATCCCCTCTTACATTCCTAATACTGGCAATTAATATCTTCTCTCCTTTTTGTTTATTTATTTTGGTCAATTGAATATGTCAATTGTACTGAAGTTTTCAAAGAACCCGCTTTGGCTTCATTATCTCTATTGTTTCTCTGTTTTTGACATCACTGTTATCTGCTCTTACCATATTTTCTTCTTTCTCTTTGCTTTTGGTTTAATTTGCTCTTATTTTCTTAGAGTAGAAGCTTAGCTTATTGATTCAAGACATTCCCTGTTTTCTAAAAGAAACAGTTTCTCAAATTCCTCTAAATCTCACAAATTCCGATATGTTGTGTTTTCATTTTCAGTCAATTAAAAGTATTTCTAATTTGTCCTGTGACTTCCTCTCTGGTCCATGGGTTAGTTCCACTGTGATCAGAAAATATACTTTGTATTATTTCAGTTGAGATCAAATACATATATCATATCAATAAATATAAAAGAGCTTGATTCACTTATTAATAGAAATGATTTCAGGGGAAAAAAAAAGCCAATCTGTGCTTTAAGAGACATACCTAAATTAAGTGAAGTGGAAAGCCTAAAAATAAAGAAATGGGCAAAGACATATCAGGCAAATATAAACAATGAGCAAGGTTTATGATCCTAATATCAGACAAGGTAGAATTTATGCTAAAAAACAAAGAAAGACACTTTATATCACTTAAAGCTACAATTAACAATGAAGTAAAAAAGTTATGAGGTATATGACCTGACTAACACCACAACTTCATAAATAATTTTCCTTCATAATTCATACCTAAAAGAGATACAAGGAGAAGTAGAAACACATTAATTGTCTGATTATATAACATATGATTCTTAATACAACACATGTCAATTTTAGACAAGATGTAAGAATAAAGAAGTCCTAAACAACATAATAATGTAGCTTATATATCATATGCATCTATAAAAATTTACATTCTATAGTAAAAAAATATACCTGCTTCTCAAGTGCACATGAAGCATTTATGAAAATAAGTCTCATAGGAGTAAAAAAAACCCCTCAACAAATACTATAGATTTATTACAAATAACATTAGAAAATTAAAAATCAATAGTAAAACAAAACCAAAAGTTTCTTGAAACTACAAGTTTTAAAACTCTCTAGCAAATAATTCTTGGCTGAAAAGGGAAATACAAATGAAAATTGCAGAATTTTAAAAAACATAACAGTAATGTATAGATGTCAAATCTAAGTGACAAAGTAGGGATCAGATGAAAATTTATAGCCTTAACATATCAATAAAAATAAGAGAATGAAAATATATGAATTAAATTTTCAACTCAAGTAGCTAGAAAAAGAAAATAGCAGAGAAAGGATATAATATAAAAGCAGATATTGAAATAGAACACAGGGAAACTACATAACTAATAAATAAAATTTCTGTTTCTTTGGAGAAAGTCAATAAAAATAGAAAAACCAGTAGCTTATGTAATCAAGTGGGAGAAAGTACACATATATAAAATAAGAAACGACGAATGGGAAATAGACAATGATATAGAGAATCGCAAAGACAAGTATGAGAGACTACTTTGCATAAATCTATGCAAACACATTTAGATATGGTTAAAATGCATAATTTCTTGTAAAATAAAACTTACTTACATTGACTCCAATGTAGATAGAAAGCTTAAATAGACCAATTTCTTTAGACGAAATAGAGAAAATCATCAAAGAAATATCTCTCAAAAAAGCATGGTTTGACAAGCCAATTTTACCTATCTCTCAAACACAAATAATTCCAATGCTACTTAAATTATTCTACAGCATAATGCTAAACGTAATAAAGATAGGAAAAAGGAAAAATGTGGTATATTGAATTATAGGACTCTGTATCTACATTCTTTGCCAGGTAAATTTATTACCCTTCCCACAAAAGGCAGACTATCCTCTCCAGCTTCTTGTATTTAGGTTCAGTCATATGATTTGTGTTGGCTAATGTGATTACATGAGTTAACTTTTGCTGCATAACCAACCACCTCAAAACTTACTGGCTTGAAACAATGTTTATTATTTAATATGGTTTTGGGGTTGGCTAGAGGGTCCTCTCATCTATGCCAGGTTAGATAAGGCTGGATAGTCTAGAATGCTCTTCAAACATTTGAAAAAATGTTCAAGTTCATTCAAAATTAGATAAATGCAAAATAAAAATCTCACTGATGAGTCTGGTAAAGAAATAATAATTAGGTAAAAAATGTACAGTGCACTCTGTTGTTGAGGCTATGTGGGAACAGGCACTCTATTCACTGCTATTTGGAAGAAATAATGGTATAACCTCTATGAAAAGTATTTTGAAATGCATAAGAAAACTACATATGCATTCATGTTTAACCCTACAATTTTAATTCTATGAATTTAACCTGAAACTACATCTTCCAAATAGAAAAAATATGTGCACAAGTATTTCATTATGTGTAAGTATTGGTGCTAGCATTGCAAATAAACATTATTTAGTATATTTAGCATATTTTGCTATTAAAAATATTTTGCTAGAGTAAAATATGCTAAATAAATAAATTTGTAATAGCAAAATATGCTAAATATCCTAAATGTTTATCCAAGGAGACTGGTTAGAATGAACTGTGACACATTTACACAATGGAGAACTATGCGGCCATTTAAAAAGTTAGGAAAAACTGTATAAACTAATATGAAGAAGTGGATAAACAAAATATATGTGTATACAATGGAATATTTACAGCTGTAAAAAAGGAATCAAGTACTGATACATGGTACATGAATGAACTATGAAAACATTATGCTAAATGAAAGAAGCCAGACATAAAAGACTACATATTGCATAATTTCATTTAAGCTAAATGTCTAGATTGGGCTATAGAGACAGAAAGTAGATTAATCATTGTCAGGGGTGTTTGGAGGGGGAAATAGAAAATGATTGATAATGGGTACAAGTACCTTTTAGGGGTGATGAAAATGTTCTTTAGATAGCGGTGATTGCCACACAATTTTGTGAATATACTAAAAATAACTGAATTGAACATTTTATTAAAGGGGTGCAGTTTATAGTATATGAATTATATATCAATTTTTTTTAAAAAGAGGGAAAGAAAAAAAAAAAAAAACAACCCAGACATGTGTCTACTGCCCTTTAATTGATGCAAATATGATGATGACTACAAGTAGGACTTGTTCTTTACATATTTTAATTTATGTAGGTCCTTCTTGGAGTGCTGCGAAGAGGTTATTTATTCTCCTCCACAAGAATGGGGAAATATGTTTGATTTGGTGCTAGCCATGGTAGACATCCAGTAAAAATGTGTTGAATGAAAAAAGAAAGTAGAATGAATGACTAAATTAAGAAATACTATTTTGAAGGAAAAAAAGAAATCTTATTTTGTAACCACCAGTATAATACTTAGTTAGAAACAATTGTATGAAAATTTGCTGGGTAACAGGACATTTACATAATCTCAAAGTATCACTCCTAAGATTACTTAATCACAAAGATAACAGGTATTATTACAATAGAGAGATATTCTGGACACTACTTTAATCAAGTAATCAAACCTTAGCATCACCGTAATGTAATAAATTGACATTATGTACCTTCTGATGTGATACAGTTAGTAGTATACAATATTACTTATAAAATTTCTTGCCAAGAATGTATTACCTGAGTCTAATTCCGAAAAGGTTGTCAGACAAAACAGATTATGAGACATTCTATGAGATGGTTGGCTAGACTTCTTTAAAAATCAATATTATATATAAAAAAAAAAAGCAGAGGGAACTGCTATAGATTAAAAGTGACATGCAACAGCAATGCATGGTCTTAGCTTGGATCTGTGATTGAATAAAAGACAGCCTTAAAGGATGTTTTTGAACAACTAGGGAAATTTTAATATGGACTGCATAATAGACATGTTAAGTTTCTTGGGTGAAATAATGACATTATGATTAAATAGAAAAATAACCTTGTTAGAAGATACCAAAAGTCATTTCTATGAAAGGTTAAAAATATTTATAAACCTTTAACAAGATTAATCAAGAAATAGTGAATACAAAAATTAATCACTACAGATATGTAAAGGTTTTTAAAAGAAAATATTATGAAAAAAATTAGTCAGCAAGTTCAACAACCTGAATGAAGAAGACGAATTTCTTTCATCTTGAAGAAAACAAATTAGCAAAACTGAATCAAGAAGAAATAAAAATCTGATCAGCTGAATAGCCTTATAGCTATTAAGGAAATTGAATTCTTAGTTTAAAACATTCCTGTAAAGAAAACTCCTATCACAAATGACTCCACTGGTTAATTTTATCAGACTTTTAAAGAAGAACTAATGCTAATCTTATACAAACTCCCTCAGAAAATACAGGAAGTAGATATACTTTCCAATTCATTTTATGACATCACCATTACCCTGATACAAAAACCAAGTATCACAAAAAGATAAAACTATAGAATATCTCTCATAAACACAGATACTTCTTAACAGAATGCTAGAAATAGAATTTAACAATATGTAATACAGCTTGAGCGAGTAAAGTTTAGACCAGAAGTGCAAGGTTACTTTAACATTCAAAGGTCAATTATTTTAATTCACTACATTAGCAGAACTAAGAAGAAAAATCATATGATTATCTCAAAGGTGTAGAAAAAGCATTTTCAGAATTCAATACCCATGCATAATAAAAGTTAAAAAATAGTAATAATATGGAACTTCTTCAACCTCAACAGGGCATTTACGCAAAAGTTACAACTAACTTCATTACTTAATTGTTAGACTGAATGTTTTCCCACTTAGCTCAGAACAGGGCAAGGATGAACACTCTCCCCACTTCTATTCAATGTTATATTGGTTATCCTAGCCAGTGAAGTAGGCAAGAAAAAGAAATTAAAGGCACAGACATTAGAAAGCAAGTTATTTCAAAGACAAATTACCTAATGGTAAACTTTAAAATGTGTACATCATGTATATTGAAACTACAAATATTGCTGATAAAATTTATGAATCAATGAGGAAATATATTAGTTTCATGGATTGGAAAGCCTAATACCACTAAGATGTTAAGCTTCTCAAATTGATTAATGGGTGTAGCAGAATCACATTCAAATGACTAGAGGCTATTTTTTGGTAGGAAGTGACAAGCTAATTCTAAAATTTATATGAAAATGCGAAGTACCTAGAAGTCAAAATAATTTTGAAGAGAACAATAAAGTTGGAGGACTATCTCTATATGATTTCAAGATATATTATAAAACTGCACTGGTAAAAGACATCCAAATTGGAAAGAAGGAAAATTATCTCTGTTCACAGATGGTATGTTCTTATATATAGAAAACCTTAAAGATTTTACATACACAGGCATGCACGCAACATGTATTCATGTGCACCCAAATTTAAAGGTAAATGAATTCAGCAAAGTTGCAGGGTACGAAATCAACACGAAAAAAACAGTTGCTTTTTAAAAATTATTTTTATCCTGTATTTTATTTATGTGGTGTATCACATTAATTAATTTGTATATGCGGAACCATACTCGTGCCCCTGGAATGAATCCCACTTAATCATGGTGTATAATCTTTTTAATGTGTAGCTGTATTTTGTTTAGGATTTTTGCATCTGTATTTATCAGAGATATTGGTTTGTAGTTTTCTTTTTTGTGTTATCTTTACCAGGTTTTAGTATCATGGTAACATTGGCCTCATAAAATGAGTTAGGAAGTATTGCCTTTTCTTCAATTTTTGAAAAAGTTTGAGAAGAACAGGTATTAAGTCATCTTTGAATGTTCAGTAGAATTTACTAGTGAAGCCATCTGGTCCTGGTCTTTTACTATTTGGGAGGTTTTTGATGATTGTTTCAATTTCCTTACTGTTGATTGGACTATTTAGATTTTCCAGTTCTTCATGATTCAGTCCAGGAAGATTGTATTTCTATACTCTAGCAATAAACAAGCTGAAAAGAAAATTAAGATAATTCCATTTACAATAGCATCGAGAAGAATAAAACACTTAGGAATAAATTTAAACAAGGAGATGAAAGTCTTGTACAATGAAAACTAAAAAAAAATTGTTGAAAGGAATTTAAAAGGAAGGAATAAAAGAAGATAAAAATAAATGGAAAGACACCTTATGCTCATGTATTTGAAGACTTAATATTGTTAAGATGACAGTGCTACACACAGTGGTCTACTGGTTCAATAAAATCCCTAACAAAATCCCAACATTTGTTTTGTTTTGTCGTATTGTATTTTTTGGGGTGGTGGAGGTGGTGCAGAAATAGAAAAACTCATGCTAAAATCCATATGGAATCTCAGGGGATCCTAATTAGCCAAAACAAAACTGAAAGAAAAAAAAAAAGAACCAAGTTGGAAGACTCACACTTCTTGATTTCAAAACTTCCTACAAAGCTGTAGTAATCAAAACAGTGTGATATTGGCAGAAGGACAGACATAAAGTCCAATGGAATAAAAAGTAAACTCTCGCGTATATGGTCAAATGGTTTTCAATACTGGTGCCAAGATCATTCAATGGAGGAAAGAACAGTCTTTTCAACAAATAGTGCTGGGAAAACTGTATATGTACATTCAGAAGAATAAAGTTGGACCCTTACCATACACCACATACAAAAATTACCTAAAATGGATCACAGATCTAAATGTAAAAGCAAAAAACATAAAACGTAAAAGCAAAAAACATAAAACTTCATGACTTTAAACTTGGCAATGATTTATTAGATATGACATAGAAAGTATAGGCAACAAGAAAAAACATTGAACTTTGTCAAATTTAAAACCTTCGTGCATTAAAGAATACATCAAGAGAATGAAAAGACAACCCACAGAGTAAGAGAAAATATTTACAAATCATATTTCTGATAAGGGATTAATATCCAGAATATTTAAAGAATTCCTACAATTCCACAATAAAAAACAACCCAATTAAAAAATGGGCATTGAATAGACATATCTCCAAAGAAATTGAATTGAATAGAAATTGAATAGACATATCTCCAAAGAAGCTATAAAAATGGCAATAAGCACATGAAATGATGTTTAACATCACTGGTCATTAGAGAAATGCAAATCAAAACCGGGATGAAATGCCACTTCACACCCATTAGGATGCTCATTATTCTTTAAAAATGGAGGTGACTTGGCGGAAACTGTAGAGTGAGAGATGTCCCCGGATGTCTCGCCTTGAAACAACAATAAGCTGAACATCTAAAATGCAACAAAAAAACCCAAACTGCAACCAGCACGTCTGAGAGTAGGATCTGCACATAAGAGCTAATATAGGTCAGAATCCCAGGTGTCAGGTGGTGGACTGGGAGAAAGAAAGAAGCTGCCTCTTGCAGCTGACAGAGCTCCCTACAGGAGATGGGGAGGAGTGAAGGTGTGGGAACTTTCCTAAACAGCCCTGCCTAGAACTGCTATGAACAACCCACGCTGTGCAGAAAGACCCAGTCATCAGGGCAGAAGACAGAGAAGCGGGACAGGACAGCAGAGAAACAACAGTTGATTTTGATCAGTCCCAGTTGCAAAACTGAGGCTGAGCCACAGCCCCCAACTCCCAACCCAGAGGGCCTCTCCTCATAACCTCTGACACCGATCACCACGGAGCCCCAGGAGAATCTTAGCAAATGCCGCCGAGACCGTCACTGACAGTAACAGGGACTAAAACAGAGGGCAGCAAGTGTGATTAAATATCTGCAAGAAATTTTTTTTTAAGGCATTTTAAAGCTTTCTATAAAGCAAGGATCCAAGTAGCTTAGACTGGAAAGACCACCTACTGGAAACTAAAAGAAAAGTGCCTTCTTTGCAACAGGCTAAAGAGAGACCTTTATATACAAAACCTTCTATCTGGAAAAACAGCAGAATACACTTCCATTAATGCCCAGGCAGAGAAATAGTCCATTAAACACCACGAACAACCAAGGTGACAAGGCATTACAGAAAGAAAGAGAAAAATCTCCAGAAAATAAGCTTACGGACATAGAAATACGCAACTTAAATGACAGAGACTTCAGGGTGGTACTTCTGAAAAAACTCGATGAGATCCAAAATGAATCATATCAACAATTTCAGGAATTAAAAAAACAACTAGGTGAGCAGAATGAGTTCTTTAGCAAGGAGATTGAAACCCTCAAAAAGAACAGAATAGATCTTCTGGAGATAAAACACACACACACACACACACACACACACACACACACACACTGCAAGAGTTGAAAAAGGAAATAACAAGTTTGGGAAATAGAGTCGACCAAATGGAGGAAAGAATCAGTGATAACGAAGACAGAAATCTAAAAATAAATCAGAAAGAAGAGAGAAACCGAAGAATGAAAAATAATGAAAGAGAAATTCAAGAACTAGCTGATACCTCTAGGAGAGGAACCATAAGAATAATGGGCATTACTGAAGGCGAGGAAAAGGAGCAGGGACTAGAAAGCATTTTCAGACAAATAGTGGACGAGAATTTCCCAAATCTAAGGAATGAGCTGCAGCTTGGAATTCAAGAAGTCAACAGAACAAACACCCAATTATCTCAACCCAAAAAGGCCTTCACCAAGACACATTGTATGAAATTATCAAAAATCGACAACAAAGAGAATTCTCAGGGCAGCCAGGGAAAAGAAGACAGTAACCCATACTAATATGGGCAAGTAATTTTTGACAAAAAAAAAAAGCCAAAAACATACAGTGGAGAAAGGAAATCCTCTTCAATGAATGGTGCTGGGAAAACTGGAAAGCCACCTGCAAAAGAATTAAACTAGGCTGTTGTCTATCACCACACACCAAAATTAACTCAAAATGGATAAAGGACCTGAATATAAGACCTGAAACAATAAAATGCATAGAAGAAAACATAGGAACTAAACTCAAGGACCTTGGACTTAAAGAGGATTTTATGAATTTGACCTCAACGGCAAGGGAAGTAAAAGCAAAAATAAATGAATGGGTCTACATCAAACTAAAAAGCTTCTGCTCAGCAAAAGAAATCGTCAACAGGGTAAAGACACAACTATCTGAATGGGAAAATATATTTGCAAGCACTGCTTCCAATAAGGGCCAAATATCCAAAATATACAAAGAACTCATACAACTCAAGAACAACGAAAAAACAAAGGATCCAATCAAAAAATGGACAGAGGACCTGAACAGATACTTGTCCCTACAAGACATACAAATGGCAAACAACTATATGAAAAGATGCTCAACACTGCTAGCTATTAGGGAAATGCAAATCCAAACCACAATGAAATACCATCTCACACCTGTTAGAATGGCTATAATCAACAGGACAAGTAATAACGAATGTTGGAGAAGATGCGGAGAAAAAGGAATCCTCATACACTGCTGGTGGGACTGCAAATTGGTACAGCCACTATGGAAAACAGTATGGAAGTTCCTCAAAAAACTAAGAATTGATCTACCAAGTGATCCAGCAATCCCTCTCCTGGGTATGTACCCCCAAAGACTTGAAAATTCGTATTCGAAAAGATATTTGCACACCGATGTTCATAGCAGCATTATTCGCAGTGGCCAGGACACGGAAGCAACCGAAGTGTCCTACGATAGATGATTGGCTAAAGAAGCTGTGGTACATATATACAATGGAATACTACTCAGCCATAAGAAGAGATGAAATACTGCCATTTGCAACGACATGGATGAACCTTGAGAAAATCATGCTAAGTGAAATAAGCCTGACAGAAAAGGTTGAAAATCACATGATATCACTTACATGTGGGATATAAACCTAAAAGCAACAAATGAGCAGGACAAACAAACCGAGACTCACGGACATGGACAATAGACTAGTGGTTAACAGAAGGAAGGGGGAGGGGGCAAAATAAAAAAATAAAATGTTTTAAAAAAAAAAACTTTGCCGTGAAGTAGACTCCAGGGCCAGAAGTCTTCAATGGGGAATTCTACTAAAATTTAAGGAAATTATAATACCAATTCTATATAAACTCTTTTATTAAACAGATGAAGAATGAGCCCTTCCCAACTCATTTTATGAGATCAGCATTACTCTAGTACCAAAATCAGAAATATGTGTCTTAGTTCATTTGGGCTACTGTAAGAAAACACCGTAGACTGGGTAAGTTATAAATAATAAATTTATTTCTCACTATTCTGAAGACTGGTAAGTCGAAGATCTAGGCTGTGGCAAATTCAGTGTCTGGTAAAGCCCCACTGTGTGGTTCATAGGTGAAGGGGCTAGGGAATTCTGTGAGGTCTCTTTAGTAAGCAAAGTAATTCCATTCATGAGGGTTCTACTCTCATGATCTAGGCATCTCCCACAGGCCCCGTCTCCTATTACCATCACATTGAGCTTTAGGTTTCAACATATGAATACTGCAGAGACAGAAATATTCCATCTATAGCAAGATGTTAAGAGGAAACAAAACTACAAATCAATACCACTCATGAATATACAGATAAAAATTTCTAACAAAATAATGACATAGCATATCCATCAATATGTTAGAAGTATAATTCATCATAACCAAGTGGGGTTTCTCCTAGGAATAGAAGATTGATTCAATATTTGAAAATAATTGTAATTCACCCTCTTAAGAGGCTAAAAGAAAATCCTCAATAAAAAGAAAAAATTGATAAATTCTACATTCATATTTTTTAAAAAAAACTATATGCAAATGAGAATAGAAGGAAACTTCCTTAATCTGATAAAGGGCATCTATGAAAAACCTAGATCTAGCATCATGTTAAAAAATCGAATGTTTTCCCTTTTGTATCAGGAACAAAGCAAGGATGTCCACTCTTATCACTCCCATTTAGCAAAGTGTTAGAGGTCATAGCTATTGCAGTAATGGAAGCAAAAGAAATAAAAGACATACAGATTGAAGAGGAAAAAATATAACTGCTTTTATTTATAAACAACATGATTATGTATGATGAAAATCCAAAAAATCTACAAACAACAATAAAAGAAACTAAAATAATTAGTGAGTTTACAAAGCCAGGTTGTAGGATATAAGATCAGTATACAAAAATCATTGTATTTCTATACGCTAGCAACGAACAATTGCAAATTGAAATGAAAACACATAAAACTGTAAGATACTTAAGAGTAAGTCAAGTAAAATATATGCAAGATCTGAATACTGAAAGTGGGAAAATAGTAAATGAAAAAAATTTTAAACCTAAAAAAGTAGAGAGATATTCATGGTCAAAAGATTCAAAATTGTTGGGCTATCAATTCTCCCCAAATTGATTTATAGATTCGACATAATTTCAATCATTTTTGAGATTTAACATGCAAATTCTAGCATTTGAAAATTTATGTAGACATCTAAGGACCTGGAATATCAAAGTTAAATTTGAAAAAGAATAGTTGGAGAACTCACACTACTTGATTTCATCTTATAAAGCTGTAGTAATCAAGACTGTGTAACATTTGCATAATGACAGGCATATAAATCAATGGTATGGAATAGAAAGTCAGAATTAGACCTACATAGATATGGTCAATTGATTTTTCCAGAAAGATGTCAGGATAATACAATGGTTTGGATAATATTTTCAACAAATGATCCTGGAATAACTGGATATACACACACAAAGGGGAAAAAACTTCAATCCTTATCTCACACCATATATAAATATTTACTTGGAATGTATCAAGTAAATTTATTGAGTAAATGTAAATTAAAACTATGAAACTTGTAGGAGAAAAGCTTTATTTCCCTGATTTAGGCGAAAATTACTTGGATCACACAAAGCATGAGGCAGAAAAGAAAAAAAAATTGATAAATTGTACTTCATTAAATTAAAAACTTCTCTTCAAAAGACATGGTTCAATGAAAAGACAAGCCACAGACTGCGAGACAATAGTTACAAAATGCATAAAGGACTTGCATCCAGAGTATACAAAGGACTCTCAAAACTCAGTAAGAAGAAAATACACAGACACACAGACACACAGACACACACACACACACACACACACACACACACACATCACACATAAAAATGGGAAAAATATTTGAACAAACACAATTTAACTTTTCCTTGAGCATGTTATCCTTTAAGGTGTTTTAGCTTTATAAAGGAGCCTTCTGTTACGTTTGCCCTAAGCATTATTTTTTATCCTCTCTTTGAGTTTCTTTAAAACTTTAGGTTAACAGGTATTATGGTTTGAACTGTGTCCCATCCCGAAAAGATGTTGCAGGCTTAATCCTCAGTACCTGAGAATGCCATCCTATTTGGAAATAGAGTCTTAGCAGATGAGCAAGTTAAGATGAGGTTATTAGGATGGGCCTATTAAAAGGAGAAATGGAAGTCTACTTGACTCTTCCAGAGTAACTTTCTGAAAATAGAGTTTGGTTTCTCTCAGGTACTTATTACTTTTCAAGTCTCATTTATTATTTCTTTTGTGCCTTCATTATGCCTCATATCCTATTGTACTCTGTATATGGTATTTTTTTTTCACTAAATTGCTAGTTCCTAGAGGGCTAAGGTATCTTACTAACCTTTGTATATTCAGCATATAGAAAAATACCTCACACATAATAGATATTTAATAAATGTGGTTATTAAACTGAATGTACTTGTGCCTGTTCCAAGGTGAGATTCATAGTAAGTACCAGAGTTAGAAATAAAATTTATTTGGCTCTAAAGCCATTCATTCATTATCCTACACTGACTACTTATTATGGATCCCATCATGTAATGATTGTGAAACTTCTAGGTATTTTTTATTCCCACTTGAATCAGAGTTATCATAGTTACTTATTCCAAAATAATGAAAGATACTTTTCAAAATACCTGCTTATATACGCTTTTTATAATATATTTTATGTCCATGCAGTCACTTTCCATTGTTTACTTGATTTATTTGTTAAATATAGACAACCTCAGAGAGTACATGCTGGAAAACAGTCAAATATTTTAGGTGGTTTTCCTTTTTCTTCTCAGTAAAGAAGTTTTCCAATGTAGGATATTTAAATCCATATCATAAGCCTTCTAAGATTTCCCCTAATAAGGCTGCTGTTTTGGGTGCAGTCTGTACCACATACTACCATATACTTGCTTATACCTTGCTTGCATCCCAGTTGTTATATGTATACCATATGTAAACTTTATTTACCCCAGTAGTTTTCTTTTAATCAAGTTTATTGGGGTAACATTGGTTAATACGATTATATAATTTTCAGGTATACATTATAATTTGACATCTGTATATTCTATTGTGTGTTTACCACCCAAAGTCCAGTTTCTTTCAGCTACCATATGTTTGATCCCCTTTACCCACTTTACCCTCCCCCTACCCCCTATATTTGACCCTCTTTACCCTGTCCACCTCCCCGCTCCTCCCCCAACTCCTGTCCTCTGATAACCACTAGTCTATAGTCCATGTCCGTGAGTCTCGGTTTGTTTGTCCTGTTCATTTGTTGCTTTTAGGTTTATATCCCACATGTAAGTGATATCATGTGATTTTCAACCTTTTCTGTCTGGCTTATTTCACTTAGCATGATTATCTCAAGGTCCATCCATGTTGTTGCAAATAGCAGTATTTCATCTCTTCTTATGGCTGAGTAGTATTCCATTGTATATATGTACCACAGCTTCTTTAGCCAATCATCTATCATAGGACACTTCGGTTGCTTCCATGTCCTGGCCACTGTGAATAATGCTGCTATGAACATCGGTGTGCAAATATCTTTTCGAATATGAATTTTCAAATCTTTAATACCCCAATCGTTTTTAAGTTCCTTAAGGTCAAGAATGGATTTTGTTGCTTTGTATTCCTCATAATAATAGATGCCATTTATTAAAGGCTTACTGAGTACCAGGAAATTTATATACATTTCATTTATTATTTACAATAACATGCAAATTAGATATTATTACCCCCATTTACAGATGTGGAACACCTTGGATATAATTTGTCCCAAGGTCATAAACGTATTAAGTGACTATAATGATGGGTCCTTAATATAGTATTGTTGAGTTGATTGATTTGTAGTAATTTCCCTCAAGAAAGTGCTTTCCATCTACCCATAATGAAGTAAGGGCATGGGTTTGTATTTTTATGGTATCAATTACTAGCCTGTGACCATGGGCAAGTTACTCAACATCATTAAATCTGAGTTTCCCAATTTGTAAAATGGGAGAATAAAGCCTATTCCATGAGAGGGATGTATATATTAAATTAGGTAATACAGATAGAAAATAATAAATATTGATTTATTAACTCAATTTTATTTTCTCTTTTTTTACTGAACTGTTAGCTAAATTAATATATTACAAATATGAAGTACCAAAAGAGAAGACATTTATTAAAGTATCTCTTATTTTCTTTCTATTCATACAATTTAATAGCCTACTAGATGATGACAAAATTCAATATAGTTCAGCACTTTTTAAATGCTAACATATTTATAAGTACATAAAAATATCTTCAGAGAATCCTCTCAGATCAATTACTATCATACTTTCTGAACAGAGACCGACTTAATTTTTAGGATGTTCATATACCTTTCCTAAATACTTAAGATTTTATTTCCTACAGTATTGGACAAGGAGTCAGTAGTCTTTTAATCTAATAGAAAAGGATTTAAATATTTTTTTCTTACCACTTCATTTCTCCAAATTAATAGAAGATTTTTGTGTGAGACAATTTTTATCTTGGTTGATTTAATATTATTGTTGTTCTGTAACTTGAATTTTATATCTGAATTTTATGTTTTGATCTGATTTCTCTTCAGTTTGTTCTATTGATGAATAAAGAGAAACCTCCTAATGGCCATATATTTAAACTCAAAACAATGATATAAATATTACTTTACTGTAGAAATGTTAAGTTAATCTTATATTGATCCTAAATATAATTTATTTATTTATTTATAGGAGATAAATGTGCTACTAAAAATTTTCAGATCTTCATCCTGGTCATTCGAGACAGAACATTTTCCTTAGAAAGCCCTGATCTTTAAAGTTCTTTTATGTTGGTAAGCCACAGACTTTATTTGCTGATCCTTGGATATATTGCATGATCTTTCAATAGGATCTGATGAACTAAAAGTTACGTTCAGGTGCTTTTTGGGGGGAAATTTAGAAAATTAGAATATTAATAAGTTGTGTGTATTTTATAGATATTAATCATATCTTGAAGAACTGCATTTTAAATCTTTAAGACATAAAAAAACCTTTTAAAAGAAATTGAAAGCAATCATCTTCAGCCAATGTTACTGTGTACAGTTCTTTTATATTGCTATATTAATATTTTCCCCACGACATCTGTGATGTCTCTCTGGATGCAAAATATATATATTCCTTCTTTTAACTGTCTTTGTATAGTTATTTGCTTTTCCAGTAGGTACATGCTTAGGCAATTTATACTAGCTCAGAGCCATTTTGATTACTCTTAAGCAAATTAGCCAGCATTTGGTCATTTCTGTGTTCTCTCCCGTGTGACCCTCCTCGGGCTTCACATTAAATAGCCCTTCAGCCTAGTCCAGATGTCCAACTGTATCCACTCACCCTTTCAGAATGGTGCTGAACTTCCTATTTTTGGACAGAAAGTGTGTCTATTATACTTAAGTAAAACATAGATATGTAATTTTAAAATATGACCATAAATAGTAAGTGGTTATTTTCTAGCTATGTGTTCTAAAAGCATTATCCAAGTGACATGGTAGAAAACTTCACTGGAAACTGTAAAATTATCTATACCAAGAAAATTAATTTGTTTGTATTTCCCAAGATGGTGTAATGAAAAACATTTTTGATCTTATTTTCTCTACTTTAGAATTCTTAGACAAATAGCTTTTACTAATCCTGTTTGTCCTTGCTTTTGGATTATTTAGCAAATTGCTCATCATGTAATTAATGTTAAATTAACCTACAGGCTTGGCTATCTAAAATATTTAAAATATCCATTCTTTCTCTTGTCACTATTATAATTTTATTTCTAATATTTCAAATTTGATTACATCAATTGTGAATGTAAAGTGGCTTTCATATATTTTTGCCTCATGACAAAAATTTGAAACAAAACCTAGGAGAAACTAGGCTCTGCATCAGTGTTTTTGGTTCTAAGATTTAAATTTATTATCTTTCCTTGGATCATTAATGAAAATGCTCTCACCTATATCTAAAAAATTATCAGCTTATATTTCTGTAGCAGATCGTAATTTAAGATCTTAAAAATAATAATGTGAAGTGAACTGGTAGTATTTGTTCAAAATGTCTATTTGTTCAGTACTGAACTTTAGTAAGAGATATCTAAACATACACATATATACATAAAAATACTCACATAGGACAGGACCACAAAGTATTATTTTGATTACTGTCTAATGCCAACTATCTGCTTGTAGATAAACATATAAAAGTTTAGTCCATGTACCAAGTGCAAAATTTAACTATAAAATAAATACTACAATTAAAATATATAATTTATCAGTAGAAGTAATTTATTTAAAAAAATAACATTGCTTTGGATTTGACATCATAGTTCTACCCATATTTTCTATAAATATCAACATTTTAACATTTTACTAGTTAAAACAATTAGCTTTATCTTAACATGGCAAATTAAAATATATTAAATTTTTTCCAAAGATAAGAGATTAAATTTACGATTTTCTAGAACTTGATTGTATGCTGAAAATCTTAGCATATGTCAAAATATTAAATATATTTTATGATTCCAACTCATTTATATTCAAAACATAAGTACACACTTGCAACAACCTAACGTCTACATTCTTTTAACTTTATCTTAAGTGAAATACAGACTGAATACTTTTTCACTCCCAGGCCTATGATAAATTTAAATTAATAGGAATAATTACTTTATAGCATCACACAATGTGATCTTTAAAGTTGAAATGTTTGTGAATAGAATAATAGATGGCTGAGGAAGCAGGAATAAAGGAGAATTGGAAATCTCTTTCTACATGCTATTTTTGTTCATCTCCTAAAATGTGGAGGCAAAAAAATACAAAAAGTAAAAAAAAAAAATGATAGAGACAGCTAAAAATATAGGGGATAGTGCAGTGAAGTGTTTGTGTTTTTTTTAAAGACTGTGTTTTAATTATATTTTACTTAACATTGAAAAAGGGACTCTGGAATGATCAATTATCTTTACATCTCATGATTATTATATAATATTTCTTTCACAGCTGAAAACCATACCACAATATACACTATTGCTCATTTGAATAAGAGATAGGGAATATTATACTATTAATCGTCATCAAATGCTGTTTAACAAACTGATCCCATTTATTCTTCTAATCTATGAAATTTTAAAATTTTCATCTTGAAGCATCGCCACACTATAATAACTGATTTGCAAATGAATTGTTCTAGGCCTTCACATGTTAACATTCATTCATATCTGTTCTAAACTTTGACAAAAGAAAAAAAATGCATGTTCCTTTTTATATGGCCTGTATACGTTTGCTCTGAAGTTCTTGCATTAGTAGAGTGGACATCAGAATGCTGCTGCATCATTGAGGACAGTCACTTCTTAGTAAAAATATCTGAAGAGAAAACTGGAACAAGAACTATTTGGGCCCAAGGGACTTTTACAATAGTTTCAAAATGTAAGAGGAGGAGATATTGTTACATTAGCTGTATACAGAATAGCCAAATTATAGAATAGTTATGCCTAAAGACCAGTAAGTTATGTTTTACTTTAGAAAATCATGTTTCCGAAGTATAAATTTTAAACTCAAGGCAGACTTCTTTAACCAGCAAGTTGTGCAAACTGTACACTTAGAAGAAACAGGGGAGTGGACTGTATTTTAATATGGTTGTGATAATTTGGTTGCATTTCTAAATTAAAACTTTAACATTAAAAGATGTCAGTTTTATGTGAACTTTCACTATTCACATAACTAATCTGAAAAACTAAGGGATATAACTAAAAGAAAATTAGTCAGCATGATACTGCTTTATATGGTCAAGATTTTTTTCTAAGTAACTACTGTACTAATGAAATATAAAGAGCAAAAACTTTTGTCTCTAAACATTTCAAGGAAGGTTTTTGAGCATTTTACCTTTCAATTCCAGAAACTCTCCCATTATTTTAGTGTTAAAAGATAATTAATATCACTGCAATTATACCAATTGCATGCATTTGAGGTCCTGCTAAATTATTTCTTCTTTCATGATATTAGTTATATGTAGGATTTCTTTTTAGTGCTCAAAAGAAATGACGGGAATTTTGAATAAAGGTTGTTGGGATTTTTTTTTTTTTTTTACTTCCTCCCCAAAAGAGCTGATGTTTTTGGCTAGCTGGTTATTTTTGGTGGGAGTGTGGTGAGAGAAGAGACAAAGGTTGCATATAGAATTATTGAATAGGCCTACCCTAAAATTCTTCCTTGGCCAATGAGGATGGAGTCTGGGAGAGAGAGGTGAGGTGAAACAGCTGAAGTGTAATAATATCTGTGTATTATTTTAAAAAGTATAAACTCCCCTCCCAGCCCCTGATCCCCCCTCGTATGTGCTGGTACCTCTGGATGGTTCAGAAGCCATTTTAGAACTCAGGAAGCAAAATATGAGTTCCACTTGTGCTTTTGCAGGTGCTGTGGTGGCGAGGATAACCTTTGCTCGCTTGCCGGGTGTATTACCATGCTGTTATTTAATGTCTTTGAGGATTAAATACAGCACAGAAAATTCCAAACCCACATCCTAACACCTGAAGCTCGCGCAATGTTTCTATAGCAGATGGCAAAACATTTCACTGGAATCTTAATTTACCAAGTTAATACCCAGATGTGGGAAGTTTTTATTCTTTTGGGCATCGCTAAAGATCCATATTCGATTTTCGGATCTATTCTGAGTTGAAAAAACAAGACCCCTTCTAGATGTGTTGCATGCCCCAGCCCCACCCAAAGTCCTGGTGGGCCTGCAGTTCTCCGTGTTACACGCTGAGGGTCTTTTTCAAATGAATGTACATTTTCAGTCCTGAACGTTTAGTAATTTTTAGGGGCAAAAGCAACATCATAGGGCATCTTCCTGAATAGAGTAAGGGCTGAAAGCCTGAAAGGCATTTGCCTCCTCGCATTTGACACGAGGCTCGGAGCCCGGCTGTCCTCAGCTGTCACGGGGGGGAGGTGAAAGGAGTGCTGGCCTTGGAATTGGGCATGGAGTTGCTCCAGCCGCGGCGCCGCGTCCCGCCGCCAGCTCACCTCTGCAGAGAGCTAGGCACTCACCGGCCCTCTTGCCCCTGCTCCCACGTCTCCCTCCGGCCCGGGTCCTCAGGCACAGGTCGCCGGAACCATCCAGTAGGATGGCCGCTGCCTCCTTGGGGACCGCTGCTTGAGGGCCAGGGCTGGGGGACCCTGGTCGCCTCGGTAGCCCGCAGCTCCCGGGGCGCTGCAGCGGCCGGGAGGCACCGGGGCCCGCTCCCCATCCCCGCCCCCAGCTCCCGCCTACTGCCCGCCGCGCCGTGCGCCCGCTTTCCCCAGCCGGCTGGCGCAGCAGCGCACACACTCACTCCGAGGGCGCCTCCAAGGTTACCCGCAGGGTGGGGGCTGGGGCAGGCTCCGGCCACTAGCCTCTTCGGCTGCTTTCCTATCGCCGCGGCCCTTCCGCAGCTTCAGGGCAACCGGGATCCAAACCCCAAAGCCGAAGAGGCTCCAAAGTCCGGGAAGGGAGGTCGAGTTGGGAGGCAGACAGGCGTCAGGGCGGGGGGCGGCCTTAGTTAGCTGTGGGTGCCCAGAGAGCAGGGTCAGGCGAGGTCGCGCGGCAAGAGGGAGCTGTGGCTCGAGCGGGAGCTCTGGGCCGCGCAGGCTGGGCCGGGGGCAGCGCGCAGGGGCTGCAGGCAGCACCGAGGTGCCCAAAGCGCCCCGAGCCCGCTGGGGGGCAGAGACAAGCGGGCGGCCAAACCTGCCGAGGAAACTAACTAAATAAAAGGAGACTGTTATTTAAGGCGCGGAAATTTGAAATATTTGGACAGGAAGAGAAAAGAAAAGAAACCTTAGCGAGGGAGGGAAAAGGAAAAAAAAAAAAAACGCGATAACGGTTTTGAAACTCTCCACCCCCACCCCGGCTTTTCTGCAGGCGCCTGAGGGAGCTCTGGGCTCCAGCTTCCTCACTGGGGAGTCGGGAGCTGCAGTTGGAGTCTGGAGAGTTTCGAAGGGACAAAAAGGATGTCTTCGCAGCCCCGCCAGAGAAGGGTTGGGTTAGCTATGAGCACAGCTTTACCCTGAGTTTCAGGCTGGAAGATTGTCTCCTGCCTCACTAGGTCCTTTCGTGGATCTGTGTCCACCCCCCCACCCCACACACACACCGGACCTGCGGTGTAAAATCAAAACAGTCTCGAGAGACCAAGAGAGGGACTCCCCTCTCCGCAACCCCCCTCCTGTAGCCATTTGATGAAGGTCACTTAGGGTAGTCAGGAAGGCTACAACCCTTTCTCGTTCCAGCGCTGTGGTATTGCAGCGCTTCTGGGCTATTACTTCTACCCCCGGCAAAAGCCGAAAGCACCTTTTTGGGAACTGAGATTTCGAAACCAGCCCTGGGCCACGGATTCCACAATGTTCGTCTGATAACACGATAAGAGAAATTTATAATATTACCAATTGATTGCTTGCCCGGGACAGAATTCTTTTTATTTATTAATCACCCAGCGTGGAGTGTGTGTGTGTGTGTGTGTGTGTGTGTGTGTGTGGTAAAAGGCCAAGACGCGAAAGCCTTTACCGCCCATTACAAGATGTTTGAATGTTTATCAGAAAACTAATACTCATCATCTCACTACTGAAATATGGTGAAATGCAGTTTACCTAGTGGTTCGGGGACCAGAACGTGGACTGAGGTACAGTTAGTGTCCCCTCCTCCAGGTGTAAGTCGGGTGTCCGCTTATATTGGGCAAAGGCTGAGCCTGAGTATCCCGACGTGGATGCGGATACAGTAAAGAAATGAATTTAAGAGCGCATCTCTTGTTTAGCATCCTCCACCCTTGCTATAGTGTCGTCCTCTGGGGCTCTGATCACTCTGTTAATTAGCACTTGCTTCTCCACTCCGCATCTGAATAAGTTCAGACCCTTCCTCACCTCAGCTCTCTGCAAATTAGACCCCATTAAACTCTGCAGCACCATTTCTTCCATCCTATACATTTCGGCATATTCAAGTCTGACAATATTACCGAGGTTTTTGAGAGAATAATGGCTTTTTATATTTCCTAGCGGGGACCACATAACTCATTTCTAAAATACTTAGATTAACATAGCTATTTCCTGCGAAGAGCCGGGGAAATGTGGCAATATTTAATGCCTAAGCAAATTTTAGGCTATTGAAGAGATAGAGCTACCTCTTTCCTTATTGTGCTCTGACCACCTGAGAATTAAATGACTGCAGAAGTGCTTATCTTTAGCTTTATGAACGTCCTATATCTTTATATTTTAAATCTCTAAAGAGCAATTTTGATGCTGAGACTTGGTGGATACTGAAAAGGACATTAAACTCGATTTTAAATTCAGAAACGTCCATCTTTACAATTGGAACTTGTAAGAAGGGTTGTTTGTATTTTTTAGTAATAGTCCTGTTTAGAAAATATTCAGCTTATTTAAGCAGTGTTTTGTATATTGATTCTACTTTAAAATCCAAATACAACACTTTTTCCTTCAAAACATCCCAATTTGTATTTTTTCTAAGCTTTAAAATAAGTGTTTTAAATTTAATTTTATGTTGCTGTCAAAAATAAATTTATTCAGTAACTTGTGGTTAGAGGTGGCAGAAGTTGAAGTCTTGTTGCACTTAACTAAAGGAAGGTAAACTTTAGTGCCACATAAAAAAGATTAAACTTTTTCTCCTATCTTCTTTTTATATTATTATGGAAAACAAATTATTGAAAACCACTTGCCTGCAACCATTCCAATCCTTGTTAGTTCAAGCATCAGAACCATGTCCTTCAATAAACCTTGAAGTATTTTGTTCTTTTTGGAGCAAAGGCAGGGAATTTATGAAGCAGAAGGAGGGAACTTTCACATAAAACATCTTTGTTCATGTGGGAGATGATGAATAAAGTATTTATAAATTTATAAATGGTAACTGCATTGAAATCCTTTGGTGAAAATCTTTAATTAAAGTGGCAGAGTAAGTAGTAGATGCTGGAAAATACTCTTGGAAATTTGATATTTCTATTTCATTCAAAAATATTTTTAGTTAGACATATTCTTAAAAGTATTTTAAATGTCTTACTAAAAAGTTTTGTAGGAATCAAGAGTGTAGGAGTGGCCTATTTTATTGTAAAAGTTTCTCTATTATACTGCAGCCCCTAAATTAGTTATGACCTTTATATGTATTTATATATTTTTTTTTCTTGCCGAAATTTTTATCCCCTAAAATTGGTATTTGCATTCTTAAAACTTAAACATTTTGTAATTTTACATTTCTGACATTCAGAGAGAAAAAGCTAGTGTTACACTTAGTGTGTTTATTGTATGATTTGTGGAAATATATTATTTAATCAATTGTTTCATTTGGCATTTTCTTTTTAAAGTAGCTTTTAGAGCTAACGTATATTTTGTTTTAGATCGCTTCTTCTGAAGCCCGTTTTTCAACTATTCAACTTAAGTTTGAGAAAAAGAGAAGATTGAACATTAGGATAAATTCACGTTGAAATAATTTCAGGTTTGATCCTCAAAAAACGTTGTTCTTATTCTATTTTAAAGCAGAAATACTAGGCACCAAATAAACTCTTTGGGTAGAGGCATAAGGAGCAGAAGAAAAGAATAATTGAATCACCAGAACATGTCTAGTTTTTCAATTGGTACGTTTTCTAATGTCAAGACTTAAAACATCATGATGTTTTATATGGTTTCCTTAGCAAGTGGCAAATTATGTGGAGGTTATAGAGGAGTGGAAATCACAGAAAAACATTGTCCTGTTTTGAAAAAAGTGTTTTAATTAGGCAAAAGAAGCATCAGGACAAACCATTTTTAAATATGGGTATTGAGAATGGCAAAGGGAGAAACAAGGAAAAAGTCAAGGAAAGATAAAATATTCAGAAGAAAGCCATAGCTATTTGCAGTTACATGTTAGAACGCAGGATTTTGCAGGTGAGAAGTTGCTTAAATATATTCATAAAACCTGTAGTAAGATTTTCACTTAGTTTCAGAAGATTTAACTAGTTCCTTAAAATATGACGGAACTGAATTTTAACAAATGACATTAAAAATAGGACAGCTAACAATTTAACTGACAAAATAGAAGGCAGTGTGGGAGAGAGCCCTCCCCACATTCATTGCCGATTCTCAGCTCCCTCCGCCCGGTTTCCCTCCATCAGGCTAACGACCTCGTTCCTCCGGTAGAGCCTCGCCAAGTCGCAGGCGGTATCCCCCTTATGGTTCCGATGCCCCACTTTGCTGGCAGTGTGCTTCACAAGGAACTCCACCACCGGGAGGTGGCCTTCTTTGGCAGCCAAGTGCAAGGGCAGGTTTCCTTCATTATCCTCAATGTTGACATCAGCTTGAAACTCCAGCAAAGTCTGTAAAGTGTCCAGGAAACCTGCTCTGGCTGCATCGTGAATGACAGCGAAACCAGTTCCGTCTTTCAAATTGGGATTAGCACCTCTTAGTAGTAGTCTCCTGGCAATCTCGGGATTTCCAAGTTTCATAACCTAGAAAAGAAAAAAAAAAAGGTAGAATCCTTTAAGTGCTCCTACTACAAGAATATTTTAAAATATCCACCTCTCCTATTTATGTAACTATTTTTGGTGAAGAAGTACTTAGGAAGACCCATATGATGGAGTTTGAAGGGCTCAGTTGCAGGAAGGAAAGTACTACTAGATAAAAGTAGAAGAAAACATAAAAATTGCGTTTTACGATGGAATATCTTAACCCAGCCCCAAAGTATGATAAATTGATCAATAAAATAGAATTAGTTCAAACTGTATACAAATTTACTCAAAACTCAGTTCTCTATCTCCCATGAAGAATTATGTAATTTCATGAGTTTATTAAAATAAAATAAATGGAATTTGAGATTTAAATAAGAGTCTTCCTCTATGCTTGTTCATGCTCATAAAATGTACCTAGGGTATTTACTATAGAAAATCAAATGTGGGTAAAATTTATTTTCTAAATAGCTACTAAAAAGAAATAAGGAGAGCGAGTTTCTTTAAATCTTCAGTATTTCTACTCATCAGACCCCATCACCTAGTGTAAAAATGATTTATTAAAAATCAAGACCTGATATTTCCTTAAAGAATGAATTTTCATAAGTTCTCTCCTAATAGATAATAGTGCCAAATTTCCAACTGTTTTTATAAATTATTTTTCTTTACAAGTTATTTCATATTGGCTACTAGATATATTCAGTGCTTAGAATCCCTCACTTGAAATTTTAAAATGTTACTGATTATGAAGGTGTTAAATAAGCAACAGTGTTTTACGTGGCTTATGATATTGATTCATCTAAAACTAAGTTCGTGTATTAAATAGGAGATGATTGTATGACAAATGTTCTCGAAAAGAATGAAACAGTCATCTTACTATATTAACTGTTTCTTAAAGTTCTAACTAGCCTCCTGATTTTCAAGTGAGCAAAATAAGAGAAAATAAGATATTTAATGTGTATTTTAGGACACAAACTGCTTTGTGGTTTGAACCCACTTAATAATCAGCTGGTGATCCCATCTTATTTCCTTTTGCAGTTATTATCAAGCATTTAGGAATAGCTGTTTGTAAACTGCCAGCATTTTTAAAGTCAGAATGTGATATTAAAATTTGCTGTCAACAGAAATAATTCACATGACAAAGACTTACCTACCGTTGTTTGAATATATTTTACTCTAATAAGAGGTCTCTATTAGGCTCTCATAATTATAAAATGTCTTATAGAGCAATATGCAATTACACAATACATATAATTTAGTTGTGAAAAAATATAGTTGCATTAACATGCCAGAAAATTTCAGCATTTTAATTGGTTTCATTTATATTTAGGTATACTCATCATAATATAAATTTATAATAAATAGATTGTATAAAAGATACTCAAATATTTGTGAAATTAAATATAATCCATTGGAAAATACATACGAAGTTGATCTATCTCTTTAAAAATGTTTGTTTTAAAAATAATCACAAATTAATATAATAAAATTTATTTAGAATGAATAATATTATATAAATGCACTTTATATAGATGGCTAAAATATTAAGCTTCCCTGTTTGATAAAACCCTGGTGGTTTTTAGCCCTTCCTTTGAGCCAGTGGTAAAAATGATACATAATTTTTTTTCCAAGAACTTCAATGAAATACACTTTTTGGTTATTAAAAATTAACACAATCTAATATTTGCCACAACTGCCTCTAAAGATTTAGTTACATTTAAGGACTTGGACTAGGAAAAATAAGAGACAGACACCTTGGATCTTTGTAAAGCAAATGTACGATTAAGGCCTTTTATATTATCCTGATTGAAAAGCTTACACTAGGAAAGGGAAACAAACTTTTACAATTGAGTTAAATAAACATAAATATAGAAGGAAATTTGCCATCTTTCACAGAAAATAATAGTAGTATTAGAAGTTGTTTTGAAAGAAAGTTCTTGAGTTATGACACAACTTCAGAGTTAGAATTATACATACTGAAAATAAGCCTTGAGACTCCTGTGTTTCATTATATGTACTAGGACTAAGATACAATAAGAAGGTGTTAGTATCTTGATAAGTATGTTTAATATAAACAAGATTGCAGAATTGTATTTAAAATGTTTGTCAAAACATTTTTTTTTCAGTATTAATCTACCAGTCTCCCTGTTCGTCAAAAGTCCTGTAAGATATTACTCTAAACAAGAGTTAAGTGGCTCATTCTTTGTGAGATTTGTAAACTCTTTTTAGTTTTCAATAAGAAACTTTTTAATAAATTTGTGGTGTTGCTGTCATCACCAAACCTGTTTAAAACGACTAGGTAGAGAAAGAAAAAAATTCTTTCCCCATTTAACCTACCTGAAATAACAAGATAAATTATTTAGTATCTACGCATAAGCTTCCTTAATACTGAAAATTTTGCAAGGTCAGTGTATTCTGATTTAAAATGTACCGACTGTATGAACTTCATCACTTAATAGTATACCTCTTGCCACTTAAATATCTAATTCTTGTAACTAAAACAAAGCACCCAAAAAACCCTTTCTCCAGTGTTCAGTGTTTCAAGTGTGGCATTTCCGAATAAGAATAGCTCATAAGAATATCATCAGAACTCTGATAAAGCAACTGTTTGAGACTACTTTTCCATTTTTCTGTTCTCAGCCTTTCAACTAAGTTACATGATAACGTTCAGAGGAAAAAAATTATCAGGTACAATACTTGGCAGCTGGACACGTTTCATTTGTTGCTTGTAAATCTAATTGCTGAAAATTAGAACATACCACGGCATGACCGCAGAGACAAAAACACTACAAGCTGAGCTCTGATTAGAAAATTCAACTTTTTATTCCTCCTCAATCCTGAATGGGTGGATGGTATTACATTAACTGTGAAATGTACATCCTGTCCCCGTGCCCTGTCCACCCATTCCAAACGAGGAAAGGTCGTTTGTCAAAACTTGAAGCATTTGAAAGAAAAACACCCTTGCCAGTAGTCAAGAAAATTAACGTTAAAATCAATTATTGGAGCAAAGTACGGAAACCACTAATAGCAGTGTATTTACTTCAAATGATAATCATAATAATGTGTTTACAGAGCTGTCTTAAAAAAAAAACACACACACACCAAAACTCGGCGCTGCTACAACTACTTTCAAATCTCTACCGTCACAAAAACATTCCAAAAATTAAGACCAAACCTGGAACCCACTTGATAGAGAGGATGTTATTGGATTTGACGAGTTTGTTCAAAGTACGTCATTTTGGGGAGTTGGATCCACTTACAGATATAAAATATGGCAACCAACTAGGTTTAAAAACAGTGAAATTTTGTACCCCTGAAAGCTTAAAAGCTGTTACTCTAGAAACCCGGGTCACGTAGGCAACATTGTTGACCTGTTTTCCCCACCTCTCTGGATACCAACCTGCAGCGCAGTCCTTCCAAATCCATTTTGTGCATTGACGTTTACATTATTTTGCAACAAACTAGTAAGTTGCTCTAGGTCCCCCCTGGCAGCGGCGGACGCCAACTCGTTCCCCCAAGGTTCGGCCATTCTTTAGGGTCCTGACGGTCGGGAAAAGATGAATTAGTTGTTTTTCTTTTTCCCCTTTCCTTTGCTCCTAACCAGGCTGCATGATGGCATCGGAGACTGACAGAAGACTGGGATGGTTAATCTGGAGTAGAGCTTGGTAGTAAATACTAGTAAGATCAGCCTGCCAAAAGCCCGCCCCTCGATTCACACGTGATTATTCAGCAAAACTGAGCCATTGGAGAGGGGCTCCGCTCCTCGCTTTTTAGCTTAACCCCTATGAAGAATTCTGGTGATTCAACAGAGAGACACACAGACACACAAATATTCCTGGCAAATTACTCTGGACGTAAAATGTAGGCAGAGCTGTCACGTACCTACACTGCGGATCTCTGCGAGGAATGTGTGCGGAGACTTAAGGGACTAGATCAGGGCAGAAAATACCGCGAAAAGAAAGATATTTGGGGGGGAAGAAAAGGCGTTAACCCACCCTTGTTCACGGTGGTTACTTGAGCCGCGCGAGCCAGAACTGCAGGGGCAGGTCCTCGGAGAGGCTCGGTCTCCATCCGTCACGCCCGAGGGGGTAGTCCTGAGTCCTCTGCTGCAGGGGGAGCGCAGCTGTGGCTGGATGCTGACGTACACCGGGGGGTTAAAGATGATCGCCAAAGGCAAGCGGGATCAGCAGTTCCGTGGCCCTCAAGTTAAAGGTCGTAACGACTCCTCAGTGGCCTCGGCTTCTCGGGAAGAGCCTTTGCTGGCGTCCCGGCCGAGCAGCGGACTAACGCCGCGCGGGAAGGCTCCGGAGCCCGCCCGCTGGGCTACCGCTGCCCCGCCAAGCCTCAGAGGCCGTGGGAGCCAGGCTCGGAGCGCGTCCTCGGAGGCGGCCGGGCGCGCGGCGGGCCCCGGGCAAGTGGGTCATGCCGGCCCCACCGGGTCCCGGGACTCCCAGCAGCGTAAGGAAGGGCAGAGCAATGCGGGAAGCGTCTACCGGGCCGCAGCTGCTGGGGCAGCGCGCGGCAGCATCGCGGCTGCACGGGGCAGCCTACCGGTAACTTCCCGCCTACGACCGAGCCAGTTCAGACTTCCTACTGTAGACGCTCATTGAGCTGCCGCCGCCGTCTTTTTCTTCCTTTCTCGGTTTTCTGAGGGCCTCCAGAGATCAGGAGGGTCCTGAGAAGCGCAGGCCAAGCTCTGAGTATGGGGAATCACCACAATCCCAGCCCGCAGCCAGTCACGCCGCCCTCTCCGCCAGAGCCCGGCAGCTTCGGCACCCGGTGCCACTTCGCCAACCTTTCTCGGTCCCCCGGCCTGTGCCCCCAGCCTGTGCCGCCGACAGGGCAGCGGCCGCAGCCAGCTGTGCCCTGAAGCTGAGCTGAATAGCACTGCTTCCTTTCCGAGCCGCTGCACTCCCGTGACAGTTTCTTTTGTAGCTGGTCTCCCCTAAATCGCTGGTCCCGTCTCCCTTCACCTCTACAGACACTTGAGCGTTGTCCCTCTTTCTGCTCTTTTCCTTCTTTCTCTCCTTTACTTCTTTTTTAGCTCAAACAATTGCCGCTTCTGTTGCCGCTGCTGAGACGGTGCCGGTTTCTTCTCCCTTTTTTCCGACCTCATCAGCTTTTTTTGAAAAGAAAAAAATTGAGCGCTTTTTGAGTTGAAAAACCCGCCCCCATTTTAACGGCAGAGTTTTAAGTAGGCTCGGCGGAGTTGCTGCGCCGCGGGAGCGGGAAGGCCGGGCACCGCCCACGCCCCGCCCTCAACCCTAGTGGCGCTCTCGCTCGCGGCTCCCTCGCTCCGCCCCCCCTCCCGCCCAGCTCCCTCTCTCCAGCCTCCTAGCTCCCCGCCTCCCTCCCTCCGTCTCTTGCTTTGGCTCCCACCAGCCAACTGCGCGGCCTCCTCCGGCTGGCCGGCGGGTTGGAGCAGGCGACGCGAAACCCCCGGCTGCCCGGAGCCCGACGGGTGCGAGCGTGAGGGCGAAGAGGCTTGTTAATTAAGACCGCTGCGGAGAGCCGCAGGGCCTTAGAGGCTGGGAGCGGCTGGCTGCTGGAAGGCGGAGAGCGAGCCGGCCTCTGCGCTCTCGTGCTAGGCTCTCAAAGTTCCGGCGGCCAGGCCTGCGCTGCCTAGTCTTCTGGGGCTTTGCGCTGTGTAACCTCTGCCTCTTCTCCGCCGGCCCCAGTCTCGCACCTGCCAGATCAACGCCCAGGGCCGCAGTGGGCAGAGGTGGCCGTGGGGTTGGAGAGAGAGACCCGGACTGACAGCAAGAACAGTGCTCAGCAAAAGCAAAAGTCTTTTATAGAGTGATTTTTACGAATACTAAAACATGGTATGTAGGTAAGAAATCATGACGAACTCTGAAACCTTAATGTTTCGAAACTGAAATATTACAGTTTTTAAGGGAAAGGGCGAAAAAATTAACTTTAAAGCAAAATTTAAAATGTCTTGGGAAGGGTTTTCTAAAAAGGCCATTTCTTTATTGTCAAAGTTCTCACTACATAGATGCGGACTTCTTTTGGTGGGGGAGGGGCCCGGGGAGGTGTCTAAATGTAAATCGTTTATTTCAATCATCTGAGACACCAGTTCACTCTGTACTTTTAACTTCCTCTTTTAGCTATGTAAGATTAATTAACTACAGCGTTCTATATTTCTTGTTCTTAAAAATATCCAACACGGTTACGTGATGCACCCAATGGTCAAAATGAAACCAAGCAAAAAATGACAAGTGGTCTAATTAGTGCTGGCCTGTAGCAAGCATATCCTCAAGCAACATCTGTACTCAGCTTCTTGAAGTATATTAGCAAAAACATACCAGAAACATCTGGATAATCATGTAGCAACAGATTGGCTGGTAGGTAGAGGGAGAATTGAAACTAGGTAGAATCTGGCGGTGTTTTCTTTAACTGAATTGTTGAGGAAAAAGATAGCCAGGGCTCTTAGGTGACTAAACTTGAAATGTGAATCAAGCGTGAGCTACAACACAAGAAACTAACTCCTCTTTTTTTTGACATGTATTTAGACATTTCAAATAGAACATTTAGGATTCCATTTACGCCAGTAAATGCCATAAATAATATAATTTGATTATTCTGGCAATATATTGTGTAATCTTTTAGTACAGCTCAGCTGGAGGGTGTAATGTTATAATAGCTCTGTTGGTGGATAAGATATAACTGGCATTAGTCCCATTTATGAGAGTTGCTTTCTAGCATTACGGTTTCTTGGTAAGAAAAGATATGGTAATGAGACTCTTAAATTGTACTCATTGTGCAACTCATTTAACACATGTGTTATGTGTGTTATAATTGCCATGAAATAAAATACTTTTTGCTGAATAACTGAGTAAATACAATTTATGGTAATTTAAGATGCATACAGAGCTGAATTAAGATTTTTGGAGGTAGTAAGCACTGAAAAGATTTTGATGTCTCACCACCTCACCTCATATGTAAATAAAATAAAAATAATACAAAAACCAAAAAATAAGTGCAAAGAAGTCCAACAGAGTTCTGATTTTCCCCATAATGACTACTTCAGTGCTTTTGCTGAAATAGTAAGTCCTTTAAGGAAATATTTTTTGTTGCTTTACTCTGGTGTTGCTGGTGCCCCAAAGTATATATGCTTAGTCTGCTTATTGTGTAAACCAGAACTGGCAGTGCAGAGGTTGCAGTCTTAGTTCAGAGAGTATACGTAAGCACTACAAAGTACCTTCAATGAAAATCTAACAGTACTGAGTGCTAGTTCACTGAAGTATATTAAAAAATGAGGAGCTCTGCCCTCAAAAAGCTTACATTCTAACATGGTGTACAAGAAAGATTCACTGTTAAGCATGTATTATATTGAAAGTAGTTTCTCTTTTAACAGTAATGACATATATTTCAGACTCTGAAAATAGAGAGAGACTTTATATTTGGATACTGAATACTAAGTATCATGGAAACCTTTTTTTCAGCAGTTCATACTCATTGTAAAGAGCTTATAGAAATATCAAATTATTTTGTGCTTTTCCCTCTTTGACTTAAGTGTGCATAGTTTCTGAATGATTAACTTATGTAAATATGTAAATTATAATTTCTTTACCTAGTTTCAAAGTCTTCCTCTTTGTTATATTTATAGATCCAACAGAGGTGGAAAACAGACTGGTACCCTCAGGGGACTTTTTTTTATCATTTCATAATTGTGGCTTTGGCATTTTATTTCTGAGATTCAGCAGGCTTTTTCATATGGGTACTCACATCATTTCAGAAAATCTTTTTCTAAAGTAGGAAAAAGTGCCCAATAAGCAACTCAAAAGCTTAAACATAATAGCAACAATTAATATTTGTATAGCGTTTCATGGTTATAAAATATGCACACATTTAATTTTTACAGCAACTCTTTAAGGTAAATATAATTATCTCCATTTTTCAAGGGAAGGAATTGAGGCTTATAGAGATTGTGACTTAAAGCCGGTAAGTAGTAGATATGATTTGAACTCGGATCTTGAGGCCCCAAATCTTATGCCTTTTTCATTACTTAACAGAGTCCAGGATTATGGCACTAAATTCCTAAAGAATATTAAATCATTAAATGAAATATATTTTTGATGACTTAAGTGTAGATCTAACACTATAGTAGTATTAATTTCATCAGTTATATAACAATCGAATAGTATTGTTAAAAAGCTCGATTAACCAAAGGATCAAGCTTAACGCCACCAGTAGTAAGTCATGTTGATATCATGTACCCATGATAGGAAATGATGATGACACATCACCTCTGTGGTACTCTTCCCCCAATCCATAAACTCAATATAATTCAGGGAAAACATCAGACAAAACCAAACTGAGGGACAATCTATAAAGTTCCTGACCACTACTCTTCAAAAGTCAAGGAAATGTCACAGATTGGAGGATGATAAGACATGAATGACTAAATGTAATTTGGTATTCTGGATTGGCCCTGGAACAATAAAAGGACATTAATGTAAAAATCCAAATAGAGTCTCTAGAATGTAATTTATAGTATTGTACCAATGTTAATTTCTTAGTTTTGATAGTTGTACCATGGTTATATAAGATGGTAACATTCGAGGAAACTGGATAAAAGGTAAACAGGAACATTCTGTACTATCTTTGCAACTATTCTATAAATCTAAGATTATTTGGAGTAAAAATTTAGCCTAATAAGTACAAATAAACTTTATTATTCATATTTGAGACAAAGATGAAATAAAAGTTCCTTTTAAAAGGGTAATGATAAGATCAAAGAACATGGAGATTTTAGAAAAAGATCTATGCAGTATTTGAATTAGGCTGAGCTCCATGAGTTAATGGATAGATTAAAATTATTTTTGCTCATGCTAATGTATAGAGAATCTCTATGTGTTTTTATTCTCTCAATTTGTCACTTAAAATGAAATTCGTTTCTCTTAAGAGAGGTATTCTGGTGAAATGAAAGGTGAATTATTTTTCATTTTATTTCAGTATTTGTTTTTTATTCCTTTTCCTTTAGTGGACAATTATTCTGGATGCTGGGTATCCAACCATGAAGAGTTAGGTCATAGGGAAGGATTAGTCTTTTCAGAAACAGTACAAACTTTGCTGGGTATGGAGGGTAAATTGGCAGGGAGGCAACGGGGTCAGTGAAAAGAGTATTAGTTTTAACTTAGTCTTGAATAGTAGGTCAATCACTTTGTAGCATGGCTTTTGGCAGATTCTTAAGCTCTCAGAGTAATTTTTTATTCTGTAAAATGGTTGTTGTAAGAATTAAATGAGATAAAGTGTGTAAAGTACCTGTACATGCTAGACATTCAATAAAAATTAATGAATTCAAAAGTATTGGTTGTTATTATATACCCCAAACTTTGCTTTGTATGAACTATGGTGAATATAAAAACATATGGGATGAAAAGCATTTAGGAATTGGTATACAGAGTAATAGCAACTAATACATTTGGAGAGCTTTAAGGTTTCTGAAGAGTTTTCACAAGCATTTTATCTCCCAATATTCACAATTACTCTCTAAGTTTTATAAGCCCCATTTTAGAAATAAATAAATCGAGACTCAGAAGTTTTTTTGTTAAGGGGTGGAGGTAGAACTCATGCCGAGTACATGCTATGAACTATCTGTTCATTTTGTAAAAATATTTTGTTTTCCATGCATTTTTCCTAATTGTTTTCTCATCACTTGAAATGGTCATGTCAGAAACTGAAGTCAGAGAGACTAAGTGACCCATCCAATTTTCCCCAGTTAATTAGTTGAGAAAGCAGTACTAGAACCCATATGCCTGAATGTCTAGGGATTTCTTCCCATCTTTCTGTATTACCATATTGTTTTAATTTCCAGATGGAGAGAAGGGAGGGAGAAGGGGAGCAGCATTGGATTTGAATGGGCTTTTTTTTTTTTCCTCTGTTTCATCAGAAAAACCTCAACTTTGTAGGGCTGCATTAATCCTGGCCATATAATTAGAGATGATTATTTACCTGCCTTGTGCTGAGAGTGACAATATATGAATGGGGCAACTGACTTGCCACACTTAAATTGCTGGTACTGTGTTTCACCTCATGATTCACATTTGTGCTATATTTTGGAGTTCCTTAGGGATGACAATTAAACAAGACACTTCAATTCATGTGACTATGGAGGGTTCTGTTTCTTATCTAATTAATTCTGGTCTAGATGCAGATTGTCACATGAGAGTCGTAGGCCAGACTATTTTCACTTAAACACACAGAATAAATTTAGGTCTCTAGAACACTATAGTGCTCTTCTTTGTGTTCATGAATACAAAGACCCAGGCCTTGATTCTATATGGTGATTTCACTAGTCTGTATTTTAACTTTACAGCACAAAATCAGCAATCTCACTTCACACCTTCAGGATTTTACACTTTCCAGGGCAAGTCAATTCTGTGTTGCAGTTCAGAATATATTTTCCCAAGTCAAAGTTGAACGTATTCCACTGTCACTCTTCTTCCAACCAGGATGACAATTACAAATTGTCACACTTCATTGTACATAGTCTTTGGCTATTCTTGGCTCAAAGCCTGTCAATTTCTGACCGTAAATTGAAACTTCTAGTAATTGATGAGTACTTTAATTTCTTCACTTATCAAAGTACTTTAAATAGACTGAGCATATTCAAAGCTGGATTCAAGTTTTCCCTATTTGTAAGATGTTGTCTCTGATTTAAAAGTGTGCTGCAGAATAGAGAAGTTTTTCTTTCTCATAACTAATAACAAATGCTCATCTTTTTCTTGGGGTCGATATTCTCACATTTCTCAGCTTCCATGTCCCCCCCACCACCCAAGTCTACCGTGCCAGTCTGGTTACCTCCGTGTTCCTGAGAGTTTGAAGATGCAGGCGTCAGGGGGTTTGAGATTAAATGTGACAGTGTGTAAGCTGATTTTGAAAGTGAGGTTAAGCGTTAAAAGGCTGTACATGAAGTTGTATTTTGGTGAAACTTGGTTAGAGAAAAATATACATTTATGAAGTGCTGTTTATCAGACGGGTTGTCAGTGTGCAGAAGGTTTGTGAGGCTTGATGTCTATGTGTGTGACTATGTAACCACGTGAAGCGCAGACTCAGATCCCCGCCCCAGCCAGAGGGAGGCAGTATCCCGAGGCCTTTGCTTAATTACAAACCGGAATAACCTGTTGCGGGACTTCAAGCTCCCGTAGTTGTAGGTTGGCGTCTCCGCCGGTTGCGCGCGGATCCCCGCCGGGTAGTCGCGAGCCCAGAGCTTGACAGAAGAGCAGTCACGTGGCAGCCGCAAAGCGGCGCTTTGCGACCTCAATGACAGGCAAAATGTGCGACAGCCGTGGTGCTGGCCAACCAGGGGCGGAGGCGGCGGCCGGGAAGAAGAGGCGGAGGCGGCCGTGGCGTTTGCCCGCCTGCTCGTTCGCTCGGTTTCCCCGCCCCCGCCGGTCTTGCCGCGGCTGAAGGGAACCGGGTGTGCGCTGTCGCAACCTGTCCTCATCCTGGCCGGCGACAGTAAGACCGGACCCGTATCCAGACCAACCTCCCTGTCCAGCCGGCTGCGGCGCGGGCTTTGCCGGGCGCAGGCGGGCGGCCCGGGCGCCTGAAGGTTACCGACTGCATGAGCTCCTAGTCTCCCGCACTGCCCCGCCCGCCACCCCGCCGGCCCGCCCGCCGGCTCTCCCGCCAGCCCCTCGGCGCCCGGCGGCGGCGGCGGCGGCGGCGACGGCCGCAGGAGGCGCCGTCTCCCTCCCAGGTGCGCGCTTCGCTCCCGGAGCCGCGGAACTCGGTGGCCGCCATGGCGTCCAACATGGACAGGGAGATGATCCTGGCGGATTTTCAGGTGAAGTATCTGGCCCTGTTCCCCTCCCACCTCCAACCTCGTGGGTTCCCGGTGCCAGAAGGGTGGCTTCTTCCCAGCGTTTGTTTGAGCACTGCAGTGGTGTGTGGTTTGGGCTTTTATACGGTACGTGGCTTGTGTGTGTTGAGCCATGGGAGAACATGTAATTCATATGCTATGTTGGGTGCGTGTAGAATGTTACGTACGACTTGAATGGGATTTGAATGGTGAAGGGGTGTTACGGTATTTGGGTTATTGTGTGTGTATACTGTGTTGTGTTTCCTGTATTATACGGAGAATGTGTAGAATTTGGGACTATTAAGTGTGGGCTTAGAAGTATGGGGTGTTTTGGGTCAGGAGTTTTGGGTTATTCTCGAGGAGAATATGTTGTATGGAGTGTGGGTGTGGAGCGTGTGGTTTTGTGGGTGTGTAGTATTAAGGAGAGAGTCAAAAAGAATGATGAAGAGGTAGTGAGGGTAGCTGGGTATCGTGGTCATTTTCAAGAAATAATAAACATTTAAGACTTTGATGCCTTAATTGGAATCTCGAGGGTAGGAAGATAAAGAGGAAGCAAATAGCTTATATTTACCAGAGTATCTTTGCAGTCAGTTCACAAGCCTAAGAAATTATCAGTTCATATTTGCAGATTCCCCTCCTCTATAGATTTGAATTGTTCTGTTGATGTCCTTTCTCCAGGAATAATATAAAAGATAAGCAAAGGTTATCCCCTTACTGAACTCAATTGTATTGACAATACCACATAAGTATTTTAGGGAGGCCCTTTGAAAGTACAGCTGTATACATCATGAAAGACTTGGAGTTAGAACTAATACAATGTGAGCACCACCTTTGCCTTTTGATGTTTGGTGAAGAAACTATTGTAGTGAGATATTTTTAACCATTCATTTTGACATTAACTTAGAAGCTTCTGTTATATACAAGGAGACTTTTCCCTCTTTCTTTAACATAGTCATCATTGCACATGGTCTAACACTAGCATAGTAGGTAATATTTTTCCTCACTGAGATTTTGTTGGGCTTTTCTTCTCCTTCATTCTTTGATTTTTTAAGTTCCTTTTATTTACAACTTAATAGTCTAATGGCCATTTCCAGACTTTGCTATTTTGATTACCCAGTGGCATCTGATATATTAGGAATATTCATATATCTGCATTTGATTATATCGTGACTTCCAAATTCAGACAGAAAGAAGTGCTCTGTAAATAAAAGTTGACCACGAGATTTTGGTGTTTTGTGGAATTAGGACTGGCCTGAGATTTTTTGCCTGCCTAAATCTTTTCATCATCATCATCTTTTGTTTTTTTTTTTTAATTCTCCAATTCAGTCATCTATCTAATGTGGAATGTGGTTTTTGAAAAAGGACTCTATTTCCAGGAATAGTTTTATCCTGTTATAAAATTGTTGTTCTGGTAGGAATGGCTTTAGACAACAACAAAAAGTGTAGTTTATGTCATTAAAAGCTTTACTGTAATTATAACTTTTTTTGATTTCACCAAACTTTTTATGTTCTCTAATAACTTGTAGCTACTTGCTCTCGTTATTTGTGACAATTATTAATGCTTATTGTGAACCTTATATTGGCCAACGACAGGAAACTTAGGATTTTTGTATTTAGAGGCAAAGTAAGATTTTCTGACAAGCATTTGGGACTTAATTTTGATCACATTAATACATTCTAATAAGTTTTTCTCTTCAAACCAATGTCAATGCTTATGTAATATATAATTACAAAATAGAAAAAAGCTTATGCATCTGCAGTGAACAATTGTTTGCCAAATGGTGAGAGTTAATTTCGTATTGTTAAATAAGTAGGAGAACATTATTGGTAGAATAAAAAGTTACTTAGAAAGCTATTTACATCTTAAGATCATTAGCTGTTTTTGTGTTTTTAGGAACATTGTATTCCTCTTACAAATGATTCCAGGTCAGTTTGCCTTGAGGACTTAGTTTTAAAATTGATTATTCTTTCTATTTTTTTTATTTTATGCAAGATTTTTTTATAGGATTAACTTTTAAAAATTAGCATTTATTCAGTTATTGGAAACCAGGCAATTTATGTTGATTGCAGCTCAAGACTTGGAATGAGGATACGTGGCCGATACTGGTTTCTTCCTATAACTGGACAAATCAGTTTCCCACTCAAAACTGAACATAGTAAAATTATGTTCTATTCATATAATTGTGAAAATTAATATTTTTGAGAGCTCATTTTTGCCTTTGTAGATAGGGACATGATTTTAAAATGTGATTAGATTTTAAAAATAAATAAGTTCCAAATTTTGATTATTGCTGGGTAATAGGTTCTCAAAAATTCAATGTCTCAATATGGAAAAGCTTTTGAGAAAGATTTTGTATTATCTTTATTTCAACTCGAAAGAGAAAGGACTTCTATTGAAATCAGTGGAGGAGTGGATAACAATCATATGAAGTAAATAGAACATAATCTTACTATGTTCACTTTTGGGTGGGGAAATTGATTTACTCAGTTATAGAAGAACCCAGTATCATTCAGGTATCCACATTCCAAGTCTTGAGCTATAATTATATATATATATATATGCGTACACACACACGTCTGTCTGTCAATCAGTCTCTCTATCGATCGATCTATCTAAATAAAACCTAATTACTTGTAACTAGATAGGTTATGGATGGGAGACTACAGCTCAGGTTTAATGGGATAGGTTTGGGACTTTGTAGATAAGTGAACTCATTACAAAGCAAATATATTCCAAATTGTCCTATAAAAGATTCACCCCACCCCAAAGAAAAATGGCTCCCAATTAAAATAAAATTTATTTATTTATTTATTTATTTATTATTTATGCCTACAGCACCTGGTCTTCCTAGGTGGTCTCCTAGGTGGTCTCCCATCCAAGCATTAACCAGGCCCGACCCTCTTTAGCTTCTGAGATCAAGGTGGCATGGCTATAGACCATGGACTGTGGCTCCACTGGGGTGCAAACCCAGGACCTTCTGCGTGTAAAGCAGACGTGCTAACCACTACTCTATGGAACCACGTCCAAAACAAAATTTAAATTGCGTTGAAATATACCTAACATAAAATATGCCATCTTAACCATTTTTAATTGTCCTCTTCCATGGCATTAAGTACATTCACTTTGTGCAACCATCATCACCGTCAATCTCTAGAACTCTTAATCGTGCAAAACTGTAACTCTGTACCCATTAAACAATAATTTCGCATTCTTTTGCTCCCCAGTCCCTGGCAACCACCATTCTACTTTCTGTCTCTATGAATGTGAATACTCTAGGAATCTCATATAAGTGGAATAGTATTTTTCCTTTTTTAACTGGCTTATTTCACTTAGCATGTCTATAATCACCTAGGTGGTAGTATGTATCCCGTTTTCCTTTATATGGCCGAATAATAGCTTATGTATATACCACATTTTGTTTATCCATTTATCTGTCGATGAACACTTTTTTCCATGTTTTGGCTATTGTGAATCATTAATGCTGCTTTGAACAAGCATGTACAACTATCCGTTCAAGTCCTTGTTTTCAATTCTTTTGGGTATATACCCAGAAGAGGAATTACTGGATCATATGGCATTTCTATTTTTATTTTTGAGGAACTGCCATACTGTTTCCCCTAGTGGCTACAACACCAAAATTTTGAATAGAAAGATGATAGCATCCTGTTTAATCAATTATTTGTAAATTGAACTCTGAGCGAGTGAGTTTAGTGAATTTGGAATTGTCTAACAAAAATCAGCTTTAAATGTAATTAGTGTTAGCATATAGTATGTTATTGGTAAAGGAATGAATAGAGTAGTACACCTACAGTTTTGGCTGGCCAGAGTCAGGAGGGGGTGTAGAGGAATTTCCTGAGTTTAGAAAAGAGGCAGGCATTGATGAATCATGAGATTTTTTTTCTTCTTTAATGTCTTTTTATAACAAAGAGATGCATTCAGGTGAAAGTTCCAAATCTTGTTCTTTTTATAATTGAGAATTCTTTAACTATTTTTGGGGGGGGGTAAATGTAGAGCGAAAATCACTTAAACATTCAAAAGTGTATTTGGCTTGCTTACAGATGTGAGAATTATTATCCAAACAATTGCTGTTCTTATTAGATCCTTTCAGTAATATTAGTTACCTCTTACTTTGGGTCTAGATGAACCAAAAATGAGCTTTTTCTCTCCCTCCTTAACCTTGCAATTAATGTCATGCTAATTTCTTTTTCCTCTAAGATATATGTTTATAACCTGTAATTTTTCTGTGGGAGCAAAAAGAGTAGTATAGTCATTTAGATTCATCTCACATCTCACGGGTTGGTCTCATGTATTTTCCTATTTGTTTCTTTTACCGATGATCTAAAGACATAGATCATAATTCTCTGAAGTGAAGAAAAAAAGGGACAACTCTCAGTAATACTTTCAGACTTTTTGAGAAACAAAGCCTTATCTGCCTTGCTAAAAAAGCTTTTTGGAACCTAGTTCCAGTGGTCATAGATTATGAGACCCTTTATTTCATTTCTAAGTTGGCATTGATTTTGATGTTACTTTCATTTATATTTCCTGGACGACACAATTGTGCCTTTGTTTTCCATTTCTGGTCTATCTAGCTAGTAATACCTTTGCTGCCTAAATTGCTTTGTACATTTTCATATATTGGATTATCACTGTGGAACTTTTAAGTTTTCATTTGCCTGTCAGCTCCTCCTTGAAGCATGGGCTCTTCCATGACACTACTGGTGAGTTACTTGTAAGTAGTTTCTGCCCCTGTGAATCCTTCTTCTTTGTTTTTCAGTTTGACACAAAGAGACATCTTCTGTAACAGAGAATTCTTGACTGTGCAAGTAGAAATGGTATTGATCTAAGCAGATAGGTATCCTTTGTGATGTTGTAGTTTAGGGACCAAACTAAGTATCCATAGAACATCATATATATTTCTTGAGAGGTTATCTTGTGGAGGAGATTGAGTACTATGGCTGAAAGTAGTCTTATTATCATCCTTTCTTTCCTTTCTCCACCATCATCTTTTATTTATTAAAGGGACAGATCATGTTGTTTTAGTGTTTGGGTTGTTGGTCATTGAGAAAATAAGGTTTTGGTATGTAGAATATAGTGGTTAATGGTTAAGAACATGGACTTTGAGGTCAGTTCAGTTGGATTTAAATCACAGTTCTGCCACTCACTCATCTTGTAATCTTTGACCAATAACTTCACAGGTCTTTGCCTCAGTTTCCCCATATGAAAAAAGAGTTAATCCAGGTAAAATGATTAGAACAGGTGTCTGATGTAGGAAGCATTCAATACATTTTAGCTGTGATTTTCATTTTTGATAATTTTAAGGTATATACTTAAGGTAAGCTGGCTGCCTGTTTTTGTACCTAAAAGTTTATTGAAATACAGCCACACCCATTCATTTATCTATTGTGTATGACTGTTTTCTTGTTCTATTGACAGAGGTGAGTAGTTGAGACAGAGACTTTATGCCCCACAAACTTAAAATATTTACTATCTGGGCTTTTAAGATAAAGTTATCCTCCACCCACACCCCCCATGAAACCAGTACTTTTCTTTCTTGGTTTTAGTAACTGAGAGTACTAGAACATTTTAATGCCTCACAGGTTATTATGTGGTTATATATAATACCATAAACATTATCATACCTTTTTAGGAGGGAGTTTTCAGAACATTGCACTTAGGCTGACTAGAGCTATTTTTTTTTTTCTTCTAGTTTTTCAGTTTATTTTTTGTTCTGGCTGTGGTTCTCTGAGAAAGTCATTTATCCTTTCTGGGTTTCAGTTATTTAATCTATAAAATTGAGGTCTGCCTAGAGCCATATCTACCTGAAAACAGAAGTCTGAACTAGATCAGGTATTCAAATAGAGCCTGGACAGTCACTTGGCAGCAGTTGGGTTGAGGACATTCATTTATAATTTAGATAATTGATCTTGATTAGGGGTCAGCAAACTACATACTGAGGGCCAAAGTACTCAGTACTTTGTTAGTGAAGTCTTGTTGGAAGACAGTCATGCATATTCATTTACATATTGTCTTTTGCCATCCATAGCAGAGTTTAGTAGTTGATTGCATGGCCTGCAATTAAAATATTTGCCCTGCTCCTTACAGGAAAGTTTGCTGATCCCTGATTGAGATCAGTGGTTTTCAACTGTGAGTGATTTCTGTTCCCCAGGGGGATGTTAGGCACTGTCTAGAGACATTTTTGGCCATCACAACTAGGGGGGCATCTATTGGCATATAGTGGGTAGAGACCAGGGATGCTGCTAAACATTCTGTAATGCAGAAGACATCCTCTCACAAAGAATTGTCTGCCCCGAAGTGTCAGTAGTGCCAAAAAACCCTGATCTAAATCTGTTCTCAAACTTTAGCTTGCATAAGAATAACCTGGAGAGTTTGTTAAACTAGAGGTCGCTAGACCCTTCCCCAGAGTTTCTGATTCAGTAGATTTTGTGTGGGGCCTGCAAATTTGCATTTTTTCAGATTCCCAGGTTAGCTGATGCAACAGATCCAAGGATTGTACTTGAGAACAGCTTGATCTAGATGCCTTTTGAAGTTATATCTACTCCTATGATTCTTTGATTTTGTGATTTTAAGTACTGTTTTTTATGACTTAGGAAAATTATTTCAGTATCTACTTAATGCTCACAATAGAATATGCTGTTTCATGACTCCATGTCTTTTTAACCTCCCTTTTTTCATGTCCCTTTGGAAAACTTTTATTTATCTTTCAAAATCCATTTCCTACCTTTGTTTATAACATCTGTGCCTAGTTAGGGTTAATTATTTCTTATGTATCTTGTACATGTTTCTCTTCTTTTGAGTCTTATGTCAGATTGTCAGTAATCATTTTTACATGTTTCTTTCCCCTACTATCAGCTCTTTGAACAGCTGCCTGGGTCTTAACCATCTGTTCCTTCAGTAGTAAGAGGTGCTCAGTGATAAGTTTTGAAAGAATATTATGAATTCATATGGCTATTACAGTATGAATAAATGGAGTAGAATTGTAAATTTTTATGTGTTTTTAAACTTCTACTATTTGCTGACATAATTTTTAAGCATCTACTATTTGCTGACATGACACGAATAATAAAGTCTGTCATTGAGAGAATGAAAATTGGACTGTTTTATTGAATTGAGTTTTCTAACTTCAAAGTGATCCATTATAGAGAAGTACAAAATACCCATCCCTCTGGTTTAGCTTTTATAGAGAGTACAGTAAGGTAATGTGACAAAATATAGGGCTTGAGGCCAAGATTTTTGTAAAATTTGAATGCTGATACTGAATCGTTACATGTCAGTCAATCTTCCTGATTATGGTTTCACTCAAATATTTTTTTTAAGTCATTTATTTTAATTTCAAACAAAATTGCTTAGCATATTAAATCATTAGTCATTGAGTTTAAGGTGAGTTTGAGATAATTTCAAGAAGCAGCCTGGCAATATTAACAGTATAATTGCATCTGCCTTTATACTTATTTATTTGTGTATATAGAGGAATAATTGAGCTAGAAAGGATGAGATGTCAAGTCGTGGTAAACAAAAACAGAAAACTTTGCAGGTTATGTGCACCTTAACGGCTTTAGAGTTAGGTTCCAGTCATCTGTTTTTTTCTCCCCACTCTGTAATTCACCCTGGTTTGCTGGATTCTTTAATGATTTATAGGAGGGTATTATAGAGGGGAAAGCTTTGTCTCTTGTGCCCTCCTGGCTCTCCACCCTCTTTCTCCTAAGAGAAAAGTAATGGCTGAACTTGTTTTCTTTTTTTAAAATCAATTTTAGTTGTATCCTTTAGCATCTAGTTAAAGTGAGATGGAGCCACAATTGAGCGTTCTAATTTTAGGTTTAATGGGGGAGGAATAATAGCATTAACAGCCGGATTTTGATTGCTTTGTATGTAGCAGATACTGTGCTAGGCTCTTAACATCTAAATTCTACACTCACCCCGTGTTGGGATCCAGTGACACAGTTTTCCATGGTTTATGGCTTGTGAGCAGAGGCACTGACTGCTTTTGTTTCTGTCTTTTCAAGGATGTTTGTTTAGTGAGCAGCCTTAGAAGATAGAGATGGTATCTTCCTCTGGAGTATAGTATACATTTTTAAAGATTTGGGTTTTCTAAGTTCTGGGTTCCTCTTCTGTAATGCAGTCCACTGTATGTACAGGTGTCATTTGGCCTACTTTGTGTCACCTTTTGGGAAATGGGACTGGGGAACTGCACAAGGATATGCTAATAATCTGACTGCTAATATTGCCATGAGTCATAACATTTAATCCAACCTAGGAGTCTAGGTCTTCTGCCAGCATCCATGAAACTGTAGGCTAATTTGGTAACTGGCAAGTAGGGTAAAATCTCAGCTCCTTCACAGCTTTAACAGTTTTGGCAACAAGGCTGGAATGTTGACAGACACATGGCTTTTTGGAAGAGAAAGGGTGAGGGTCTCATGGTGTAGTTAACAGAATTTGTGAATAGTTCATGGGAATAGGTAGCAAACATGTTGACCAAATTGGTAAGTGACTCTCTGCTTTCTTGCCTGTTAATGAGGAAAAATTAGGGAGGTTGCAGACTGAGTACCAGGAAGTTTCAAAGGCAGCTTATCTGAGCATTCCTCTAGTTGTTACTAACTTTCATAAGCTCTCAAATATCCTCTCTGGTAGGATATTTTACCAGTCAGACTCAGGTTCAGACTCCACCTGTTGTAATAGGTAGTACTAAGATTGGCCATGGCTGGGCAGAAGGTTCTGTCTCTGTCCAGACAACACTTACAGCATGTATACACTTACACATAAATGTAAAATGAGGCAAATTTGTAACCTCTGAAGGCAGAAAGCAAAGTTGTTAGAACTGTCACTGGTTTATCTGAGAGATGAGAGAATAGGGCTATGTAATGTTTTATGGCTCAGCCTTTCTGTTGGAGGAAGCTTTCTTCCTCACTTCACTGTTTGAAAGCAAAAATCACTGACTCAGTGAGGTCGTCAATTCATAGAGGTTTCCTTAAGCCTGGGTCTGGTTCACCAGTGGTTCAGCCAAGCTGATTGTGTCTGCTCACCTTTTGGGGCTGTTTAGCCTCTGCACCAGCTATGCACACTGATAATGGATGTGGTTGCTGTGTTCAGTGGATAGAAGTCAAGGCCGTTTTTATACCTCTGGCCAGTACTCTCCTCCATGAAACTTGTATTTCTGCTGACCCTTGGCCTATTGCTAGCAGACTAGCTATTTGATCTGCCACTTGGACATTACAGATTGGCAGATTAAAGATAGCTCTCTCTGAAGCTATGAACTATGGAAACAAATTGCAGTTGCTGAAAATTTCCTGGATCTCTCATGTAGATGCCCACAATAAGGGCTTGTTTTCTGATGAAGCCCACTGGAATCAAGCTTCTGATTGAGCCTGCGCTGCCCAGAGCTGTCATTGTCGCCTGGATCCATCATCATATCAGTTGTGACACACATCAGTTATAAACTGAGCACAAAGTAAAGGATTCTATGTTTTTGATGCAGAAGGTACCACTGCATGCCACACTTGTAACTCCTGCCAAAAATTGACCTGTTTGTCAAATAATGAGAGAAAATACCTTGCATGGGATGGCCCCTGTCTGCTTGTAGCAGATCAAGTACATTGTACCGCTGACCTCCCTCAGAGGTGGTTTCTCACTGCTATTGACACTTTATTCTGGTTATGGTGTTTCGTTTCAGTCAAATTAGGTGACTGGCCACACCATTGTGGCCTTTGAAATTATCTGTGTTATGCTTTTGGGTTTTCTGGGCCATTTAATGGTGCACTTTTTATCACTAAAGCCACTAAACAGTGAGCTATTTGAGGGAATCTCCATGCTCCCTACCATCCACAGGCATCTGGTATGTGGATGTTGGAGTATTGAATGTTGGAACAGCTTCTTCCTTAGCAAGTCAAGGAGGTCAGGGAATACAGCTATGCCCAGAAAGGGATCATCTCATCTTGGTCACTTCCCAAGTAATGATTAGGACAGAAGGGGTAAGAGGCTTTATAGCTCTATTTTGAAAATTCAGAATTCTGTCCTGACCATTTCTGGGCATGATGCTTTTTTTTTCTCTCCTAGAAGCAACCCAAGGCCAGCCTGTTAGTACACATTCTATATGGCAGCTCTCCGAAAGGTGGTGTAGGGGATCCAAATTTAATTCTGCTTCAGCCAGCTGGATTCTCTCATTGGGTTGACATGGTCCTATATCAAAAGGATAATGACCATGTAGTAGAGTACACTGCTTGCTAAGTTCTCTCTATGGTGGCCCATGTGCATCAGTGGGAACCATAAGTGGATTTCTGTGGGTTTTATAAAAATTCCCTTGACCCTATTGTACCTGACGCTTCCAGATGAAAGGCCTGAGTGTGAGTAGGAGATGATTGGAAAAAAGATGACATTATAACTACTGGAATGGGATTGATTTTGTGGCAGTGGAGGGAAAGCAACAACCTCGACACCTGGGGAGGGAGCACCTTAGATCTCAGAAAGATTGGGGAAGGGAAAGACATTAACATTCTTTGTCTTTCAGAATCACACTTGAAGCCTTGCTCATGGAGGAAAACGCTCTGGTGCAGCTCTTTCAAACTGTTTCAGGCACATTAAATTTAATTGACTGCTGGGTCTGCAATCTACCATTAGACTCCTATGATCGCCATTTGATTGTCCTTCCCCTTAACCTTATTGAGAAGTCTATTTGAAACAGCAGGAGTTGGCTCCAACTCCTTTACCTTCCATGCAAAACAGCTGTCAGCTCCTCCTGATGTCTACCCCACCTTAATTCCATAGCCTTCACTCAGATTCTATGGGGCAGATTACTGGTGGCCTGGGCAAATGGGACAGTTTGTATGGACTGCTCTCATTGAGTCCTTTCAAAATCAAGGATTAGAATCAGTTGTTCTAACTGAACTGGGAACCCTAAGGCCTACCACTTGGCTGGGAGACCTTGTTGGGACACAGGTTGACAGTGCCTCCCAGATTGATGTAGGCCCTACTTGGATGGACCCAACAATGTAAACAGCCCACTGTTTCTAGGTGAACTGTTTCTGCCCTCAGGTCAGTATTACTTGTGTGGAAGCCAAACATTAACTTCCCTCCATCCTAAAAAATTGGACTTTTGCACTTTTGAGTGTTTAAGGAAACACCACCAGTAAGTCTTGTGGCCTTCAGATGACTGTGGAGAGCTTTCCAAAATGAGGCTATCCTTGGTTTCTTGGGGAAGCTCCCTGGAGTGACAACTGATTTGTTATTTATGCACAACCCATGAACAGTTATCTCTATGAGGGAAGTCATTCAATTAAAGTAGGTAGTTCAAAGTTTGTTCCTGATTTTGTAGCCGAGTGATCAGTAATACACGTTGTCCCTGGAAAGCATTCAGGTCAGCCTCAACTCACCAATCAGAGTTGTTGGACGATATCCATTAGGATTTCATCCTGACCATTTCTAGGCATGATGCTTCTTTTCTTTTTCTCCTAGTGGCAATCCAAGGCTGGCCTGTTGGTACACCTTCTGTGTGGCAAGATGATAAAATTGCCCTAGATTTCATCTTTGTGGGCCAAGACAGAGCCTGTATAATTAATACATCCTGTTGTTTCTGGATTAATACCTTGGGCTAAGTGAAAAGGTTAATACAGAAACTTGGGAGGAAGCCACCAGACTTTCTGAGGTAGACCCTAAAGACTTATGGGATATTCTCATCTTATTTTGGTAAGGGATCCTGAGGAACATGATTGAAATCAATTCTGAAAGTGGCCTCAGTCTCCTGCTTGTTGATAGCTGCCTTAACTAAATGCTGTATGAGACAAATTGAATCAATTTAGTCCCAACCTCTGTCAGATTAATGAGAGTGGCTGTGGAGTGGTGTTCTATTGAGAAACTTTGTCAGCAGCCAGGACGGTTAGAAATGAGAAGTGGATATTGTTGGGAGACAGTTCTTGTATGTGTCTCATATTTCTGCACATCTTATAAATAGAGACGTTGATTGTTCTAGACTATCTTTTCAAGGGTGTTCTTTGTGACCAGCCTAGATAATGTCTCCTACCAGGCCAAGGAGCAAATTTGCTTATAGCCTGGAAGATAAAGATACTTTCTCACTTCAAACCAATGAGTAGGCATGGGTAGTGTCTATTATAAAAGATTCGTGTTGCCACACTTAGAGTTCCTCGCTTATAATGCAATCCACTGTGTGTGTAGATGTCACCTGGCCTACTCTGTATCACCCTGTGGGAAATAGGACTTGGGAACCAGTGCAAAAAATAATGCTACTTTGGCTACTGCTATTGCTGTGAGTAATAAAGTACTTTGTCCCTGACCTAGGACTCTTGTGTCTTCTTCCAGCATCTGTGAAATTGTAACAAGCTAAGTTGTTAGTTTACAAATAAGTAGAGTGAATTATTAGATCCTTCTGAGGATTACCTACCTGAGAGGTAATCATTTTACAGATTGATTTTGGAGATGGTAATTATAATTATAATTAATGTTTACTAAGCATTACTTTCTGTTGGCCTCTGTGTTAAATGTTTTATTTGCATTATCCAATCTAATCAGTATATATCATATAATCTGTGATAGCCATTGTTGTTATTCCCATTTTAAAGATGAAAAAATGGACATGTGAATAGCTTAAGTAATTATCTAATGACAGGTATTCATGACAAGGGTAGGTTTGGAACTCAGGTGTACTCTACTCCAAAGTCAAGTCTATAATCTTAATCTTATATATTCACGTTCTCAAATGGGTATGCTAGGGAGTCCTCAAAGCTACCTGGTAACTATGCACATCTTCTTGTAGCACCAGTTTAAAAGAAACTTAAAAAGAATTATGTGGTTTTTGCCACAGTAATATAATGGATTGTTAAAGAATACTATGAACAATTATATGCAACAAATTTGACAATCTGTAAGAAATGAATAAATTCTTAAATGTGTATAACCTTTTGAGACTAAACCAGGAAGAAACAGAGACTCTGAACAGACCAATTATTAGCATTGAAATTGAATCAATAATCAAAAAGCTCCCAGCAAACAAAGCCCAGGATCAGATGGCTTCACAGGCGAAGTCTACCAAACATTTAAAGAAGAATTGGTACCCATTTTTCTCAAACTATTCCAGAAAACTAAATAAGAAGGAATACTTCCAAACTCATTCTGTGAGGCCAGCATTACCCTGAAAGCAAAACCAGACAAAGACATTACAAAGAAAGAGAATTACGGGCCAATATCCCTGATGAACACAGGTGACAAAATTCTCAACAAAATACTAGCAAACAGAATTCAGCAGTACCTTAAAAGGATTATACACCATGATCAAGTAGGATTTATACCAGGGGTGCAAGGGTGGTTCAGCATCCGCCAAACAATGTGATTTACCACATCAACAAAACCAAGGATAAAAATCGTATCTCAATAGATGCAGAAAAAGCACTTGACAAAATTAAACATCAATTTATGATGAAAACTCAATAAAGTGGGTATAGAAAGAACATATCTCAATAAAGGTTATGTATGACAAGCCCACAGCTAACATCAAACTCAATGGTGAAAAGCTGAAAGCTTTTTCTTTAAGATCAGGAATGAGACAAGGATGTCTAGTTTCATCACCATTATTTAGCATAGTGTTAGAAGTCCTAGCCACAACAATCACACAAGAAAAATAAAAGGCATCCAAATAGAAAAGGAGGAATTAAAACTCTTTACAGATGACATGATACTACATATAGAAAACTCTAAAGAATCTACCCTAAAATTAATATAATTAATAAACAGTCAAGTAGCAGGATACAAAATTAATATGCTGAAATCTGTTGCATTAAGAAAACAATCTCATTTACAATAGCATCCAAAAGAATAAAATACCTAGGAATAAACTTAACCAAGGAGGCAAAAGACTTCTGCTCTGAAAACCATAAGACATTCAAGAAATAAATAATTGAAGAGGACACAAATAAATGGAAGGATATACCATACTCATGGATAGGAAAGATTAATATTGTTAAAATGACCATACAACCCAAAGCAATTTACAGATTCAGTGCAATTCCTATCAAAATACTGATGTCATTTTTAAAACTAGAACAAATAATCCTAAAATTTGTATGGAACCACACAAGACCCTGAATAGCCAAAGCAATCTTGAGAAAGAAGAACAAAGTTGGAAGTATCATGCTTCTTGATTTCAAACTGTACTACAAAGCAATAATAATCAAAACAGCATGGTACTGGCATAAAAACACACGTAGATCAATGAGACAGAATAAAGAACTCAGAAATAAACCCTTCCTTATATGGTCAACTAATCTATGACAGCAGAGGTAAAACTATACACTAGAGTAATGACAGTTGCTTCAACAAGTGGCATTGGGAAAACTGGACCATTCTCTTACACTATATACAAAAGTAAATTAAAATTAATTAAAAACTTAAATGTTAAGTCCTGAAACCATAAAACTCCTGGAAGAAAACATAGAAAGTAAAGTATCTGACATGTCAGGGTGATACCTGTTTCGGACATGTCCCCTTGAGCAAGGGAAACAAAAAATAAATGGGACATCAAACTAAAAAGCTTCTGCACAGTGAAAGAAACCTTCAGCAAACAAAAAGGCATCCCACTGAATGAGAGACTGTATTCCCAAATGACATACCTGATAAGTGGTTGATATCCAAAATATATAAGAAACTCATACAACTCAATAACAATCTGATTGAAGAACGGGCAGTGGACATGAAAAGACATTTCTTCGAAGAAGACGTGCAGATGGCCAACAGACATGAAAAAATACTTAACATCCCTAATCATCAGGAAAATGCAAATCTAGATCACAATGAGATACCACCTCACAGGTCAGAATGGCTGTTCTCAAAAAAGTCAACAAATAAATGTGTTGGCGAAGATATGGAGAAAAGGGAACCCTTGTGCACTGTTGGTGGGATTGCAAACTGGTGCAGCCCCTGTGGAAAACAGTATGGAGATTCCTTGAAAAACTAAAAATAGATATACTATATGATCCAGTAATTCTATGTCTGGGTATTTATCTAAAGAACAAGAACACTGATTTAAAAAAAAATGTATAGATAGATAGATGCATAGATAGATAGATAGATAGATAGATAGATAGATAGATAGATATCCCTTTGTTCATTGCAGCATTATTTACAGAAAGATGTGGGAACCAACTTAGATGTCCTTTGGCAGGTGAATAAGAAGATGTGGCACACACACACACACACACACACACACACACACAATTACTGAATACAGCAATGAAAAAGAATGAAATTTTGCTATTTGCAACAACATGGATGGATCTAGAAGGTATTATGCTAAGTGAAATAAGTCAGGCAGGTAAAGAAATGCCATATGGTTTCTTATATGTGGAACCAAAAAAATAACAACAACTACAACAAAAAACCAAAACAGAAACAGACTCAGAAACAGAGACCAAAGAAATGGTTACCAGAAGCGAGGGGGCAGGGACATGGGTGAAAAAGGGAAGGGGAAATATAGTCAGTAATATTGTGATAAGTTTACATGGTGACAGATGATTACTAGAATTAGTGGGGTTTTCACATTGTAAGGTATAAAAATGTCGAATCACTATATCAAACACCTGAAACTAATCAGTATAAGATTGTATACTAACTATATTTAAAAATAAATTTTAAAAAATTATGTGATTTTAAACAACTATCATGAAGTAAATAAAAAATTTGCACAAATTTTAAATAGAGTATGAAATTTCAAAGTAACTGTAAGGATGTGGCTTTCTTTGGTTCATTCCTCCCCTCCTCCCATGGAGGAATATGTTTCATTTTCTCTATCATTATGACTACAGTAGTGGAAAAAATTAGTAAGTACTGTACTTTGCAAGGTTACCTTTTAAAAAACAAATCAAAGCTGCATCCATTTTTTTTTTTATTCCTTCATTCTGTTGTAGCTTTGTGAAACACAAAAAGAAAGAGCAATAAAGCTTTTCTGGTGCCACTGGAGTTACCAAGGCTAATAGAGGGATCAAAAGAAGAAAAAACTGGGATTCCTTGATTTACCATGAAGCTTTATGTGGCAGTGGTTGCTATTGGAATTACTTAGTTCTTCAGCAAGAGATTATTCTGTAACTAATATATAAGTTTTTACTTTTACATTATCAGTATCAGTAAGTATTTTATTAGTATAAATCTATATTAATGCTAAGTAATTTTGCCTCATTTTTCTGGGAGTACTGTCAGTTTTGGGTATATTACTAAGGTCCTAGTAGTAGGACTTGAAACAAAAGTAATGATGTGGCAAAAATAATAGAATTGATTCTAACTAAGGCAAGCTAGCCCCAAGTTAATACACATGGACTTTGTTTTAAACAACATTTAATTTTAGATGAAAACTTAATTTAGTGATTACTTTGGAATAATATAGTAAGAAGTATTTTGCCAAAGCTGATTGGATATTGATGAAATTAAATAATCATTTTTTTTTTTAAAGTGTGATAATGTATTGGGTTATGTTTTTAAGAAAGGAGTCCTTTGGAGACACATACTGAAATATTTATGGGTGAAAGGGTATGATGTCTGAAATTCAGAACCATCTGTGAAGGATTTGGGGGTGGGGCTGATGGTGAGTGAAACAGGATTGGCTATGACTTGGTAATTGTTGACTCTCGTCTGTATTCTTGTATATGCTTGAAATTTTCCATAATAAGTAAAAAATGTTCTGCCAAAATAAAAATGACTTTGGGGGTAATTGTAAGCTTTAGTATAATATCTTCATGTTCTTATGGCCTGTAGGATTAGAGGAGTGATGATGAGACTATTACAAAGATGTAGTAACGTAGCAATCATAGTAATATTATGTAATCATAGAATTTCATCAAAATAGTTGGTAAAATTTAGTCTATATTATCACTGGAAAATTTAAAGTAGTTTACTAGTTAAATTTTAGTTTTTGTAAAAAGCCTTCGTTATAGTCTTGGAATAAAGGTTCCCTAAAACTAATCAATTTTCTGACCAAGATAAAAGGTAGAAACTTGTAAGGAATTAACTTTATGTGCTAAATTTGAAAACTAAAGACAGCGTTATTTTGGTAAAGGTGCTAATAGCTTTTTTTTTTTTCTAAACTGATATTGAAACAAAATCAAGAACATGAAAAGGTACAAAAGATGTGTTAAGCAAAAAGAAAGGCTAGTTAGATGATGTATCATTTACTGTGTGTATTGACACATTCTGTTTTGCAATGATTTTTTACTTTTTATTCTGCCTTCATTGTCCCAGTAGAACAGGATGTGATGATATTTAAATATGATTTTGTTTTAAGAACAAAGAAATACTGAATAAGTTATGAGTCTTTCCACTTAAACATGTATGGAGTGTATGTAAAGTTAAAATGTGGATTATGCCAAAATGGAGTATATTTTTATTGTTAAGATTAAAGATTTTATTAGATCATCAATTCTACCTATAATCCAGGAGTAATTTAATTTTCTAAAATAGAAATATTTACTATGCCAAGAAACAACCACATCCTTTCCTGGCATGTCTACTAGAGTATTTTAATTTGAAAAAAAAAAAAATCTCTGCATACTCTGTGTGTGTATGTGAGTATAGCAGAGCCTTGACATCTCCAGGGAATAGTTCCTGAAGGCATGCTAACTTAATATGGATCCGGAGTCATCCTTTAAAGAAAGAGCAGTGGTGACATAGCTGGCTCTAGGACTCAGTTTCACATGCAATCCTTCTGAGTTTTTAGGAGACCTTCATAAAGATAGCTGCAAGAAACTCCAGGGCTGGGCAGGGCACATTTCATAGTTACAGCTGCTGTTTTTTACCCATAGGGAAAGTATGAAACTGTAGAGTTACAGATGTAAGTAGCTTTTCCGCCATTGCTTTAGTAATCCCAGATAGGATGCTCTGAGTTTGCCCAACAAGGCATTTACTCAGAAATACCTCTCTTCTGGTTGTTATCGTGGTCAGATAAATGAGTAAAAGAGATAGAAATATCATGGAATTTTGGTGGAATTAGTAATAATGCTTGACAAATGAATAGCATCTTTAATTCTTACTGCTTTAAATCTGTAAGTGTGCACTGAAAGCATATCATACATTCATTTGTTAAACAGATAATTGAATGACATCATATGTATTATGATGTGAAGATATGAGGAATCTAGAGGAATATATATTACCTAATACTATCTTCATATTTTCACTCACTTGACAGAAATTTATTGAATATCTGCTCCTACCAGGCATTGTACTAGGTAATTGGGAGATCGCTACTTCTTAAGGTAGCTAATACAGCTAATAAAAGTTTACCTCTTTGTAACTTAATCACTTACTCTAGACCTATACAGAATTTCCACCACAAAAGGCAACTATGTTATCATAACTCTTACTATCTGAGCCCTAATTTTTCAGTTCTTCCCACCACTCTTATCATTTGGTTGCTTTCCTCTGGATGTGCTTACTTATTAATGGTGCACTTCAAAGAAGGAGCTGGGAAGCAAACACAATATTCCAAATGAGGTTTGGGGTAGACTAGAATGGTCTCTCCTTTAATTTGCACATTATACATTGTATTACCTTAATGTAATGCAGTCACCTTACAATTTGATATATATGTAATGTTAGTAACTTAAAATGCTACATGAGCAGATAAAGCATACCTCTCTCATTCTAAATTTAATCGTTTGAATTTCTCGAGCTAAGTGGAGAATTTATTATCTTTATTGATTTCTATCCCTCTACCTCCTCTTAATCATCTGTCTAGGACTTTGCTCCACATCAGATTTTCCTTACATTTCATTTGGCTTCTGCATCTCCTTTTCTACTGCTTCTCTTTTCTCAACATATTTCCAATTTAAAATCTTACCAAACTTCTCTCAATCAAAAATACTCTTCATTGATCTCTATGTCCTATTATAAATTCTTCCTTATTTCTCTCTCCTATCCTCCACATTTCTCTTAAGTATTAATGTATCTTAAGGATCTGTCTTTGGTCTCTTTTCCTTTCCCCCTGCCCCATCACATATCATCTCTTTGGGTAATCATCTTTTCTTTGGTTTTAACTATCCATTGCATATGTGCTGTTGACTCCCAAAGCAGCAGCCTTATTCCTAACTTCTTTTGAATCCCATATTCTGTTGCTTATATATAATAAAGGTCAAGTTCATTAACATGGCTAAAAATGCTCTCTGTGTTTTGACCTTATGCAGGCTATACTTTTCCCTATATTGCCTTATATAGCCTATACTTTTCTTGTTTTATAGTGATGCTTTGATGCTTGTAATTTTCTTGAACTTATATCATTTCATGTCTCTTTGCCTTTGCCAATTCTCCCATTGCCTGCATCAGTCTTCTACTTATCCCTTAGACTCTGCATAGGCATTATCTCCTATGAAGACTTCCCTGACAGTTACTTTCTATTCTGTATTTGTCATTCTTATACATAGTATGTCATTGCAGCTATCATGTTACTTTGTACATATTTGTTTACTTGTCTTTCTAACTAATTTCTGAGTTCCTTACAGTCAGGAACTAGATCTTATTCATTTTAATATTTCTAATGCCTAGCACACTTCCTGGCACGTAGTGTGTTCTCACTGAATATTAAATTGAACTAGTTAGGTTTGAGCTTGTTGAAATACAAGATGATGTAAGATGAGAAAGGTATGATTGAATTTTGGGATCCTGATCAGAATATAAGCTACTTTAACTTTGTGTCATTTAGATATGTAAATGAATGTCAGTGTATTAGTTAACACTTTGAGTGTCCTGAGATTTGGAATTGTGCCATATTTATCTCTGTATTGCTAGTACCTAACATAGTGCTTGCCGAATGCCAGGCTACCAGTATTTATTGAACTGAAACAAATTAAATTGAAATTAGATAAAGGTGTTCATGTTGCAAAGATACTATATGACTAGTAGCATTCATCTTTACTACTGTATCTTTAAGAATAAATCAGAGAAATTTTGTGAGTTTATTATTGAAATCTATAAGATTTAGGAAATCTATATTATGTTCCTGACATGCCAAGTCAAATTATCTATCAAAAAGTATTTTGGCATTACTTATTCATAATGATCACACTTCTCCTTCTGAAGATTGATAGGCTAACACCTCTTTTAAGAATATGTTCTAAAAATTGATGGTAAAGTAATAGGTATGTAATTGTCTTAATTTTTCTTGTTTGGAGTGCTCCTAGCATTCCTCCTATTTAAAAATAAAATCCCCAGAGATGTCCTGTTGATTTTGTGGATCTTATCGGCAAAAGATAAATTTATATATTCGAGAAGTTCAGTGAACAACAAGTTGGATTAATATAAAGAAAATCACACATAGGCACATCATAGTCAAACTGCTGAAAACTAAAGATAAGACACAGGTCTTAAAAACATCTAGAGAAAACAGGCATTTCCACGAAGAGACTGCTGACAAGAATCATAGTTAACTTCTCATCAGAAGTAGTAGAATACAGGGGACAATGGGATGATATTTTTAAGTGCTGAGAAATTATCAAACTAGAATTTTATATCTAGCAAAATTACTCTGCAAAAGTGAAAGTGAAAACATTTTCAGAAAATAAAATCTGAGAGAATTTGTTCCCAACAGACCTGCACATTATAAGAAATGCTAATAGAAGTTCTTTAGGTTGAGGAAAAACAATACCAGATAGAAATGTGGATCTTTGGAAGAAGTGAAAAGCACTGAAAATGGCATATATATGGGTAAATATAAAAAATTATATCTCTTTTCACAATTTCTTTAAAAAATAATTGACTAAAAAATAACTACATTATAGAGTTATATTTTATGTAGAAGTAAAATGTATGACAATAGTTGCTGAAAGAAAAGAAATAAATGGACTCTTGTAAGGTTCTTACATTATATGGGATGTGGTAATATTAACTCAAGATAGAGTGATAAGTTATAGATGCATATCATAATTTTTAGAACAACCAGTAATAAATAAAAGAACTATAGTTAAACAGCCAATAGAGGAGATAAAATGGAACCCTAAAAATAGGCTCAACCTTAGGAAGATAAGGAAGAAAACTGAAGAAAAATAACAGGGACAGATTACAAACACAAGAGAAAGATGGTAGACAAACTCAGCCATATCAGTGATTACATTAAATGTATATAGACTAAACAGTAATCAGAAGGCTCAGATTGAATAAAAATGAAAAGCTGATCTAAATTGTTTACAAGAGGGACATTCGAAATATAAAGACCCAGTTAGGCTGGAAATAAAGGATGTAAAATCTGTACCACATAGACACCAATCATAACAAAGCTAGTATGACTAATTAATGTCGGACCAAGTAGATTTTAAGATAAGGAGTATTACTAGAAATAAAGACATTCTTGCCCACTGTTTTTCTATTTTTCAATCCTAGGTAAATTATGTGGGCTTTTTTTTAAAATCTATAAATAGTTAATATTTGAGCTCTTATGGTAGGCACTTTATTTGCTTTATCATCAGTCCTTGTAATAACCTTGCAAAAGGATTGTAATTCCCATTGTATGGGTGAGAATACTGAGTCCTAGAGAGGTTAATAACTTTGCTAAGGTCACAGGGCTAGTAAGTGGCAAAATTTGGATTTGAAGCCAGTTCTGATTTGGTTCAGACTTGATTTTTTTCACCGTACATTGTTTCCTAACAGTGTACTCTATGCTTTGCTTTTTTATTGACTCACCTCGTTGGAAAAGTCTTCCTGAGGTCACCTACCTAGTTCATCATGCCTTTTTGGAACTCATTCCTCTTTAAGTCTTATAAGAATAGCTACATTCAGATGTTATCCATAGGCCGTGATTGAGAATTTTCAGTGTTGGCATTATGATTTTACTATTCATCAGTACATTTCAAAGTTGTTTCTCTCCTGTAATACTTTGTTAACTACAGCCCCCAATTCCCTTAAGTCATTGTTAATTTCCTTACATTTTGATTAAGCTAAATCAAAGAGATGAAGTAGCTTAGATCATAAGTGTCTACTTGGAAAAAAGATATTCGTATCTTAGAGCCTACTGTGAATTCTTTATATAATAAGCGGCATAATGCATGTTATTTGCCTCTTAGAGTTGTAGACTATAAATTACTGATACTAGTTTAGTTTTTTTTTCATCATATTTGGTCAGACTGGATGCTTATAGTTCACAGTAATGCTATAAAAAAGTTAAGTATGACTTTTTTTGTGCTTATTAAAGAGTTTTACAAATCTCTGGACATAGTTTGTTGCCTGAAGTACTGTGAAACTCGAGAGCAGGAGCTATATCTTTTACCCACAGTATTTCTACATACTGCCTGGCACATGGTAGGCACTGAGTTAAATACCTGTTGGTAGTTGTTTTATTATTTTTCTAATTGATGTCACTTAAAAGTCTTCTGTTAAAATTAGTATTTAATGAAATTCTCAGAAAAATATGTTAAATGTTTGCTCCCTCTTGTGGATATAAAGGAGATTGTAAACTCTTATAATGAATCTGTTCTCTAGTTTTATTATTAAAAGATATACAAGTAAAATTTACCAAAATTTTCCACGTTTTGGAGGGTTATGAATCCATACCAATGTTATCAATAAATTTTTTGTTCACATACACTTATAAAACATGCAGAATTCATGCTCAAGTATCATTTTTTGAATGTCCAGGATAAAATTTGTGTACTATTACTCAAGTCAGAGCTTAATAGTATTTTTGAGCACATTCTTTCAGCTTTCTGCATGTAAATTACATGAATCATAAAATAACTTATTTCTGTTTTAATTCTAAAGCAATATTAGGTATTTTTGGATATGTGTAGGAATATTATTAAGATTATTATTTCCTAATGGTGTTAAACATTCCTTGTTTTGATAAAACTGAAAATAAAAGTTTAAATTGTTTGCCTTCAGAGCTTTTAACTTCAGAATATCTGACCAGATTTTTTAAAAAATACTTATTTTTCTAAAGAATGTAACTGAGACTATAAACAATTGGCCTTGTGAATGCTTTGATATGTAGAAAAATATTTTCAATACAAATATGTATCCTTCACATTTTTTTCTATATACTTTGAGACTTTCATAGTGCTTTCTTCTACCTCTTCATTTTATACACTTGATCTTAGCCAAAAGACTGAAAAGCAATCGACCTCTTAATTTTCTATTTACTTCTGTCATTTATAGAAGTTGACTTTCATTTTGAGACTATCTTTTTGAATAGAAACAATATTATCACCATTTCAGAAGACTCATACTCTATTTGTCAAAGACAAATAGTATGCAACAAATGTGTACTGTAGTGTGGATTTTAGACTCTCAATATATCTTACTTAGTGGACAGGTTACTTGCTCCAGAAAGTAGTCTAGCTGTGAGCATGATCTAGATTCTCACCTCAGCAAAATCATTTTATCTGTCATTAACTAAAGCAAACAAAAAAACAAAACTTTGTGGTAGTATAATAGTCATATAGCAAAGAACACAAATCCTGAAAGTATGGTTTCATGAACTTGCATAAAATGAACACATCAATGAAACCAACACTAAAGAAAACTGAATATTAATCAAGCTCTAGAAGCCTCCTTCTAGTCATTATCTCCCCATGCTCTAGGATAACCAACATTATGTATGTGTATATATGTGTGTGTGTATACACATATGTATGCGTATATGTGAGTGTGTATGTGTGTATATATTAGTTTTACTTGTTTTTATTTTACTTTATTTTTTTTTTTTATGCCTACAGCACCTGGTATTCCTAGGTGGTCTCCCGTCCAAGTACTAACCAGGCCCGACCCTACTTATCTTTTGAGATCAGATGAGATTGGGAATGTTCAGGGTGGCATGGCCGTAGACTGTTTTACCTGTTTTTAATCTTTATGTACATGAAACCACACAATGGGGTTTTCTTACTGTGATAAACTATGCATAACATAAAATTTACCTTCTTACCTATTTTTAAGTGTATAATCAGTGGCATTCAGTGCATTGACATTGTGGCACCATCAGCATAATCTATCTCCTGAATTTTTTCATTTTTCTAAATTGAAACTTCATACCCTCCAGTCCCTGGCAACCACCACTTCACTTTTTGTCTCCATGGTTTTGACTATTCTAGGTATTTTATTTTAGTGGAATCATACAATATTTGTCTTTTTGTGTTTGGCTTATTTCACTTAGCACAGTGACTTCAAGGTTCATGCATGTTATAGTATGTTTCAGAATTTCCTTAAGACTGGATGATATTCTCATATATGTATATACCACATTTTGTTCATTCATCTGTCGGTGGACATTTTGGTTGTTTTCACCTTTTGGGTATTGTAAGCAATGCTATGAATAAGTGTACTAATATATGTTCAAGTCCCTGCTTTCAGTTCTTTTGGGTACATACCTAGAAGTGGAATTGCTGGATCAAATGGTAATTCTGTATTTAATTTTTTGTGGGTATAGTAGGCTTTTGGCATATATTTATATCTTTGTGACCTTATAAATTTACTTCTGTCATCACTCTAGGTTTCTCTCTTCTTGAAGAATGCAGAGGATTTTCTGTATACAGTCATTTGTCTGTGATAAAAGATATTTTTACTTCTTTCTAGTCTTTATGACTTTTTCCTTTCTTTTTCTTGCTTTTTTGCATGGGCCAGGGCCTCCTGTACAATGTTGAATAGAAGTGGTAACAGCAAACATCCTTGCCTGTTCCCAAGGGAGAAGATATTCAGTCTTCCACTCTTGAGTATGATGTTAATGTAGATTTTTCGTAGATTTCTTTCATCAGTCGATGAAGTTTCCTCTATTTCTAGTTTGAATGGGTGTTAAAATTGGAAACGAAGAAGTCACATGGTCACAGATGACATGATTTTTGCAGACATGATTCTTTATGTAGAAAACCATAAAGACACCACCAAAAAATTATTAGAAACAATAAACAAATACATAAATTGCAGGATGCAAAATCAACGTACAGAAATCCATTGCATTCTTATATACCAAAATGAAATTTCAGAAAATGACATGAAAAAAAGAATTTCTTTGCAATTACAACAAAAAGAATAAAATACCTAGGAATAAAACTTAACAAAGGATGTGAAGGACCTGTACACCGAAAATTAGAAGATATTATTAAAAGGAATTGCAGAAGATACAAAGACATGGAAAGACATTCTGTGTTCATGGATAGGAAGAATCAGCACGGTTAAAATGGCCATATTACCCAAAACAATGTACATGTTTAATGCAATCCCCATCAAAATCCCAATGGTATTTTTTTAAAAAAATAAAACAAAAAATCATCAGATTCATATGGTATCACAAAAGACCCCGAATAGCTAAAGCAATGCTAAAAAAAGAGAACAAGGCTGGAGATACCACACTTCCTGACTTCAGATTATACTACAAAGTGACAGTAAATGAAACAGCATGGTATTGGCAGAAAAACAGACACACAGACCAATGGAACAGAATTGAGAACCCAGAAATAAACCCATAAATATATATGGGCAAATAATTCTTGACACAGGAGCCAAAAACATGCAATGGAGAAAAGAAATTCTCTAATGGTGCTGGGAAAAGTGGAAAGCCACATGCAGAAGAATGAAACTAAATTGCTGTCATTATACATCGAAATTAACTCAAAATGGACCAAAGACCTTGGTTTAGAGAGTATTTTATGAATTTGACCTCAAAGGCAAGGGAAGGAAAAGCAAAAATAAATGAATGGGACTATATCAAACTGAAAAGCTTCCACAGAGCAAAAGAAACCAACAAAAGAAAGAGACAGCCAAGTGAATGGGAGAAGATATTTGCAAACAACGCCTCTGATGAGGGGCTAATATCCAAAGTATATAAAGAACTCATACAACTCAACAACAACAACAAAACAAATAAAAAAATGGGCAGAGGGCCTGAACGGATACTTCTCCCAAGAAGATGTACAAACGACCAAAAGACATGAAAAGATGCTCAACTTCACTAGCTATTAGGGAAATGCAAATCAAAATCACAATGAGATACCATCTCACACCTGTAAGAATGACTGTTATCAATAAGAGAAGTAATAACAAGTGTTGGAAAGGTTGTGGGAGAAAAAATGAACCCTCATTCACTGCTGATGGGAATAAAAATTAATACAACTACTATGGAAACCAGTATGGAGGTTCCTCCGAAAACTAAGAATTGGATTACCATATGATCCAGCAATCCCTCTTCTGGATTGTTATCCTAAAAACCTGAAAACATCTATGAAAGATGATTGGATAAAGAAGATGTGGTACATATATACCATGGACTATTTCTCAGCCACAAGAAATGGTGAAATACTGCCGTTTGCAACAACATGGATGGATCTTGAGATAATCATGCTTAGCAAAATAGAAGAAGTTGAAACCCATATGACTTCACTCATCCGTGGGATATAAAACTGAAAGCAACAAGTGAACAGACAACAGCTTACTGGTTATCAAAGGGAAAGGGGAGGGAAGGAGGTCGATAAGGGTAAAGGGGGTTAAATATATGGTGATGGAAGATTTGTCTTTGGATGGTGAACACAATGCAGTATACACATGGTATATTTTTGAATTGTGTACTCAAAACCTGTATAATTTTATTAACCAACGTCACCCCAATACATTTAGTAAGAAAAATGAGCGGGTGTTGAATTTTGTTAATACTTTTTTTTCTTCTAGTGAGATGATCATAAGATTCCATTATTCTGTTAATAGCATGAATTTTACTGATTTTCTCATATTAACCCATCTTTGCATTGCTTGAAGAAACCACAGTTGGTTATGTGTTGTCCTTTTTATATATTCCTAGATTTGATTTTGTTAAGGATTTTTGCATCGATGTTCATAAGGAAAATTAGTCCAGATCTGGAGAAATTGTGGACCTATCTTCTGCCTCATGTCAGTGAGGTGATCCAGCAGACCAGTGATAGTGTTTATGAGCTACAGTTGCACTTGTGCCATCCCTAAACTTTTTAGGGCAGTAATGCCTGCTTCTTTTTCTTCTGCCTTCTAAATCTTGCACAGATTATTTTTATGGCCATTCTTGACCTGAAAATACTCAGAGAAGAAATTTTCAGAAATGTAGTTTAAGTTTAAATAAGTCTGAGACCAGAAGATATCATCTTGGCCTTATGTTCTATGCCTCTTTGCATTCCCCCTTCTTGCTCTAGGGATTACAGTATACATGGCTTACTTAGCACAATCTGTCTTAAATTATATCACTTCATGTATAATGTAGGAATCTTATAAAAGTATACTGCCATTTATTCTCTCTCTGCTTATGTTTTATTCTTGTCATATATACTTCTACATGTGTTATAAACCTCACAACTAATTTCTATTATTTTTGCTTTAAGGAGTTAATTATCTTTTAATGCATAGATAATGCAAGAAAAAATATCTTGTATTTTTCCACATATTTACCATTTTTGACAGTGCGTAGATTATCTTGCAAGAAAGATGTGTTGGTGAGAAATTTTCTCAGCTTTTTATCTGAAATTTACTTTGCCTTTTCATTATTTATATATTAGTTTTTTATAAAAGAGTTTGATGCAGTGGTAATCTTTGCTGGATATGTAAAAACATTTTGGCAAACAATATTAAAATTATTTGGAAAGTCAAGTCTGCTACTTCATAACTTTACTACTCTGCTTTTTTCTTTTAATAAGTAAAAGTTTATTCATTTTGCTGTTTATAACTAAAAAATTTATGTGAAATTCACATTTAGTGATATAAACTCATTTTAAATGGATAATTTGCTGAGTTTTAATAACTATATACCCCTCTAATCATCACTGTAATAAGGATTTAGAATATGTCCATTGTTTTAGAAAGATTCCTTCATGTTCTGTTCCAGTCAATCCCCATGCCTCATAGGAAACCACTGTTCTGATTTCTATCATGGTAAATTAGTTTTGACTTTTATTGGTTTTCATATAAATGAAGTCATACAGCATACAGTCTTTTGAATCTTGCTTCTTTCCCTCAATATAATGCTTTTGTGTTTCTTCCATATATGAATATATATGTAGTTTTTTAATTACTGAGTTGTATTCCATTACCCCATTAAAGATACAGAACATTTTCATTGTTCAAATAAGGTTTCCTCAAGGTCTCTTCCATCAATCCTCATGTGTCACAGGAAACCACAGTTCTGATTTCTATCACTGTAGAATAATTTTACGTATTATTGGACTTGATATAAATGAAATCATGTAGCATGAAATCTTTAAGTCAGATTTTTTTCTCTCATCCTAATGCTTTTGAGGGTCATCAGATATATGTATTAATATTTCTCACAGTCTGTGTCTTGCCTTTTTATTTTACCTTAGAGCCTGGCGTGTTGTCTGAGGTCTTGCCCCCTTACTGGTCCCAAAGTGTAATATTTGTTTCATAAGACTGTCAGAAACTATATTCTCTTTTCTTTAGGAGCTTTTTACCAAGATTTTTTGCTTTCTAACCTATAGGTACCTGAAATTTAGTAGATGTTACTTGACAGAAAACTGGCATCATGTTTGAGGCTTCCAAAATTTCATAATAACATTATGAAGCAAATAATAGTATAAGGCAGAATAGAATTAAATGCAAAGTGCTTGTTAGAGACCTGCGTTTTTCAAGGGCTTCACATATAGGGGACTTTAAGCCTTAAGGGCTTAAAATCCAAGTCATATTTTGGTGTTTTCTCTCTCACATCTCAAAGTGGAATGTGATGAAATGCTAAGTAAATCTCTCAGATTTTTTGTTTTGATGCTCTAATTTTAGTAGTTTTGGAAAAGCAGTTTGCCAGTGGGCTAAGTGTGAAAAAGAATTGATGGTGGACGATGAGAGACTAGCATTGATTCATTCTGTTATCATATGCTTATTTTGGTGGAAATTTAGCTTATACTAAGAAATGCTTTTTATTGGCCTATAGAATTTTGTAAACCAGCTTACTATATGCCTGTGGTATCATGGACAAAATTACCTGTTGATGTGTTTGAAAGTGAGTGCAAAAAAGATCTAACTTTAAAATTCTAAGATTGAGTCATGGTTGTTAATGCCAGGTTCTAATTTTTTTTTTTTTTTAATGACATGTGGCTTAAATAATGAGAGTGTGGCTGACTTGTCAGGAATATATGTTCTGGTCTTTTGATTTACAGACTTAAATATTTGATTTTCATTTTAATATCCATCAGTGATAATGTTCTGGGAAATGAATTTAGAATCACAGATTCACAGGAGGCTGATTTGTCAAATAGAATATCAATTTACAATGGGAGAGACATTTTTACATTGACCACAGTACTTGTAATTATTATTTAGAACATCCTTTTCCTGGTTTAGGATACCTGAGAAACCAGTTTGGTCATCAGAACATGGATTGGTAAGCATAGAAGCAGAACAAAATACCTGGATTGGTTTGGGGGATGGTTTACCCAGTCTGTGGCAAGTCTAGGGAATTATTTCTCCTCTGTTTCTAGTGTTTAAATAGTCATCCCATCGGTTTCATGAATACTATCTCTTAGTATCTTTAAGATATCTTTATAGTAACTCTTTCGGTCAATAATGGACAAATTCTTACTTTCTGATATTTCTTTTCCTAAATTTTGTGTACCCTTCTGTTAGAAACGTAAGGCATGTATTTATATGATTAGTTTGATTGATATTTACCTCTTCTTGCTCACAGTGTTCTCTTCTTGAAATTGGGGAACAATCCAAGCCTTCCTAAGGCTGTGCTACAGATATTCTTCCTATTTGATGTTAACACCTTGATGAAATTTGTAGGGTTGTAGTGGAAAGATTGAACACTTTGTTCTGGCTCTGGATTCAGATTCTGGTTTTGCCACCAAGTAGCTGAGCAACTTGGACATGCTACTTGATCTCTTTAAACTTAAGTTTCCTCATCAGTGATACTTTTATCTTATAAGGATGATAAGAAGATTGAATCAATGTGTCTAAAACACTTGAATAGTGCATAAGAAATGTATTTGTATACGATTCATTCAGCCATTTATTTTTTCAAAAAATCTTAGTTGAGTGATCTTCTATGTGTCAGGCAATTTGCTGTGCACCAGGGTAATAACACTGACCATGACTGTCAGTGATCTCTGCATTTATGACATTTAAAGTCTAGTGGAGTAATAGAGGCACACATAAACATCCAATTATAATACTATATGGTAAGTGCTATAATAGGTGATAGAAGCATACTTATAAGTATTTTCAGAGATGCCTTTAAAAATGCATTGTCAAAATATTTAAAACTTTTCAGGGCTTGGGTCCCCAGTTTACTAATAGTACCTGGTTCATTTCTATGCATGGATGTATGCATAACTTATATGAAGAAAATATATGAAAGATAGCTTATCAGAATTCAATTGTGGTATGGCTTCTACATTTCAAGTTTTTTTTTTTTTGTGGAAAAACCTGTTAAAAGTTATTTAAGAAATAAATTGGGTCAGCGACTGATAATATTTCCTAATATCAAACTGCCATTTGACAAAATGTGCGTGCACTTGCACTGTGGCACTGTTTGACATTTATAAGCATTTACAAACTTGTGAGTAGATTGCATCAGTGTAGAATCATATGTCAGCTTATTTTGGGACTTGGTAGAGATGTGATTTATATTTCTTAGCACACATTGCCAATGGAAGCATCTATGCAGGTCGTTATAACCAGACTAATGATGTCAAAAAGAACAACCATTCTTGGTTAAACTTAGAAGTGTAATTCAGTAGTCCTTTTTAACAGTACAAAACTTTTGCACTGAGATAAAGTGATTTACCTGAAAATAGCTGGGGGTCAGGAGGTAGGCAAGACTTTCCATTATGTGGTTCTCAAACTTTAATCAGTATAAGAATCACCTGAGATGCTTAATGTATGTTCTAGAGCCCTACTTCCAGAAAGTCTAATTCAGTAGTCTCTGGCAGCATCTAAAACCTATATTTTTAATAAACTTATATATGCCTTACTGTTAAAGTGTACAGCTGAAACTTATTGGATTTTATTAACCACTGTCACCATAAAAAATAAATTAATTAATTAAAGAAAACTAATGGTATAAAACCTGTATTTTTAATAAGTATGCCAGGTAAAGCTGATGTAGGAGAGACAAAGACCATACTGTAAATAACACTTTAATTCACTATGCTGCCTCCTGTGTTCTCTGTGATAGTGACTTGTCTTGTTGCTGCTCAAGCCCTTCTGTTTCCTCATCTTTCTGAAGTTGGTGGTGGCCTGGAAATCTTATTGTCTTTACCATTGCAGCACTGACAATAATAGTCTGCTCGGTGTTGTACTCAGGTCCTCTCACTTCTCTGCTTTGAAGTATCCCTTGGATATATCTGAATTTTCTCCTAATGTTGGGATGAGTCATCTGTCACTCCTTTCCTTCATTTCCACAATTCTTTTTTTTTTTTAATTTTATTTTGTTATTAGTTTCAAGTATACAGTACATTGGTTGGACATTTATATAGTTTATGAATTGATCCCCCTGATTACTCTCTCTGTCCTCTGGCTCTACACATAGCCATTACATTACTGCTAACTGCATTCCCTCTGCCGTGCTCCCCATCCCTTTGACCATCTATCAACTACTAATTTGTACTTCTTTTAATCCCCGTCTTTCAGCCCCCCCTCCTCCTCCCCTTTGGCTGTCACCAGATTGTCCTCTGTATTTGTGAGTCTGTTTTCAATTAGTTTGTTCTTTTTGTTCCTTAGATTCCTCATATAAATGGAATCATACGGTATTTATTTTTCTCTGTCTAACTTATTTCACTCAGCATAATAACCTCTAGGTCCATTCATGTGGTTGCAAATGGTAGGATTTCATTTTTTTTTTTCATGGCTGAGTAATACTGTGTATATGAACCATAACTTCTTTATCCAATTGTATGTTGATGGGCATTTAGGTTGCTTCCATATCTTGGCTATTGTAAATAGTGCTGTCATGAACATAGGGATGCATAGATCTTTACGAATTATTGTTTTGATTTTCTTTGGATAAATAACCAGAAAGTGCAATTACTGGGTCAAAAGATATATCCAGTTTTAATTTTTTGAGGAACCTCCAGACTGTTTTCCATAGTGGCTGTACCAATTTGTAATCCCACCAACAGTATATATGAATTCCCTTTTTCTCCACATACTTGCCAGCACTTGTTCTTTGATTGATTGATCGATTGATTGATTTTATTTAATTAACTTATTTTTTTTTAGGCAAAGTAACCCTTGGTTGACCTCATAGATTGCAAGGACCTTGTCAGCTCACAAATCTTTATTTTTTATTTTTTACACTACAGCACCTGGTCTCCCTAGGTCGTCTCCCATCCAAATACTAACCCGGCCCGACCCTGCATAGCTTCCGAGATCAGATGGGATCAGGCTTGTTCAGAGTAGCATGACCTTAGTCTTTGATTTATTGATGATAGTCATTCTGACAGGTATGAGGTGATATCTCATTGTGGTTTCAATTTGCATTTCTCTGATGATTAGTGACCTTGAACCTCTTTTCATATGTCTGTTGGCCATCTTTATTTCCTCCTTGGAGAAATATCTATTCAGGTCTTCTGCCTATTTTTTAATTGGGTTGTTTGTTTTTCTGTTGTTGAGTTGTATGAGTTCTCTATGTATTTTGGATATTAACCCCTTATCAGATGTATCATAAGTAAATATCTTCTCCCATTCAGTAGGTTGTCTTTTGTTTGTTGATAGTTTCCTTTGCTGTGCAAAAACTTTTTAGTTTGATGTAGTCCTATTTGTTTATTTTTTTCTTTTGTTTTCCTTGCCTGAGGAGATATGTTTGAAAAGAAATTACTAGTAGCAATATCAGAGAGATTAGTGCCTAAGTTTTCTTCTAGTGTTATGGTTTTGGGTCTTATACTTAAGCCTTTAATCCATTTTGAGTGTATTCTTGTATATAATATAAGAAGGTGGTCCATTTTCATTTTTTTGCATGTATCTGTCCAATTTTCCCAGCATCATTTATTGAAGAGACTGTCTTTATCCCATTGTATATTCTTGCCTCCTTTGTCATATATTAATGAGCATATGGATGTGGATTTATTTCTGGGCTCTCTATTCTGTTCCATTAATCGATGTCTCTGTTTTTATGCCAGTACCATTCTGTTTTGACTACTGTAGACTTGTAGTATAGTTTGATACAGGTAGTGTGATACCTCCAACTTTGTTCTTTCTCTGGGTTGCTGTGGCTATTCGGGGTCTTTTATGGTTCCATATAAATTTTAAGATTATTTATTTTAGCACTTTGAAAAATGCCATTGGTATTTGATAGAGATTGCATTGAATCTCTAGATTGGTTTGGGTAGTATGGCCATTTTAATGATATCGATTCTTCTTACCCATGAGCACGGTATATGTTTCCATTTATTTGTATCTTCTTCAGCCTTTTTTTTTTTTCAGTGACTTATAATGACCTGAGAACAGGTCTTTTGTCTCCTTGGCTAATTTGATTCTTACTCCAAAAAACTTTAATTAAAATTTTTTTATCTGACAGAAATTTATGCCCTAATAAAAGTAAATTATTTTTAGTTTCCTAACATGAGTGCTTTTTTCTTGTCTTTGTCTCCTCTTTCCACTTCCCATCTTCCTCTCCTTCCTCCCATCACTCCTATTTATGTTTTTTCTTACCATGTTATGAGCTTCTTAAGCCTGGAATAGAGTAAGAGCTTAATAAATATAATGAATAAGTGAATAACACATCTTGACTTTTCTAAATATTATTAGTTTTTTGTGACTATTTTGCTTATTCATGGAAAGAGATTTTTCTTAAGAAAAATGATGTAATAATGAAGGCAGAATTCAGGATAGTAGTTAACTTAGTGGAGAAAGGAAGGTAGCTAGGAAGTAGCACTCAGGCTTCAAAGATACTGATACTGATGTAATTTTTTAGTTAGGTGGTAGGTATATCAGTATCAGATATTTGGAAACTGGCTAGTCATCTTTGCTTAAAATAGGGAAAAGTGAAATATGAAACAACTATTATTAGACCCATATGTAACATAACTGGGAAACTCTCAGTATTTGGGATGGTAAATCACAAAATGAAATCTAGGAGATATTTGAAAACTTGGCTTTATTGAGCTTGGTAGGAAGTTCTCAGCACAACTGTTATTAAGGGCTTATCTTAAAATTAAACAGGATTTTTTATTGTAATAAAATATACATAACAAAATTTATCATTTTAATCATTTTAAGTTTACAGTTCTGTGGTGTTAAGTCATTAACATTGCTTAATGTATAACCATACAACAGCCCATCTCCAGAACTTTTTTATCTTCGCAAACTGCAACTCTACCCATTAAACACTGACTTTGCATTCTCCATCCTCCCAGCTCCTGGCAACAACCATTCTCTATTCTCTGTCTCTATAAATTTGACTACTCCAGGTACCTCATATAAGTGGAATCATACAATATTTGACCTTTTGTGTCTGGCTTATTTTACTTAACATTATGTCTTCAGAGTTCATTCATGTTATGGCATGCGTTAGAACTTTCTTTTTAAGACTGATATTCCATTGTATGTATATATCCCATTTTGTTTATTCATTCATCCATCAGTGGATACTCAGGTTGTTCTTATGTTTTGGCTATTGTAAATAATGCTGGTATGGACATGAGTAGGCAAAGATCTGTTCAAGTCCATGCTTTCAATTCTTTGGATATACATCCAGATTTAGAATTGCTGGATCATGTGATAATTTTATGCTTAATTTTTTGAGGACTTCCTCAAAAAATTAAACAATTTTTAAAGTTTTTATTTACACAGCTAGTTTTGTGAGGTTTCAGAGGAGGAACTTGAAGGAAGTAGCCTATATCTACAAATTTTTGAGAGAGTAAGCTGGAAACCAAGCAAAGTAAGAGACTGTAGAGAGTGGAGTGGAGACTGTTTGTTAGTAAGTCCTTGTTCTAGGAAGTCAGGAAGAATTAAACTTTGTGATAGTGAGCATCTTTTGTTACTACTGGATTTGTAACCAGAAGTATATTACCGTATAACATGTTTGGTTAGCAAATGGAGTCCTTCCATATTCTAGTTTTCTCCTCCCTTTAAATTAAATCCCCCTTTACAACTATAGTTGTCTCTTTATTGCAATTTCTATTAGATATCCAAATGTTCCAACATTTTTTTTGTTATAAAACCAGAATTTTTGCTAGTGCATATACAATGCTTTAATTTGTGCATTTGCTAAAGATGCATTATTTAATTCCTCTGAAAGGCATTTATTACCACCAGTTATACTAGACATAGTTATAGGTGATGAGCTACAAAAATGAACAAGATACCATCGTCTTTGAAGAGACAATATTATGCAGATGATTAGGATATAGCTTACTAATTATTATAATATACGTGTATATATCTCAGGAACTTTGAGATATACACACATACAGTGTCCTAAGAAGATACAGGTAAGTAATTTTTTCATGGATTAGAGGCTAGGGAAGGTTTTACAGAATGAGGTGTCTTGAGTAGTAGAAAATTCATTAAAGGCACTTTAAATGTAGCAAAATACTTGAGTAAAACGTGGGGGTAATTTGAAAATGCATTAGTTATGAGCAAATATTATTTGTGCACTTGGAATGAAAAGAAGACTAAAGCATAGTTCCTATATTTCAGGATATCAGAATTTAAGACAGGAGACAGAAGAGAGACTTTTAAACAAATAATTATAATATAGTCTCATAAATGCCCAGCTTTCATTGGAGAGTAGTAGGGAGAAGGACCTAGATTACCAGAAATTACCGCCAAGGTTTAATTTAGTTGGATAACTGAGTTGACTGGAACTCTTTTTCACATGTTCTGTCTGATTTTTAAATATGTTTCAGACAGGAGAGTAAATCTTGTCATTGTTACTCTATTTTTGAGAATACTTAAAACATTTTTTGTTGTTGGATAATACTGTAAAAATATTTACATGATTACAAAGTGAAATCTATAAGTCAGAGTATACTTAAAGCAGTCTAGCTTCTTTTCTTTTCCCGTTTGCCTATTCCTTTTCTTTTTTTAACATCGAACAAATTATCCTTTATTTTCCCATTGTAAAGAAATGTAAGCGAGTATGTTTATAGTTTCATATTCTATCAATCTTGAATAAATGATAGCATAGTACATAAACTTCTACAACTTTATTTTTTTTTCTCAAAGATATATTTTGGAGGTCTCTTTGTTGTAATATATAGACCAATTGTTCATTCCTTTTATAATTGTTTAGTATTGCTAGACTATTTTTTAAAATGTAAACCCCAGACGTAGTATTTCACTCCACAGTAATGCTGAGCAGCAAACCACCCTATAACTCAGTGGCTTAAAACAACAGTTTACTCTTATTCAGGCCTTTGCTCTCAGTTGACTGATCTAGGCTGTTTGGGTGGGTGGCTCTGCTTACAGAACTCGTTCAACTTGGCTCCCGAGCAGGTTGAGCTCAGATATGTTCCATGTATAGTCATTCTGAGTAGATAACCCAGAAATTACCTGAGTAGATAACCCAGAAATTACCTGGTTTCACATCTGTGATGATGACACAAATGTAAGTGGACAAGCAGAAACTCGTGATACCTCTAAAGGCCTAGGCTCAGAATTGTCATAATTTCACGTCCAGTCGTATTCCATTTACAGAGTCAAGTCATAGATATAGCTCCAAAGTATTAAGTGTGGTTTTTTCTGGCCAACCTATCAGAAATTTCAATCCCTTCCCAATGTTTCATATCCCCCTTCCCTGCTTTAATTCTCAATTTGTCATTATCTTAAACTCACTTTAACTATCCTGTTTATTGTCTGTATCTTCTCTTTGCAATTCATGTATGAAAGCTGTGTTTCCTATATTTTTATTCACTGTATCCCCAGCACCTAGAACAGTACCTAGAACATAGTTGGTGCTCAGTAAATATTTATTGAATGAATATATGAAGGCATGAAGTGAATAGGATTAGGGAGACCTATCACTCATTAAGTTTTTTCCTGTAATGCTTTTTTGTTGTTGTTGTTGAGGCATACTTTTATAAAAGAAAATGCACAAATCTTAAGAGTACAGTTTGATAAATTCCAACAAAAGACTACTCATGAAACCGTAACTTTAATTAAGATATAGAACTCTCCTATCACCCTAAAAAAGTCTCCTCATGTCCCTTTCCTGTCAGTTTTCTCACCTACAGAAGCAAATATTTTTTTATCACCATAGATTATTTTTTCCTAGGTTTGAATATCATCCATGTAGAATCATATGGCATATCTTTTTTTGTATTTCCTACTTGTGTTCAACATAAAGTTTTTGAGATTTATCCATGTTGGTGCTTGTATCAGAAATTTATTCCTTTTTACTATTGTGCATAGTCCATGGCACAAATATATCATAATTCATTTATCTACTAATTTATTGATAGATACTTGGGTTGTTAGTTACTAGTGATAATTTTGGATTAAGCTGATATTAACATTCTTGTACAGATCTTTTTGTGGATATTTCATTTTATGAAGATTGTTATTTCTCTTGAATAAACACTTAGGAGTGGAATTGCTGGGTCATAAAATAATGTATTAATTAACTACTTAAGAAAATGCCCAACAGTTATTCAAAGTGTTTTACCATTTTAGAATTTCACCAGCAATGTATGAAACTTGCTAGTTAAGGTTTTTATATTTTGGTTTTTTTTTTTGAAAGTTAGTTTATAAGTGTTCTTACTAAGAGGCAATGTGGTTCGGAGAAAGAGTAAGGACACCGGAATTAATCCAAGGTTGGAGAAATGATTTGAATATTAAAGCAATCTTGCTTCCTGAGAACCGGGCTCTGAACTAGGAGGAACATATACTGTAGTTCCCTCCTTATTCGTGGTTTTGCTTTCCACAGTTTCACTTTCTGTGGTTTCAGTTACTTATAGTCAACCATCGTCTGAAAATATTAAATGGGAAATTTCATAAATAAACAATTCATAAGTTTTAAATTGCACATCGTTCTGAGTAGCGTGATGAAATCTTGCACTGTCCCACTCTGTCCCACCCAGGATATACATTATTTTTTTGTCCAGTGTATTCACACTATATACACTACCTGCCCATTAGGCACTTAGTAGCCTTCTTGGTTATTGGATTGACTGTCACAGTATCGCAGTGCTTGTGTTCAAGTAACCTTTATTTTACTTAATAATGGGCCCCAAACCATTTATATCACTTTTATTAACAGTATATTATTATAATCCTATATTATTATTAATTATAGTTATTAATTATTGTGCATAATTTATAAATTATACTTTATTATAGGTACATATATGTTGACCAATAAAGATCTGAGGCTGTAAAACAAATTAAAAGTTTATTCGGGGGTCTTAAAAGAATTCGAGTCTAGTGACGTAGATTCAAGGGAAGACCTGATTTTAATGGAGCTGAAAAATTCCTATTGCCTAATCTGGCTAGAATTTCTAATATAATGGATTAGAACTGGCAAAAAAGTGGGCTTTCTCGTTGCTGATCTTAGGGCAGAGGCTTTTAGTCTTTCATCATTGAGTATTTTCATTTTGAGTTTTTCATGTCTTTTATCATGCTGAAGAAGTTTCCTTTTATTCATAAGTTAAGCATGTTTTATCATAAAAGGCTGTTGGATTTTTCAAATACCTTTTCTGTATCATCTGAACTGACGTTTTTTTCCCCTTCAGTCTAAGAATGTGGTGAAATGATTTCACTATGTTGGACCACCTTGGCAATCCTGGAATAAATCCCACTTCCTCATGGGGTATATACTTTTAATATGTAGCTGATTCCAGTTTATTAGTATTTTGAGGATATATGCAACTATATCCACATTCGATATTGGTCTGTAGTTTTCTTTTGTTCTTTTTATCTGATTTTGTTAGTAGGGTGATGCTGGCCTCAAAATGACTTAGGAAGTGTTTCCTCTTCAGTTTTTTGAAAGAGTTATGGAGGATCGGTATTAATTCTTCTTTAAATGATCGGTTGAATTCAACAGTGAAACCATTTGGCCCTTGGCTTTTCTTTTTGGGAGGCTTTTGATTACTGATGCAATCAATCTCTTGTTATGAATTAATTTGGATTTTATGTTTCTTCTTAAGTCAGTTTTGGTAGTTTGTGTTTATAAGGGGCACTAATCCCATTACGAGGGCCCCTCTTCATGACCTTGTCTAAACCTAATTACCTACCAATAGCTCTATCTTCAACTACCATCACACTGGAGCTTAGGGCTTCACCATATAAATTTTGGAGAGGGAACACAAGCATTTAGTATATGAGTTTCTGAAATTTCTTTTTCTTTAGCTGTGGCTTGCTAGTGTTATGAGAAAGATTTTCTTCAATACCTAGAATAAAAAATAAGACGGAAAAGAAAGGAGAGAAAAATGAAGAGAATAAAGAAAATCCTTTTCCAGTTTTTGCAGACTTGCTTTGTCTTGAGGTGCTCTAATGCTTAACCAGGCTGTTTACAACACTGTCTTAGCCTTCAATTCTGGCTCATGTTGAGTCTAAAAAGGAGCCACTAGTTTTATCTTTCCCAGAGTTTTGACAAATTTGATTCTGACAGTTTTGGCTCAGTTTTTTTGGTGTTTCTGTGGAGGCATGGGCTCTTGAAATTACCTCCTCCACCTTTTTTTGGAGGGGAAAAAAGGTGATGTCATTGAGGAAGTGTGTTTTTGCTTACTCTTTCTGATACTTGCTGCTGTTGGGCTCATTCTGTACTCCCTGTAGTTTATCTACCCTGTGCAACTTCTACCCTGTCTTAACTGTTCTTAGCAGCTTTTATTAGTACATTGGGACCTTTGGATTATTCCTGTCTTTTCATTTAGCTTAAATTGAAGATTACATTTTTTAATGTTGTCTTGTTTACCATTGTTCCTTTTTTTTTTTTTTTTAATATTGGTATTCAGGATTCAAACTGTTTCCTTACCCTCAGATTTCCCCCTTGGTGCTTGTAGTCAGCCTGTTTTCCCCCTGGTAATCATTAATATGTTCTCTGTTCTTATAACTTTGCCTTTTCTAAAATGTCATATAAATGGAATCATACAGTATGTAGCCTCTTTAGTCTGGCTTTCACTTAACATGATGTATTTGAGATTTATCCACACTGTTTTGTGTGACTGTACACAAAATCTATCATATGACTGTATAGATCAAGGACATTTAGAGTGTCTTATGTTTTCAGTGATTATGAATACAGCTGTTATAAACATTTATGTATGATTTTCATATGAACGTTAAGTTTTCATTTCCTTTGGATAAGTACCTGGGAGCGAGACTGCTGTATCATAACTTTCTTAGAAACTGCTAACATGTTTTCCAAAGTGGCTACATCATTTTGCAGCCTCACCAGCATTGTATGAAAGTTGCTAATTTTTTCTTCATCCTTACCATCACTTGATATTGTCAGTACTTTGGATTTTAGCCATTCTCGTGGATGGAAGCGTTATCTCTCTGTGCTTGTTTTGCATTTCTCTAATGACTAATGATGTTGCACATTTTTCATGTTCTTATTCTCATCTGTATATCTACTTTGGTAAAGTCTTTTGCTATTTATAATTTGTTTAAATTGAGTTCTGAGAATTCTTATATTCTGGTTAGTCCTCTGTTAGATGAATTTTGCAGGTATTTTCCCCTAGTCTGTGTCTTGCCTTTTCATTCTCTTAACAGTGTCTTCCAAAGAACAGTTCTTAATTTTAATATCCATTTTATCAATGTTTTGGATTGTACTTTTGCTGTTGTAGGTAGAGGTTATGAAGATTTTCTCTTATCTTTTCTTCTAGAATAGCACCAGAAATAGAATGAAAGTCATATATGTAAATAAAATTTTTTAGTATCCACATTAAAAAAGTAAAAAGAAACAGATGAAATTAAGTTAGTTTTATTTAAGCCAATATATTCAAAATGTCATTTTAACATGTATTAAATAGAAAAATTATCAATGAAATACTTTGCATTTTTATTTTTGTACTAAGTTCTAGCCTGGTGTGTATTTAACATAGTACATTTTAACTCAGTTGAGACATATTTCAAGGGTTCACGAGCCACATATGTCTAGTGGCTACCGTATTAGACAGCAGAGATCTAGAAGTTTTATAATTTTAGATTTTACTTTAGTTTTGTTATTTATTTTGAGTTCATTTGCATGTAAGGTGCAAGGTATGGATTATTATTTTGTATAAGGTACAAGGTAGGTATATTCATTTTTTTACATATGGTTGTCCATCAGAAACTTTTTAATAAAAGTTGTTCTGGGCAGTTCAAGATCTAGAGATCATTTTGGGGTCCAAAGCTCAACATTTAAACATACTTTCTATTCTTTATTTTATTGCCTTTCATTTCAGTGTAATGTAAATTTACTTTGTAATTAGCAGTTTTCAAACTATATGTATAAAATGCTCAGAAGTGCCAGGATTTAGTGTTTTGACTTTACTCATATATCTACTCAAATCTAAATTAAACATTATGCTATTTACCTTTTTAAGATTCATTAACCTCCCCATTTCCAAAATTATATCTAAAATTCTTATTTACTTTGTTTCCAGGCATGTACTGGCATTGAAAACATTGATGAAGCTATTACATTGCTTGAACAGAATAATTGGGACTTAGTGGTAAGTACTTTTTAAAAAAAATTCCAGCTTTATTGAGCTATAATTGACATATAACATAATGTAACTTTAAGGTGTACAACATGGTGGTTTGATATACATATATATTGTGAAATGATTATAATGAGATTAGTTAATACATTCATCACCTCATATAGTTACTTTTCTATGTGTGTGAGAACATTTAAGATTTATTTTCTTAGCAGTTTTCAAGTATACAATACAGTATCATTACGTATCACTACCACGTTGTACATTATATCCCCAGAATTTATAACTGGAGGTATGTATCCTTTGACCACCTTCATCCATTTTCCCCCTGCTTCTGGCAACCACCAGTCAACTCTGTTTTTATGAGTTTGGTTTTCTTTTTAGATTCTTTATGTAAGTGAGATCATACAATATTTGTCTTTGTCTGATATATTTCAAGTACTTTTTCTGACTAGTAATCAAATTATATGAATTCTTGAATATCTTAACATTTGTTATGGATGGTTCAGCATACCATCCATACCCATCTAATCTGAATGAATAAAATCTAAATGTTATATTTTTAATATGAAGTTCATAGTTAAGTATTAAATTATAAATCTTATATAATTTGAATAGTTTTAAAAATTCTCTTCTCTTATTGTGTATTAAGGTTCATCTTCCCTGTAGTATCATGGAGATGCTTGGAAGGAGAGAAAAGTCAAACTTGTCTGAATATAACTTTATTTGATGTTTCCCCCTCACTTCCTGGGGCCCTCACTGATGATTACATCTTTCTAAAGCTGTTAAAGAAGTGGCATTCTGTTGTGGTTTTCCTTATGAACTTCAGGCAGTTTATTATAAAAGTGGTTTTTTTGGTTGGGGGAGATGGCAGGAACTCGAAAGGCGAGACCCAGCACAGTGCTACACATTCACAAAATTGTAATTTCTTTACAATTGCAAAACAAACTAAAAATGTACAACAGTGTCAGAGCAGTATTGGTTGTATTGGGATGGCACAGATATCCCTCATTGCCTTCGAAGTCCTAAAAAAGTCTAAATTGTAATTTAGAAGTGCTGATTTTCGAAAGTCAAAACTTGCAGTGTGTACTTAGCTGAGATTAGATAAGGAGGTGTAGTCAAGTCCATACATGGACTTACATAATCAACTATCAATTATCTCTGTACTTTGTGTAGATTTACTACTGTTAATTTTGTTACTCAAAATAGAAACAGCATTTATGTTCAGTTTGTAGAAGTACCAATGCTCATTGTAATGAAATGAGAAGATATAGAAATTTATAAAGAAGAAGTAATATTCACCTTTAATCCCATCATTTAGAGATAGTAATTGTTTAACATTTTTGGTATATTATTCCAGGGTGTTTTCTCTTAATTATATGATTAAATTTTTTAAATGCAAATGAGATTGTTCTATTTCTATTCTTCTGTAATCTGCAGTTTTTCATAACAACCTTTCATGAATGTTTTTCTGTCCAAGTAAATGTGACCGTTCATCATTCTTTTTAATGTTTGTTAATGTTTACATGTTATTTCATGGTGTGATTGTAGCATAAAAATTTTACCAATCAGAAGACATTTAGGAATTTTGCAATATTTTCTATTATATACATTACGGTGGAAAACATTCTCTTATATATACGCCCTGCATACTTAACCTATTATTTTTTAGAAGATATTGAATAAATTCAATTCATAATTGAATATCTGGGCCAAGTATACATACTTCTCGGTTTTTAGATATGTATAGTTATATGCCTCCCAGATTGGTTGCTCTAATTTAAATTTCTACCAACTAGATACATTTTGAGGTTGCCTATTTTATTAAACCAGTCCTTCTTCAATTTTTTTCTGGCACTTGTCAAAATTTACAAATATTTGTATGGCATGACTCCAGATCCATGATTTTACCACTGTACTATACTCTTAAAAAAGCACTGTATAGGTGACATGTCCATGATTTCTATTCAGAGGACTGGGGAAGGGACAGCAATTAATTTGGAGTAATGTTCCCACATTTCTTGTCCTGAGGATTCTTTTGTAGCAAGGGCATTGCTTTATTTAGTTTGTATATTTTTAGGGTGTTTTTTGGAGAGCCTGATGTAAAATACTGGATGAGATTAAAAATGTCACCAAGCCATTCTTGCATGGTGCTGTTGAGAGGGATATGGGATAAAGTAAAGGGAGGCTATGGACTGGGAGTAATGGACTACAAGTCTTTGATGTGAGAATTACCATTTAAGGGGAAATGGATATACATTCTTTATCTGTTTCCTATTGGGACATGTATGTTAGGTTTGAGCGTTAAAACATTTGTTGGTTTGTGATATTTTCTCAATCCAATCTATGGGTATTACAAAAAGAATTTTCCCAGATAATGTTAAATAATTGAATGGTACAAGTGTTTTCCAAATATTTCTGAGTTAATTGATTTTGGAAAATACTGTAATAGCACTTGCATTAAAAACACTGGTGTTATCTTTCTGGAGAAATGAGATCTTACAGTGTGTTGGACCCAAGAAAAAGTATCAGGCTATCTTTCACAGCCTTAAAACTGTGGCTTTCTTTTGAAATATATGTACAGTCAGGCTTTTCTCCACAAGTAATCCACTTTCATCTACAGTGAAGATTTGCTGTGCGGTGTAACTATCTTGCTCTATAAATTTTCTCATTTCTCCTGTTCTTTTTTTAATTATTATTTTTTTACTACACTCATATTACATTGTGGTTTTTAAAAAATGAAACAAAGATTTTGAATAACTCATTACTAGTTCAAACTTTTCATTAGGCTCATGGAACTTTTTACAAGGTATTTTCTATATTTTGCTTGTACATTATTACACTTTGTTTCTAAATCATGATTGTCACTGCTCTGTATTTTATAGACCTTATGGAACAGTTCGTGTAATTTGAATTTTAACCTAGGACATATCTGTATTTTAAATTCCCTGTACATATCAGTTAGATCTCTCCTCCAGTGTTTTTGTGCATATTTTGCTGCAGAAGTTTAGAGGAATGTGAGATAAGCACCACAATCTAGAATTATGATGAATTTAAGAAAATTCAATAACAAAAAAATCATTGTGTCAGTACTGAGTGCTTATAGTATAATTTATCCTAGATACAGTGGGGACTTAAAAAAAGGTAATGGTATGCGGTGTCTGACTTTGAGAAGTGTACTGAAAAATCGATATGTAGTTTATATATGTATATTATACTCAGAAATGGGAGTAACCTCCTGAAAAAATTATTGCAAGTATTTTAGCTATTTTATAGATACAGACACACAGATAAAAAGTATTCTATATGAAAATACAGCCCAGTCCCAGGGATTTTAGTTATTATTCACTTTCCCTGATTCTGCACATTATTTTCATTATATAGCTTTCCACAAAGCAGTGCTTCCAAACACTGTGTTTTAAGTACCCCTACAGTTATTTCTACTAATTTTGAGGCAGCTGTAAGTTGGCTTATGTATGCTAAAAATCTGAAAACAAAATAACATGAACTTTAATACTATTGGGAAGCATCTCACTACTGTTTTATTTGACATGAAGCTTGTAGTAACCCTCCATCTACCTCAGACTTTCATTTTTTACATTGTCCTGCACTTACAGTTAAGATCGTCATTACAGTTGATTCCTTCCTTGCAGAAGAGTATTATCAGTTTATATCCAGAAAGGAATACATAAGGAAGAATTACGAATAATGAATTAGAACTTTTACCAGAGGATTGCCTTCTTACATGGAGCATGACATGTGATTACTATAAATTGTAATCTGGGCTCCAGAATTGACCCACTGCTCATTTTCTGTTTTTAGTGTAGAAGAATTTGGGTCAGTGGAGAATAGAAATTTATATGGTTAGTATTAATTTTGAATAATCAAAATTTGAGGCAGCTAACTATAGTGGTAAACCTTTTGCATTAATCTTGAATCAGGAGCCCTGGCTTTTCAAACCTCTCATCATTATTTTATTGAGTATGGCCTAGGTCAAGTTACTTCCTTCTGAACTTCTCAACTTCTTCATATAAAATAAGGAGTTTGGACCAGATTATACTCAAGATTATACATGAAATATTTATGAAGAATCTGTTTATGTCCTAATTTCGCTTAAGATTTTATAAAAAGTAGTCTATTTTGTATAGGAGTAAAAGCAAACATTTAAATAGAACTTTATAAGTTTGAAACATTTGTACATATACCGTTTTTTATATAACCCTTTTAACAACTTTATGATGTAGATAATGGCAAGACAAGGTGCTATGCCAGTTGTTTCACAGAGGTCTGTATACATGAAACTCCTTCAATAAATTAAAATTTCCAATAAACTCTAGATCCAGGAAAAGATATTTGACATATACTTGGTAACCTGATGCTAAGGGAAATAAAGTAAAAGTAAACATTAACCTAGCCGTATTACATTTTAAGTACTCTGTGCTCTTAGGAAATGATTTTTGAACTTTGCACTCAGTTTGCTGCTTCTGCTGACATAGCTGTTTTGTTGAAGAAAGACTCTATTCAGAGGACTTGTATTTATCTTTAACTACATGTTCCAACTTAAGGCAAAAATGAAACAAATCAGCCTATTATTGAATCATTACTGAATTTCTAGTCTTTTAAGATAATATTATATTAATAGAAGCTTATAATATAATCGTAAACACAGAAGTGTCGTACCCAAGGAAAATTATCATGCACATAATCGGTCTCATTTTAAGATGCATTGAGATGTTTTAAGATATTTTCATTCCATCAATTTTCATTTTTGAAGAAATGTATCTTAATGATCATCCTAAAATTTCTTAAAACAGTTTCTTCCACTACCCTACTCAGGATGTGGCTGTGGCTGTGGCTGTAGAGTTCCTCGAATGTGCACTGCGTTTCTACTTTATACAGTGTTATGAACACCTGCAGTTTTATGAATGAACTAGTTTAACCAGTGACATAATGAGTCTCTGTCATCCTCAGAAAGCAGCCAAGCATTGAACACTGCCCTTCATCAATGGCCATTAGACACTGGCTTATATTTGCACTGATCCTTGCTATGACAAAAGAGAAGTTACTGTGAAGGAATATCTCATCATATCAATTTCTCCTCCTTTGATATAACCTTCTTTGTATCCTTTGTTTTTAAGGGACTATAAGCCTATTATTCTACAGAATTTTCAATTTCTCAGTTTGTAATTTGACCACCATTCCACCTCTCCTGTCTCTCCTTTTACTGAGGGTCTACTTTGTGCTAGATATCATGACAAATGATTTACTTATATTACTTCATTTAGTCTTCACAGCAGTCCCAAAAAGTGGATAGATAGGCATTATCTTTATTTTATAGATGAGAAACTGAGGACCAGTGACGTTAAATAAACTATCTATGCTCACATGGCTGATGAGGGGTAAAAACTGATTTTGAACCCAGATCTGTCAGTTACAAAAAATTTTCATAGTTTTAAAATCATAGCTTCAGGTTATTAGATTTTCTGTACTCAGTGTGCTATTCTTCTCCGAACTTCTGTATTTTTCTTTCTACCACTCACAACTAATATTCAAATGAAAGAGCTTTTGTTCTAGTTACTTAGTGGTACTGTACTTTAAATATGTGTATGCTTTGTTTTTAAATATAATCTAAAATTCTAGAGAAAAGGAATTGTTTCTTATTAATTTTGTCTTGCTACATGGTAGTTGCTTAATAAATGCTTATTTGACTGATTTTAATAATACACTTATTTTCAAGTTTATTTTTCATCTTCATCACTTGATATTTGAAAAGTCTTTGCTGTTTAGACTTCTGACTTTTAGTGCTATTACTGTTCCTTATCTGGCAAACATAAGGTTTGAGGAAAGAGGTAGGATAATCAGATACCCAAAGAATAGGATTGGATTCATTTCATTATCTCACTAATAAAATTGAGATGGTCACTACCTGTTGTAGCTTTTTGAGAAATATTTTTCACAAACGTATCTTTTCATGTACAATTTTTTTCTAAATCTCTTATAATACTCTTTTTCTCCCCTTCTGTTTACTTCTAGTTGTGCCATTCTGCCATAAAATTCATCATATAATCCAACTTATTTGAAATTTTTCATCAGTTCTGCCTCTCAGGAGAAAACAGTGTGATAAAAGACTACTGCTTTTTAAAGTGTAGTTAAGTGGGTATAAAAAAATTATTTTCTATCACATTGAATCTAATCTAAGTATTCAAAGGAAAACTTAAGTTTTTACAAACATGAAATTCTCATTTTACTTAACTCGCAGCAGTTTACATTATCTCATCAGAACCATTTGAGGTCATTTTTCCCCTTGACTGCGACTTGACTTTCGGTCTGGCTGCTTTCAAGATTTTCTCTTTTTCAGCAGTTTGAATGTGACCTGACTTTCTGCCTTTTTTTTTTTGATTTTGCGCCATGCATTATGTTATTTTTTCTTGAAATATATTCTAGAATCACTTTTTTGCATGAACTAAATATCTCTTCTTTTATAAAAACCTATGGATCAAGGTTCAGAAGCTTTAAGACTTAGTAACAACGTGGGTCTTAATCACTTAGCAGTATACTGTGTGTCCGTTGTTAAATGAAATTTGAAAATGTGGCTAATATTTATTGTTTTTGATTTCTGGTACTACTTATCTAACCTATATTTTAGAGCACATTAAACTATTTAAATGAAATTGTAAGGAGTCAGCTCACTGCTGTGAGACCAAGCTAAAGGCTTTATGCTAATTTTGAAAGAAGTAGTAGCTTATGCTACTTATAACTATTTAAAAGAAAATAAAAATTTAAATGGTTTTTTAAATTGTTCAATTTAATTAGATGCAGTTTGGTCTTGATATTTTATAAAACATGCTAACCTACAATTAGCTTGATTTTTAAAATAGCTTTATATTCAGCATGTTGCCTTTCTATGCTATTTAACTAATTTATTTTTATTACTGGGAGTGGTTTAAACAAAATATTGTGGCAAAAGTTTGCGGTTTAGCACACCTGTAAATATGATGACTTGCAGTTCCTGCTGGTTTCAAGGATAATCTGACATAAATCTGTGTGCTTGGAAAAGAAAAGATAATATGGCAGTTTAAGTTCCTGTTTTTATAATTCTTTATATTTAAACTGTTAAAGAATTTTGCTATTTAATAGTAATATAATTTCTTTAAAATTTTAGCTATACTTCTGTCTTTAAGTAAAATGGAAATTAAAATATTCACATAAAATTTTTATATTTTCTACTTATTTCTCCTAAGATTTTCATTTTCATTTTCTTTTTAGTTACAAAAATTTTTTTGAGTTTAGAATGTATAAGATCTGCTCTCAGCAATTTTATTCTCTTTTAGTAACCTATTTTTGGATTTTGTCGTTTGGCTTATGTTTTATTTTTGTTAATATTTTGTTTAGCATTTTTAAAATATTCTTGATGTGCTCATCTAGTACTTTTTTTTCTCTTTTGTGTATGGGTTATGGGTTTCTCTCAAACACACATATTTGCTCTATGTCTTTAAAAAAAAAAAAATTAATAGCCAAGCTTAAAATCTTTCCACATGGTAAATAGTGGTAAATATAGTTTCATAGTTCTTTAGATACCAAGATAGTCCAAGATAAACTATACTTTGTCTACACCCACTTTAGTTACAGGAAATTGAACCATGGAATTCTTCAAATACCTTTGTTTTAGAATTTGGGCCATCTTCTTTAGCTTAATGTTAAAAGCCTTCTACCATTTAACCCTGCTCTTCATTATGAATGAGCTTCCGTAACTCAGGAGCATGTATCACTTCATATAGCCAAATTAGTTTCTAATCTCAAACACACCATAGTGTTTCTACATTTTTGCTTCATAGGTCTCCCATGGATTCTCCCCACCCCCTCACCCGCCCCAGTGCTTGTTGACCATCCAGATTTTATCTTTCTTTAAGGCTAACCTGAAGTCTAATCCCTTCTATTTCCTAATAACCTCTTCTCTGAGTGGGGACACCTGTCTCTGAAGCTTTGTATCCCTCCTTTATTGTGGTACTATTCTTTTAACTCTTAGTCTTTGCTACATTGTTCCTCTTCCTTTCATCCCAACACATGCATTACACACACATACACACACACACACTTTTACACTTACACTTAAAGAGAATGTGTAATAATTGTTGAAAGAATTAAAATGACTTCCAGCTAAGGTGTGTAAGGAAATGTATGGATAAGTGTAAACTTTGATTGATAGATATAGCTGGGAAAATGTATTACATGATATCTTTAATAAATCCATTGCAAGCAGCTATACAGAAGATGTCTTTGAAGCTATTCGAGTAACCCTAATGTATTGCCACATTATTACTAGCATGTTGACATTTGAACTTTTTTTTTAAACTAACAAGTTTATTATCTTTTTCTTAGTGTTAAAATTGAGGTATAGTATTAGAAGCTAATAGTCTCTATAGTCAGAAGTCTGTATTGTAGGGACGTGGCAAGTCTAACAGCACTCTCATAAATTCTAGGCTTGAATTTTGGGATTATTTTTTCTTAGTGATTCATTTAATGTTCAGAGGATGAATATTTTAAAAATGTATAATGACTTAGAACATGAGGATATTTTAAAATGTTAAAGACTTACAGAAGAGTTGCAAAATAGTGCAGAGTTCTTGATACCCTTCATCAAACTTCTAATCTTAACATCTTGTATAACCACTGTACAATTGGTATAGTACTCTTGGTAATTTTGGTATAGTACTATTATAAAGCAATAGTAGTTTTATACTATTAGCACAATACTATTAAATAAACTATAGACCTTATTTGATTAACTAGATTTTCTATTAATGTACGTTTTTGGTTCAAGATCTAATCTAAGGTCCACAGTGCCTTTAGTTTTCATGTCTTCATAGCCTACTCTGGTCTATATGATAATTCCTAAGTTGTTCTTTGTTTCATGACCATGACACTTTTGGAGAGTATTGGTCAGGTATTTTGTGGCATATTTCTGAGTTTGGATTTGTCTGATGTTTTCTCATGATATACTGGGCTTAATTCATTCTTGGCAAGAGTACCACAAATGTGTTTTTGTGCCTTTTTCAGTATAACAGGAGGTATATGATATCAATATGTCCTATTACTGGCGATGTTACCTTTGACATGTGGTTAAAGTGATGTCTCTCAGGTTTCTCTAATGTAAAATTACTATTATTCCCTTTGTATTTAGTAAATATCTTGTGGAGGAGATAGATGAGACTATATAAATATCCTGTTTCTCATTAAACTTTTGCCCATTAATTTTGTCTCCTCTATTGATTCGTTATTATATATCTTATAAAATTATTTATTAGTAGTTCTCTTAGGTTTTACAATATAATCTTTAAACAATCAGAATCTATATTTAAATAATATATTGCTTTATGTGTAGTATGATGGCCCTATAGCATTGTAGTTCCAGTTCTTCTCACCCATTTTTTTGTATTATTCTCATGTATTTTAGTTTGTTTGTGCCAGAAACACAATATGTTGCTGCTTTTTTTTTTCTTCAGATAGTTATATTTTAGAGCAATAAAATATGAGGAGGAAATAATTTTATTTCACTTTCATTTGTTTCATTTCCTTGTGTAAATATGTTTTTGTCTGGTATATTCCTTCTGTATGAACAACTTCCTTTACTGTTTCTTGTAGAGTAGGTTTGCTGGCAATAAATTCTCACAGTTTGTCTGAAAAAATTTTTATTTCTTCTTCATTTTTGAAAGATACTTTCAAAGGATATGGAGTTCTGGGTTGACTTTTTGTTTGTTTGTTTGTTTGTTTGTTTTGTTTTTCTCCAGCAGTGTATAAATGTCACTCTCTTATCTTCTAGCTTGCATGATTTCTGTTGCTATTTTTGTATTTGTTCCTCTGACTCTTAATGTAATCCTTTTTCTTCTCTGGCTGCCTTCAGAATTTTCTCTTTGTGTTTGTTCTTCAGCAGTTTGAATATGATCTGCTTAAGAGAGGGAAGGGGGTAGGGGGAAGAGAGAGAGTGAGATAGAGAGCTAGAGAGAAGGAGTGTGTGTGTGTATATGTGTGTGTGTGTGTGTGTGTGTGTGTGTGTGTGTGTGTGTGTGTGTGTGTGTGTGTAGCTTTTGTAGCCCTGCTTGGTGTTTTTTGGATCTTTGGTTTTGCAGATTCTTTTTTCTTCTTTCTTCTTTTTTTTTTTATTGATACTAAGTTCATATATGTACAGTTAACTAGTTTAAAGTGTACACATCCATGGTACTTAGTATATTCACATGTTGTGTAACCACCAGCTCTCTTTAGTAGGTTTTGAAAATTCTTGGTTATTTGTTGTTTTGCTCTTTTTCTCATCTGTGTTTCTGGCTATACATATATAAAATAGTTTGCAATCGTCCTGCAATTTGTAGATACTCTATTCTGTCCCCGCCAAACCCCCCACCCCCAGTCTTATTTTCTAATGTATTTCAGGTTTTAGCAACTTCTATAGACCTATCTTCAAATTCACTGATTCTTTCCTTGACTGTGTCAGTTCTACTATAAATATGTTGAAGACATTCTTCTTCTCTGTTCCTGTGTTTTTTGTTTCTAGCTTTCTACCTCTCTGCTGAAATTACCCATTCGGTCTTATTGTTGTCCATTTTTCATGTACAGCCTTTAACATTGTGATTTAAAATTCCCCGTCAGCTCTAATATCTGTATCCTACCTGAGTCTGTTTCTGCTGATTGCTTGTCATAACTGTGCTTTTTCTGGCCTTTTGGTATGTTTTGCAATTTTTTATTGAAAGCTGGACATTTTATTTAGGATTGTAGAGACTAAGGTAAAATATTTTTATATCTGGAAATAAAATATTTTTATATCTGGAATTTTCTTTATGCGAAAACTTTAGCACAGGTGTTTGAGTTGATCTAATTTTGAGTTGAATTTGGTTTGAGATTGATTTATTTTATGGCTTTGCTCAGTATACTAAGGATTTCAGATTCTTCGTGTGATACCTTGTGTTTAGGGTGTTGACTAGTTTGCTAGAGATTTTTAAAATATTTGCTCTACCCTCAACTTTTGGTTTTTCCTTTGAGCTGTGCTTCAGAGAGGGAGCGTTTCTTCCAGGTTACTTGTTATTCTGCTAGCTAGCCTAGCCATGGGGACTGGAGGTTATTCTCTGTTGTTCTGATGATATTTGTCTTCTGCAGGCATTAAACCTGTGGGTCTTGGGTTTGTGGCCTTTTCAAAGCTCCTGTCTCTCTCCAGCTATAATTCTGAGCCCAGCATATTTTCCTACCCCACTTCCAGGGGAAAAGGATCCCCCCTACCTTTTCTCTTCTTCTGGTTGTCACGGATATCACCAGTGCCCTAAAGTTTCAATGTGTGTTGCCCTCTCCCTTCAGATTAAGGCTTTTGTTTTATGAGAGAGATGGAAGGGTCTTTGCAGAACTTCGTGTCCCTGCAGTGTCTGCTGCTGCTCTTTCTTTGTTCCACACCTTGGCAGACACTTTCTCAGGACTGCCAATTTTTTTATGTGAGCACTTGGTGGTGTTCATGGAGAAACCCCCTGTATTTGCCTAACTCTCTCTCACAAGTAAATTGCTTGTCTGCGCCAATTTGTCAATCATCCTAGTAAGTGTAACTCTTACCCTAGTAAGCCAATGATCACATCTTGTCTCTCTCTCTCTTTCTGCATGTACCTGTCTTAGATTTTAGGCCAGTTGTTTGCCCTGTGACCTTCACATTCCACTGGGCTCCAGAAAGGTCATGAACTTACATTCTCTCTCTCCATTATAAGGTTGGAAGCAACGCTCTTTCCAGTTCTCTAATGACTCATTGTCATTTTTTTTAAATTACTGTAATTTCAGTTTGTGTTTCTTCTTTCTCCAGGAAATGTTTAATAGATGGCTTTAAAGTTTCCAGATGCAAGTTCCTTTCTATTTTTTAATTTTTGTTAGTAATTTTTAGTTCCATTGTGTTGCATTCAGAGAGTATTGTTTATAACATTTCTACTTCGTAGGAATTGTTTCTTTGTAGCCTAACGTGATTGATTTTTGTGTGTGTGTCATTGGCTTTTGAGAGAAGGTGTGCTGTCTATTACCAGAATGTAGAGTTTAATATATATCCATAAGATTTTCTACCTCCTTTCTTTTTAAATCTATAGTTTTTTCTTTATAAAGTTTGTTGTTGTGTTATTTCATGCATACATACTTATAAGAGTAATATCTTCATTGTGTATTGTGACTTTTAGTATTAAAAAGTGACCTTTGTAACTTTAATGCTTTAGGCCTGAATTCTACTTTGTCTAATATCAGATGGCTACTACTCCCACTCTTTTTTGTTAATTAGTCTGATATTTTTATTTTATTTTTACTCATTTGAATTACTTTGTCTAGGTATATCTCTTATATATAGTTTATAGTTGAATCTTGTTTCATGAGCCAAATCAAAATGTTTTTCTTTTAAATGGATTTATCCATTTATATTCACTAATATGATTGATATGTTTGAGATCAATGCTGCCATATATTTTATAATTATGCACGCTTTGTTGTATATGCTGTGCTTTTTATGAGATGTATTCTTTGCTTTATTTATAGTTATTATTTTTCTTGGTATATAAGAAGGCTTATATTTTTGTTCTTGTCGTTACTTTTATACTTACACTTTTTTTAATATCCTTAGTCTCATATTTTCTTTTTAGCCTTTTACTGTGTGATTTATCAATTTTGATGTATTTTAAAGCCTACCTTTTGCCTATATAGCAGTCAATGTACTTATTCTATTTTCTTCTTTCCCTCTTCCTTCTTCTATGTAAAAGATTGCATTACTTATAGTTTTCCAAAACATTTAAATTTATCCATTAGTCTTTCACTCTGAATTTCACCTTTGTTTTAGTGGTTTATATTTATATATATATATATATTTTAAAATACTCATCATTAGTCCTTTTATTAAAGCTTTCTTGGTCATCGATTGGATGAAGCTCTTTCTCTAGTAGATTTCTCAAGAAAAGCTGATAGGTACAAAATTCTCTGAGTTCTTGTATGTTAAAAATTATTTTTTTGTCACCCTGATATTTGAAGGACAACTTGGCTGCATAAAAATCTTTGGTTCATGCTTTCTTTAATTGCATTTTTTGGGAAAGAAAAAAGCTACCGTTTATCATGGCCTTGTTTTATATTTATATTTGGAAACTCTGATGTCAGTCTTATTCTTTTGCCTTTGTAAGCTATTGATCTTTGCCTGAGGCCTTGAGGATTTTATCTTTATATTTGAAATTTACTGGTTATAGTAGAATATGTCTCACAGTTTATCAATCTGGATTAATTTTCTGCCGGCCTCCAGTGAGCTATTCAATATATGGATTCATGCCTTTTTGTGTTTTCAAAAACTTTTTTATAGTTTAAATTTTAGTTCTGTTCCATTGCTTTGTTTTTGTTTTCAGGGACTTAACCATATGAATATTATTTTATCTCTTCCACATCTACTATTTTCTCTCTGATACTTTTTACTTCTTTTGTTATGTTATTTTCATTCTCTGTTGTTTTCCTGCCTTTCTTCAGTGTCCCTCATTAAATTTTGTTGGCACGTATTTTCCCTTGATCACTTTCTAATTCTTCATTTCTGAGAGAATTTTGTCTTTCTTTTTTTCCTGAGCACCATCAAATTCTTTCATTTTTATCCTGCCTTTTTTGTTGTTGTTATTGTTCATAGTTTTTGAATTCTCTGATTCAAGATAGGTTTTTATAATCCTCAATCAAATGCTTATTTAAGTATATCTAAATATATTGTTTGCAGTATCGATTTACAGTTATTTTCTGCTTCATGGTTATTTTTTGGGAGGGAATTTTTCTCAGTGGATAGTTATAAAAAATCATTTCCTCAGTTTTTGCAATAGTTCTTATATTTTTGTTGATTTGTGTTTGTGTGTATGTTCATTTTTATGGTAATGCTGTGATTTACAAGATTTTTTTAAATGGTGCCTTTTTCTGTCAATTTAGCAAAGTTCATGCGCTTTAGCTAGTGTTTTTGGTTTGTTTTGGTATGTGTGTTGGGGGCGGGGAGGGAGTGAGGGCCCGTGAGGATTGAGTGCTTTGACTTTATGATCCTCTTTTGTCCTATAAGAACCTATAATTTCCCATTTTGCTTCTTTTCCCCTTTACCATTCCATTGCCAAAGAGAGCTTTTCACTTCCTTTTTCCTTTTTTTCTCTGCAGAAGCTATATGTTTCTTAGACTGCCCCTTTAAGTTCGTGTCTGACCCTTTAACTTGTGCTTTTTAGAAGTCCTTTTCCTTTGCTCTGCTCTGCTTATACAATTTTTAGTGTTTTCAGAAGGTAGGGCTTAGGCTCTTAGGCAATAGTTTTAGAGCAGTTTTAATATTCTTTTCTAGCTTCCCTTTTCTATCTTCTCAGTATTTCTGGATCTTTCTTTGTGGGATGAGACCAGGAACATGGGAGCTCATATAATGGGATTTGATAATTTTTCTTTTTTTATTCACAGCTATTTTGAAGTTTCAATATTCTCTTCCTGCAGGTTATGATGAGGGCATGATTTTTGTTTAGCTTTATTTTCCCCTTGTTTTTTAGTATTGTTTTGGATGATGTAACAGTCTAGGTCCAGTCAGGATATGGAAAACTACACAGTAGGTTAAACAGGTGAAGTTTAACATAAAGAATTGTTAACTATGATAAATGAGTAAATATGTGATATGAGGAAACTCTACATTGTACCCTGGGTCTGAGGGAGAGTACCCAAGGGAGGACAGATTAGAGGAGATTCTTTGTTGGAGATGTAGTTCAGCCCACTGCCTAGAAGTTCACTGTTTAGGCAGGCCAGAACTGGTTTGTAGCCACTTGGTAAGAAATTGGCACCCTTTGGTGTACAGATGTGGGAGCAAATCAGCAATCAATAGTATGGGTGCACAGTGGTCTTGCAATAAATCAGGGATCCTCTGCGCACAGGCAGGCTGTATGTGGAGGGTGGGGGACTTGCAGAAAGAGTGGCAGCCTGATGTGAACCCTCTGGCCAGAAGCAGGTTGTGCATAGGGGCTTACAGAGGGAGTCAGAGTACTGGTGATTGGGCATGATACCTATGGACACTGGTTTCCATGTTGAGAGTGCCATGGAAAGATTATTACTAGGCCAAGACTACAAGATTGCAGAGAAACCATGTTCTGGGCCCATGACTGGGGCAGAATTCATTGGGGTGTCCTCACCCACTGCTGTTTCTCACGCAGCTAGAAACTGCAAGAGTGCCCTTTCCCTCTGCAGTATCCTTCCAGTGCCCTCTATTGAGAAAATTTAACATTATGCTCACTTTAAAAGAGATGTTTAATATGTGGGATATAAACCTAAAAGCAACAAACAAATGTGACAGAGAGTCATGGACATGGACAATAGACAAGTGGTTACCAGAGGGTGGGGGAGAAAGGGGAGGTAAATGGAGTAAAAAGGATCAAATATATGGTGACAGAAAGAAATCTAACTATGGGTTTTGAACATACAATGCAATATATATATGACTTACTGTTGAATTGTACACTTGAAACTTACTGGATTTTGTTAACCATTGTCACCATAAAAAAAAGATCCATTCTCTTAGCAAATAATAAATAAACAAACAAACAAATAAAAAGATGTTTAAAGGAATTGAAAAAATAACATAATTGAAACATCGTTTGTACCTGAGAGTCAATAAATTAATAAATATCACAGATAGAAATATCAGATGACAGATAGTTAAGCAGCCACTGTTGATTTCAGTTTCCTGGAAATCCCACCAGATTTTATATATCTGTACTTTTTCTTATTAAGCCTTTTCTTTGGAATGCCATCTGGTGGCACTTCAAACTCGTACTTCCTCCTACTCTGTCAAACATTTATCTTGTCTCAGGTACCTTCTGTTATCATGTTGATCTTAACCTTTTCATTACCAATCACTGACACCATTGTAATCTTAATTTCAGGTATCTCTCTTTCCCACCTCATCTCATATCCTTTAATAACCTGGCTTGGAAAATCCTTTAAGCATACTAGAATCTATAATTCATTGATCCTGCCACGTTTACACTGTCTTTCAGATCCTCTGTATCTACTTTGCCAGACTAGATTTTTTTTTTTTGTTCCATCATTATATTGACGTTGCTGTAGGACCCAAACTTTGAACTCTAGGTCTTATAAGACTAGATTCAGATTCTGCTGTACTAGAGATGGCAAACAGTTTTAACACATAAGCCAGCTTTGTTCAACACTTTTTTTCCCCACTATGTTCAAAGGCCCTGTGTCTGCCTCGAGTGTATTAAGGTTTATGGGATCATTAGCAGGAAAAAGTGACATGATTGCTTCTGAATACTTTGAAACAGTATTTGTTTCAAAGTCTCTTACAACTCAGTTGTGATCGCTAGCTAGTATGCTCAAGTAGTAAATTTAGGTTTTGGTTTTAGACGAAGATTTTTGGCATTGGTAACATCTCTACTCCCGACATCTGGCATGGTGTTCTGAAAAACTAGTGTAATTCCAAAATGAATTTATCTTTTTTACTAATTAATTAATATATTATATTAAGTCCCTACTATGTACTGGCAGTGAACAATACAAAGCTCTTATTGGAACTGATAGTCTTGGTTGGGTGGGAGCCCTATTACCTGCAAGTAAATTTATACATATACAATATAGTTTTAGGAAATGATATATACCATGAAGAAGACCAAACAGGACTTAAAATAGAGAGGGTTATTTTATATTGTGGATTCAAGTAGGATTATTTTATGGGGTAACATTTTAGTTGACACCTGAGAATGAGGAGCCAGCTGTGTAAAAATCTAAGGAAAAAGCATTGTTGAGACAGGGAAGAGCAAATGCAAACCCCTGAGGTAAGAGCCAGTCTGTTTGGGGAAGAGCTAGAAGTCTGATGTTGCTAGAATATAGTGAGCAAAGGAGAGAGAATGCTAAGAGAAGTCAGAAGAAGAGATACAGGCCTGATTTTGAAAGACTGTAGATGAGGATTTTGTGTGTATATCAAGAACATTTAATTTGATAACTCATAATTCAAAACTGATTTTCTCATTAATACATGAAACATTTAAATACTTCTTAAGAATGGATTAAATTATATTGGTTCGAATTACGAAGTAGTATTCTCTTATAATGGACATCAAATGACAAGCTATCTAATACCTGTCAATGAAGAAACAGTGGAAGAAACTCATTATTGTTCTGAAGAAATCACTACCCAGACCCTCTTTTTGTGCTTACCTGCCTTTCACTATTTGGATTACATCAGTCTCTGAGCTCAAAATCTAAAGTTTTACATCAGAATGAAAGTATTAGTCCTGATCAATGTGAAAGAGTTAAGTACTTTTAGTGAGTATAATGAGGCTCACTGCAGTTAGTCAGTGTATCTAGATCCAGTACTCCTATTTAGGGTACTCAGGATACTTAGACAAGTATTACAGTATTTTACATTTTTGGTCAATAAGTAAAATGAAGTCCAGAGTAATTCCAAGTAAGTTAGAAAATATGATGAGGCCCTTGCATTCCTAGTCAATCAGGAAATGTAACAGAGTCCAGATCCCTTACTTAGTCTGGAAATGTAATGATCCAGCATTCCTAGTTAGTCAGGAAGTATAATAGTCCAGCACTTAGGCGAATATTGCTTAGCAACTGGTATGATGGTCTGATTGAAAGGAAATAGAAACTAATGGTCACAGTGAAGTTTTGGAATCATTAATTTATTCAAGCCATGCTTTTGATTGATTTCCTTAGAATTTTATGTCTTGTATCTGGGTTTTTCTTTTTACCTTAATTTCTTTTAAAACAACTCTTACTATCTGGATTTTGATTATCTCTGTTTTGTCTCATCATATTAATTGATTGGCTAATTTAAACTACTGCTTTCCAAATAACTTCATATTGTTTTCTCTTTTTTCTTTGTTAGTCTAAGGCCTAGAATTCTTACCCCTTTCTTCCTTTTTTTACTAAAACCTAAAAAAGCAAAGAAACAAATGAAAAGCATGGCTAGGTTTAACCTGTTCTGAGTTTACTACTATTAATTATATTTTTAAAATAGAATTATTTTAATACATGAACAATACATAGATATTATTAGAAAATTTGAAAATTACATAAAAGCAACAAAGGAGAAAGCCACTTATAATCTTACACTACAACTTTTGTTTGGCATTATGATATATTTCCTTCTAGTCTTTATTTTTCTCCTTATCTATAAGCATGTGTATGTATATATCACTTTTTCTTAAACTATTTTGGGACACAAATATCTTAGAATTTTTGAAACCTATGGATGATAGAAAAGCACAAAAAGTTAAAGACAAAATTTATATATATTTTCAGGGGGATTCAGGATTCAGCCTATCAGCATGGGTGTTTTTAATTTACTGTCATATATTGTTCCTGAACCTCATTTTAATCTTGTTCTACTGCTGCAGTAGAGCCCTTCCTGCCCCAGATCTTTGGGCCTTGGAAATGCTGTAGTTCGGATATACAATTAGAGTTATCACTCTTATAATTCATATTCATCGTTAGCTATTTTTGTCAAAGTATAACACCCAGGTACCAAGGGGCTGGGTGGGTCTTGAGGGACTTCCAGTTTCAGTAACATGTAGTGTCAGTACCAGTCTTAACCTCAATAACCCAGGTTACATATTTTTTATCAATTTGGTAGTATTCTAAGATGTATCGTAATTTATTTAATTAATCCTCTTGATATACATTTAAGCTCTTTTTAATTTTTCTCTATCATAAGTGAAACACTGTTGCAGTAAATACACTTATGTTTACTTGTCTGATAGTTTCCTTGCAGTATATTTCTAGAAGTGAAATTGCTCAGTCAAATTTGATGTGAATTGACTGGTTGTACTTGTTTAATGTACCAATTTATAGGCAACAAAGTTTATCTTTGCTAACACTAGGCATGGAGTATTTTTATTAGTTATAATTTTTATAAAGTGAAATACATAGATCTTAAATATACAGTTAGATGAATTTTCTATACAATTATGTAACTAATACCTCTTTCAATATATAGAACATTTCCATTGTCACAGAGAGATTCCCTGTGAATCTTCCTCATGTGTTTATATGTCATTCGTTTTTATTCTTTGGTGAAGAAGTCATATCTTTTGTCCATTCTATTTGGATTGCTTTTCTTATTATTGAACTGTAGGAGTTCTTTATATATTCTTTACATATATAAAGTACTAGCCTTTTATAGAATATATATATTTTATTTTCTTCCAGAATATGGTTTACCATTTTCTTTTCTTTTTTTAAATTTATTTTTTATTAAAATTATTGAGGTGACATTGGTTAATAAAATCAAATAGGTTTCAAATATACAATTCAATAATACATCATATGTATATTGCATATTGTGTTCACCACCCAAAGTTAAATTTCCCCTATCACCAAATATTTGACCCCCTTTACCACTACCTATCTTTCTCCTCCCCTCTTCCCTTTAATTTACTGGTAACCACTAATTAGTAGTAACCATTAATCTACTGTCCATATACATGAGTCTTTGTCATGTTTGTTTCTTGCTTTCAGTTTTATATCCCACATATAAATGAAATTATATGGTTTTCAACTTTTTCTGTCTGACTTATTTTGCTTAGCTTGATGATCTCAAGTTCCATCCATATCGTTGCAAATGGCAGTATTTCACCTTTTCTTATGGTGTTTCATTTTTTTATTGGTGTCTTGAAAAACCAAGGGTTTTAATTTTGATGAAGTTTATTTTATGAATTATTTTCTTTAATTGTTCATGCTTTTATGTCTTAGATATCTAGGAAGTTCTTGCCTTACAGAAAGTCACAAAGATTTTCTTCTATGTTTTTCCCTAAAAGTTATATAGTTTTAGCTTTTTACATTAAGGTATATGATCCATTTTGAGGTAATTTTTTGGTATGGTGTTAATATTTGAAGTCCTTTTTATTTTTTATTTTTTGCCGAATGGATATCCAGTTGTTCAGGCACCATTTTCAAAAATATTATTCCTTCTTATTTAAATTACTGTGTCACCCTTATTGAAAATTAATTAAATGTACAGAAATCAATTAAATTACTGTGTCACTCTTATTGAAAATCAATTAAATTTACAGAAATGTTATGGCTTTGAGGAATGGATTTGTTCATAGTGTTAAAGTGTAGGGAATCGGGATCTAGGCTTTTTATGTCTAGATGTTGATTAACTTTGATAGGCCTTCGTTTTTTAAAATTCTTTTTCTTTTAAAAAATATCTTGGAATGGCTATAGTAGAATCTGATTTGTAATACACTTGTTTTCAGAAGGATGTGTCCAGATTTTTCTGCCTCTTTTTTTTTTTTTAATTACTAGTTTCACCAGTTTATCTTCTGGTATTGAGGGGTAAACAGGTTCATAGCCACATGGAAACAGGTCATGAGCATCCTTCTGACACCCCACTCTCTCTTCCTCTGAAAGCGAAGATGTTGGAATTATCAAAATCTGACCAACAATATTTAGGCTATTTCTCCATTGCTTGTATTTGCTGACATCTTTTTCTTTTGTCAGGCCAACATGAAATTCTGGTTGAATTAAACACACCTGGAGATATAGTAACTTATAAACATGAAAAGAGACTAAAGTGTACATACCAGACTTCTTGCATACCAAAAAGAATTTGTGTATTTTGTGTTTGGGAATATATGAACTTGGGTGTGGCTAGCCATCCTAAAGTAGTCATTTGCTTGGTGTTGGTGTCACCATTGTAAACTAATGTACGCAAATGTGTTTCATGAGTAGGCAGCAGCTTGAATTTTTGTTGTTTGTTTATAAAAATAACAGTGGAAATTTATTTACTACAGAAATGAACTCCTTTTTTTTCTTTAATTTTTGGTTTTTTTTGCACAGTGCCAACAAAAAGCGTGCAATCACTAAACAAGTGGCATGCCAATAAATGTATATTCTTTTTTATGAAAAACTTCTCTACTTCTTGAAGTAGAGTTCTTTGTGCTGAGAGCACATCAAAAAAGCAGCAACTGAGTTCTTAGGAGTGTCCAATAGCACAGCTATGTTGAATAATTTTCCCCTAGTATTTTAATAATGAACATTTATTTCAATGGTTTATACCTTGATAATGAATACTGAAAACTTCTTCAGCTTCCAATTTACTATTTGAAAGATTGATATGAGTTATAAATTTGAATCTGACTTGTATACTTATATTGTTACAACTTTAAAAAGTTATTAGTAAATCTAATAGTAAGAGTGATATATTTATAGTTATCACATTTAAGGAATTTTCAAAATAAAAAGAATCTTGTGAGGAAATTATGATTTTCAGTATCTTTGTATTTGCAAAAACCGGTAGCATCTGTGGTAGCTGCTGCTCGTCACAGATATTTTCCAGAGAGATTCTGGAATGATTTTTGTTTCTAGTTACCACCCTACACCTGCCAGGGTATACGTTTATCCAATGGCTTTCTGTGGTTACATGGACTTCTCAGGATAAAACTTTCTTAACAATTCAGAGTTTTGAAAGATATCAGTTGCCGAATATCAGTTATAGATTAATTTTTCTTTTTAAAGAAGTGTGTACCATTTGATGGTATCTGCAGCTTTAGCCTAGATAGTTCTGTCTGTAAAACCAGTCTGTCGTAATATACCAAAGGATGTTTTAAAAGTTGAGCATGTCTTTATCATTTGATTTTTTGGGGAGGTGGTTAAAGGCACTTTATGATTTTAAAGGGCACATCGTATAAAGGAGTTTTTTCTCTCTTAAACCTATTTTCTACTATTTTTATAAAGCTGATGACTGAATTGAGTTTCTGGATTGGTATATATTTGACACAAATTGTTTTGCATGTTAGATCATAGAATTATGCTTGTTATTGCCTTTGAACTTACATAATGGAAGTTATTTGACTAGCCTTTTAGCTCTTTTGTAGGAAACAGACTTCACATTAAAATCAATGCATGTAACATATAATAAATTTCTTGAAGAACAACATTGCCTATGTAGTAGTCTTGCCAAAAATGTTTAAATCAATCTAATCTTGTGGAAGCAATCAGACAAATCCAAACTGTGGATCACTGTGTAAAATACCTGGTTTAAAATTGTTAATGACCTTTAACACTCTGGCCCCCTCCCCCCAAAAAAGAAAAAAAGTGAGGAAACTGTTTTGTATTAAAGGATACCCAGAGACAAGACAGCTAAATGCAATGCATGACCTTTAACTGGACCTAGATAAAAAACAATAACAACAATAAAAACAATATAAATTTATAAAGGGACAATGGGACAGTTGGAGAACTTGAATATTCACTATATCTTAGATGCAGTATAGTCTCAATATTGGATTTTTTGAATGTTTTAATTGTATTGTAGTTATGTAAGAGAATGTCCTTGTTCTTAAGATTATGTAGGGTGTCATAATGTCTGCAGTTTACTTTCAGATGTTTAAAAAAAGAAAAGGTGTGTGTGTGTTGCCAGAGAAAATGAAAGTAAATTTGGCAAAGTATTAACAATTATTAATTCTACATGAAAGGTATATTGGTGTTCATTGTACTATTCTTTCAGCTTTTCTCTAGCTTGAAAATTTTTAAAACAAAAAGTTGACAAAATCTCCACAAAGAGTAAGCTTTGACATTAGTTGGTGAAACTTTATTTTGGTGTGATTTTTATCTCTAGTTATATCTTTTGCAAAAGATTACTGAATATGTCATGTTATTTGCTCAATAATTATTAATTGATACCTGCATTTTAATAATACCATTCCATGATTTTAGAATGTTTTACAGTTTAAAGAACATATGTAGAGGATTATACACACTCTATTTTCATTTTGTGAAATAGAAAAGATATGTGTTTTCTTCATTTTACAAATGAACAATGTAAGGTTTAGAGAAATGTGCTTAAAGTCATAGCCAACTACCTTCATGCCCCGACTTCTTCATGCATCAGAGTCCTTTACTCTATTATAATCACTCATTAAACACTTCTACCAGGATGCACCATAAATATCTTAAATATAGTGTGTCACAAACTTAGTCATATTCTCTCTTTATATTTAGTAGTTAATGGTGCCTTGATCTACCCAGATGGACCAGTCAGGCACCTGTGTATTATCCTACAGTTCCTGTCCTCATATCTAACTGTCTCCAGAGTGAGAAGTGGGGAAAGAGAACGAATGCATTTCATGTACCTATTCAGTACCCTCTTTTATATGTTTGCTGATTTTCGTAAATCTTATTGGATCCTTTCAGCAACCACTGTGTTTAGGTAGTGTCTCCATTTTTACAGTTCCATAGTAGAACTCTACTATTAAGAAATAGGCTTAAAGAAGGAAAGTGATTTGACCTAAGTTATAGAGCTTGTAAGGAGTGAACTTAGGTCTTCCGATTTCTAAAGTCTGGGTTCTCTACAGTGTTCCTAAGCAAGTTTAAAGCTTTCTCTTTATGACACTACCATTGCTTAAGGCACAGTTGGATTACTGAAAAGAACCTACTTAATCTTTCTGCTATCAACTTCATTTTCTTTAGTTAAGCCTCCATTTTGTTGACAGAGTGATCTTTCTAAAAAGCAAATCTAGTCATTTTGCTTTTTTGCATTGATAATATGAAAACAGCAAATAAAACACTTCATTTGACCTAGTCCGTACCTACTTCTCTTACCTCACCTGTACATGCTTCCTCACATCTACTCTTCAGCTGAAAAGCTGAATTGCAGCTACTACAGTCTGTTATGATTGCGTGCCCTCATATTTGTTATTACCCTAGTTCTTTTACTATTTGCCGCATTGTCTGTTATACTTATTCAAGATTCTAAAGAATAAATTCCTACTGGAAGTCTGTCTGCGTAACACCTTCACTGGCTAAATTAGGTGATTTTTCTTTGCCCTATGCATATTTCTGTTATAGAACTATATTTTAACTATTTATTTTCATGCCTTTTGTTATAAAACTATGAACTCCTTGAGAGTCATAGCTCACACATATTAGGTGTTCACTAAATGTTAGTAGACTTCCGTTTAATCCTAACATTAGGGAAATGCTTTTCCTTAAGAAAGCTGGCATGTATTGTCTTTTTATAGAATTGTTGTGACTTTTATTTGTTCATTCCCAGTACTGGAATAGTACTATTGGGGAACCTGATTTCTAGTTTTGGCTCTGCCCCCTTTGGTATACTCTCTTAGTCACTGTAACTTTCTAGGCCTCAGTTACATCATCCAGTTAATGACAGGTCGATTTCAATGTTTTTTTGATTCCCCCCACCCATCTTTCCCCAGAAACTCTGATTTCATGATTTCATCCAGGATGTTTTTGACTAGATGTGACACATTGACAGTGGTGTTATAAGAGTTTCACTTTGACAGAATATGTAGGATGGATTGGAAGGGGATAGACTGGACAGATGCAGAGAGACTAGTTAAGAGAATAACGTGTTTATAATGAGCATCTGGAATAGGATCAATATTTGGGAAAGGAGAAATAATTATGAGAGAAGCCTTACAATTTGAAATGGTAAGGGCAGAGTAGAGTGAGTTGTTTTCTGCCCAACCCTTTCCCCACAAGTGCATTCCAAAATTCAAAGCTTGTGTTGACTTCTGTAGAGAATTAGATTTTCTATTTTGAGAGAAATAGAACTAAGGCAGTAAATAGTGTAAATTTCTGCCTTTGCTTCTTGGAAAATATATTATTTTCCCACTTGAGGAAACAGCTTCTTAAAAACAGGGTTATCAGTTATAAGCATCAAAAATACAGGAAAAAGAGGTTGGAAATCTCTAATTAAAAAAAAACAAAACTCAACTATCTGAACATGTTCACTGAGTTCAAAGGCTGTGAAGTTTTGGCTTTGAGATTTCCCTTGCTGGGACATACACTGGAGGTCTCCTTGTTAGTATTGTTGCAATTGCACACTTAAATTTAACATTTGTTGAGCTCTGATACTTGTTCAGCAGGGATGTTTAGAAAACCTCTCTACTGTACTATAAGTAACTGGTGCTTATTATCTCAGAGAAGAAATCCAGAAAGCTCTCTGGTATCAAAATTGATACTAAGTCTTAGAAGTGCCAATTTCTGTCCTTACTGCTGATTCTGTGCCAGTACAGGACAGTGTAACAACTGTTCAGGCAGCCGTTGCTAATGTTTCTGTCACTTTAAAAGTTCTAAATTATACTTCCACTGTACTTGCAAATATGTTGAGAGGAAATATGTTGTTTTTTCTCATTTCACTCTTTACGTATTTTCTGACACAGTGTACATTTGTGTTTCCGATAGTAAGTGTATTAGTTTCCCAGAGCTGTCGTAACAAATAACTAAAACTTGGTGTCTTAAATCAAAAGAAATTTACTCTCTTACAGTTCTGGAGGCCACAAATCCAAAATCAAAGTGTTGGCAGGGCCATACTCCCTCCGAATGACCTAGGGGAGAATTCTTTCTTGCCTATTCTAGATTCTGATGGCTCCTGTTCTTTGGCTTGTGGCAGCATAACTCCAGTCTCTGCCTTCATCTCTGTGGTTTTTTGTTTGTTTGTTTGTTTGTTTATTTGTTTGTCTCTGTTAAGGATACTTTCTTTGAATTTAGGGCTCAACCTATTCTAGCATTGTCTTCTTTTAATCCTTACCTTAATTTAATCTACAAAGACCCTATTTCCAAATAAGGTCACATTTTTAGGTTATAGGTAGATTCTGTATGAATTTTTTGGCATGTTATCCACCCACTATAGCTATTTGAGATAACTCTTACCAGTGGTGTACTTGTTTTCTTTTGATCATATTTATTCCTTTGCTCAACAAACATTTAATGAGCTGCAACACTGTACCAGGAACAGCTTTAGAGAAAGATGGACCAGATAGATTCCTTGTTCTCAAGGAGCTCCCAATGTATAATTGAAAGGCAGATATAGACCTCAGTATCTACAATACAGAATGACAAACTGGATAGTAGAGGCTTATACTAGGTGCCGAATATACCTGTGTATTTATCTTGTATTTGTTGTGAAGAGACCCATGAGAGAGGAAATAAGAGAAGAGTTAGGAAGGACTTAACAAAAGAGGTGACATTTGAATCTTGAAGGAAGACAAGGAAGTTACTGAGACAGCTAATATCAGGTATAAAAGCATAGTGGATTGAAAGAGAGTGGCTTGGGAAACTGCAAGTTTAAAAGTACCACTAGATCATAGAATATATGTAGAGGAATGAGAATAAATAATAAGCTTCTGTTTTCTTACAACATTGACTTCTTGATTCTGGATTATGGTGATCTTATGAACACTGTGACAAAGACAATACTATAATAAATTTCTCCAAATCCCTTTTTGCATTATTTCTTCCTATGCAAAGGGAATAGTTGAATTTAGGTCAGGACATCCCTCCTTCCTTCCCTCCTTTTCTTCTTTTCTCCTAAGCTGTGGCCAGTGATGGAAGCTGTGTTCATATGGTAGAGCTATAATATTAGAGCAGCCTGAATCACTGAGTTACCACATGGAAGACAGCTATCCTGGAGAGTTGCCCATACTTTCAGCAGGATTTGCAGGAGCAAGAAATAAACTTTTTGATCTGCTAAACCACTAAAATTGGGGTATTATTTGCTACTACAGCATAACTTATGCTCTCCTGACATATAATTTTTGAAAACTTTTAAAAAATATCCCCTACATTTAAAATAAAAATGGCAAAGGAAGATAGTTGCTGGTTTTCCATTTTAGACTGAAAATATATTTCAAATGTAATTATGTATTTCAAGCTTACCTCTTCTTTTACAATTATAAAAGTCATATAGATTCATTTTGTAAAACTTAGAAGAATATAGAGTAGCTGTCTTTCTGTCCGGTTATGAATAAACGCTATCAGTAACCAGAGACTTAAATAAGTTTCTCCCCCAAATGATTCTTTTATAAATTATTTTTAATATATTTTTTAAATGTCATATTTTTATAAAGCATGATTTTTAATGGCTTACCATATGCTATCATGGAATGTAGTATTTAACCAGCCTTCAATTATTATTCATTTGGTTAGTTCTAATTTTTTACAATGTAAACACCACAGAGAGTATTCTTATAGAAAACTCATGTAAAAATCCTTATTTATTTCCTTAAACTCAGAACCTAAGGATAAAGTTACTGGAGTAAAAGGGATCTTCCTCCCTGGCCCTTTATACTGCTTTTGATACTACATCAAATTAACTTCCAGAAAGATTGCATCTATTTGCAATCCCAGCAACAGTATATAAGAAAGTCTTTACAAAAATTTTTATTAAATTTATTGGGGTGACATTGGTTAATAAAATTATATAGGTTTCAAGCGTACAATTCTGTAATGCATCGTCTGTATATTACATTGTGTTCACCACTCAAAGTCACATCTTCTTCTGTAACCATATATTTGACCCCTTTACCCTTTCCTACTTTCCCCCCACCCCCTTTTCCCCTGGTAACCGCTGAACTGCTGGCTGTGGCTATAAGTTTTTGTTTGTCTTGTTTGTTTGTTGCTTTCAGTTTTATATCCCACATATAAGTGAAATTATATGGTTCTCAACTTTTTCTGTCTGAATTATTTCATTTAGTATGATAATCTTAAGATATACCTATGTTGTCTCAAATGGTAGTATTTCATCTTTTCTTATGGCTGAGTAAAATTGGTACAGCCGCTATGGAAAACAGTTATGGAGGTTCCTCAAAAAATTAAGACTAGATTACCCTATGACCCAGCAATCCCTCTTCTAGCTATCTACGCCCAAAATTTGAAAGTATCCAGAAAGATTTATGCACCCTGATGTTCATTGCAGCATCATTCATGGCCAAGTTGTGGAAACAAGTCATGGCAACAGGTGGCCAAGTCATGGAAACAAGTCATGGCAACAACGGAAGTATCCTTCAGTAGATGATTGGATAAAGTAAATGTGGCACATAAATACAATGGAATATTAAAATCTATTCTTGAACTAGCTTCAAGTGGTTTTCCTTAAGGCAGGTTTATAATATATTTTTACATATGATGGATAAATGTGTTTTCATTATACTTCTTCACAAAAATGATTTGATTGTTTTCAACTGTTTTTTTTTTCAGATAGGTTTTAAAATTATTTTGTTCAGCTTACAAAAACAAAATGTTGGTATTACTATTGGAATTTCATAAGGTAACTTGGGAGGAATTGGCATCATTTCAATAGTGTTTTTGATGAAGGATAGATTCTTATTTCTTCAAATTTTCTTTTTATGTTCTTCAGTGCAGTTAAAAAAAATTTTTTTTAATTTTATTTTAAAGTGAGATGAGAAGGCATTGGAGTTGATAAGCAAGACTTTGAGCCCTGGAGGAAGCCACAATATAAAATAGTTTATGTGATAAACTAGTAACAAATTTTAGTAGGTTGGTCAAATTTTAAAATGTAGGTTGGTCAAACTCGGAAATGTTTTATACAAGACCTGTTGGTTGTCAAAGTGGTCAATCTGAATTGATCTAATGATTGTCACAGAAAATTTGTAAGAATAACCTTTTAAAAAATATATCTGTGTCTTAAATGACACCCTAGTGATCATGAGGAGACAGTTAAACAGAGTTTGATGTAGATTTCTGATGTGGATGCAGATATCTTCCACTAGCCTACCTGACTCTAAAAGCAAGATAGCAAGGCACCAAGGTTTGGATGGTGTGTGCGTGCCAGATTATCAAGCTGCTATTATCAAGCTGTTATTCCTTTTGTAGCTTCACAATTCTTTCAAGCTACTAAGAATGGTTTTTTATTTGGAACGATTTTTCTCATTTTACTCACTTGCAAAAATAGTTTGGCTCACGAGGTTTAAACAACTGAAATGCTGGCCCTTGGTTTGTCAATAATTGGCAGCTCAGTTACAGAATGCAATATAGCTGCCCAAATTTAGAGGAAACAAGTGGAATAAGAAAAAAGAGAAGAGTGTGTGGGTAGTTTCTTGATTTCCTGATGTTTCCACTCAGTAGTATAAAATGCTCTGAAAGTGGAATGGACTTTTGGGAAGGAGTGTTGCCTTTGACTGCCTTAAATCCTGAGCAGCAGTCTCAGTTTCCTACTTACCCTGGCACACATGCCTGTTTTCCTCTTGTGGAATGTGTTGAGGAAGGCAGCAGATGGGTGTCAGCACTTTGAGGTTAGCCTCTGAGTTGAGGGTAAATCAATTTATGGTTTACAGCATACAATGTTAGTATTTCATAGTCGGTAACACTGTGAAAATGAAATAGTGAGGTTTTATTGAACAAGTAGTTTAAGGATAGTGTATTCGTGTATTCTGCCCACCAAACAGCAGACCTTTCTAAATGGCTTGGTTCCATTTTCCACCTTTATGTTAGAGTATAGCCTCTTACAGTAATGTGCCTCCCTACCCCACTTTCCTTCACATTGTGATTGTACCACACTACCTCTTACACAAAAGTGGTTGTACCAGTTACATTGTTGTTGGCAGATTATGAGAGTTCTAGTTGCTCCATGTCCTTGCCAGTACTAGGTATTGTCAACTTTATAATTTTTATTCATCCTCTTGGGCATATAGAGGCATTTCATTGTGGTTTTAATTTATACTTCCCTGATTACTAATTGATTATGCTCTCTTCTGAGTACCCACTCAAATCTCTTGCTTATTTTTCTATTGGATTGTATGTCTTTTTGTTGTTAATTTGCAAGAGTTCTATATATTTCTGTTTAGAAGCTCTTTGTTCTCTCAGTTGTAAAGATTGTCTTCCATTCTGTAACTTGCCTTTTTGCTCTTTTAATGTGGTCCTCGATGGGCAGGAATGACTAGTTTTAATATAACTCTGTGTAGTAATCTTATCCTTTATTGAATTTGCTTTCTGAGTCCTGTTTTTTAAAGAAATCTCTGCCTCTCCTAAACTCATGAAGACGTTCTTCTAATTTTAAGAAGCTTTATAGTTTTTGCCTTTTACATTTAGATTGTAATTTATCTGGAGTTAATTTTTGTGTGTGGTATGAGATAGGTGCAAGTTTTTTGTTTTGTTTTTCTCATAGTTATCCATTTGAGTTACTATCATTTATTGAAAAGACCATTTTTTCCCCTGCTTCTCTGTAGTGCCATCTTTGTCATAAATTAAATATTCCTATATATGTGGATCTGTTTCTGAACTCTGTAGTCTGTTCCATTGCTCTACTTGTCTACCCTTGCTTCAATACTCCCTTGTTTTATTTAATGTAATTAAAAAAAAAATGTCTATAATCTGGTGGTGTAGGTCCTCAAACTTTGTCCTTTTCAAGATTGTCTTGGCTGTTCTTGGATATTTGCATATTCATATATATTTAAAATCAGGTTATCAGTTTCCACAAAAAAAAAATCTGCCAGGATTATAATTGAATTGTATTGAATTTGAAAATGAATCTAGAGAGAATTAACATTTTTACAGCAAAAAGTCTTCAAATCCAATAACAGAATAGCTCAACTGCATTGATTGAACTTGTTTTAAATGTCTTTTAGTACTTTATTTTGGTTCTTTGTTATCTTGTGCAGTTTTTCATTCGCTATTCTCTAGGTGCTTAAACTCTTGTGATGTTGTAAAAGATACATTTTTAAATTTTCAAAAATATTTTTTCAATACTTTGAATTTCTTTTTCTTGCATATTATACCGGTTCAGTCCTCTTATGTAGTGTTGAAAGGAATGATTCCAGTGGGCATCCCTGAATCATTCCCATTCTTACAGGTAAAGGTTTTAATGTTTAAACTAAAAGTGATGTTAATTGTAGGTTTTTTGTAGCTACTCTTTATCAGGTTAATAAAATTTCTTTCTACCCTTTTAAAACAGTTATCTTTTAGCAACTTGAGTTTTACTTAATACTTTTCTTGCATAGATTGAAATGGCCATAGAAATTTTGTCTTTATTCTATTAATATTTTGAACTCTTGCGATTGATATTTGAATGCCATATATTATTTTTCATTTACTTTGGATTTACTTTGCTAATGTTTTGTTGAGGTATTTTACCTCTGTGCTCATGAGAGAAACTGGTCTATGATTTTCTTTTCTTGTAATATTGTTAACATGTTTTGGTATTAAGGTTATCTGGCTTCGTAAAGGGTTGACAGATGTAGCACATAAAAATTCTATGCTTACTTATACTAACAAATATTATTTATCTGAAATTCAGATTTAATTGTTGTATTTTATCTGGCAACACTACTCAGTCAAGTTTAGAAAAGTTGCCTCTCTTTTCCTAGAAGAGTTTATGTAAGATTGGTGTTTTCTTCCTTAAATATTTGGTAGAATTGATCAGTGAAGGTATCTGTGCCTGGTACTTTGTTAGATTTAGACCTAAATGTTAGGTTTCTTTTGGTGTTAATGTAAATGGTTTTATGTTTTTGTTTTCAAATTCTAATTGTTCATTGCTGGTTTTATAGCAAAGTGGTTAACTTTTATGTATCAACCTTTTATCCTGCAAGGATATATAATTCTTGTTTATTAGATACATTCTATTATTATTTTTAACATGATTATGATAGAGGTTGAACATATACCCCTCATTTTTTAAAACCTAATATAAATGAAGAGTTTTACCTCTTTTCAGACAAAACAAGGATATTAGAACAAGACTTTGACATCTATTTTTTGTATTTTATATATTTTGTATTATATTTTAATTCTACGTAAGTCCTGTAAGACATTATTATTGTTTTATACTGTCAATATACATTTAGATTTACCCTCTATTTACTCTTTCTGTTGCTATTCCTTTCTGTATTTTCTTCCTTCTACTGGAAGATCATCTTTTAATTTTTGCTTTATTGTGGGTCTATTAACAAAAAATTCTCTCTTTAAGTACCTTTTAAAAAGTGTCTTTATTTCACCTTATTTTTTCCCTAATTTTATTTTGAAGTGTATTTTTTTTTACTAGATATAGAATTTTAAATTAGAAAGTTTTTTTCATTACTTTGAAGACATTTTATTTTCTTTTGGCTTCCATTTTTTTTCTGAGAAGAAAGTAGTTGTTGGACTTAATTTTGCTCCTGGAAGGCAAATAATTTTTTTTCTTTTTGGATGCTTTTAAGATTTTCTCTGTTTTTGGTTTTCAGCAGTTTAACTAAGATGTGCCTAGGTGTAGCTTTCTTTTTATTTTTATCACCTAGAGTTTATAGGATTTCTTCAATATATATTTTGATGTCCTTCAATTTTAGGAAATATTAGTACTGTCCCTTTTTTTAAGGGTTCTGTCCCATTCTCTCTCTCTTCTAGGTCTGGGATCCAATTGCATATGTGTAATACTTTTCACCATGTCTCATGTGTCTCTTATTCATTCTGTTGTTCCATTCTTTTGTCTTCATGCTTCATTTGGATATTTTCTTCTGATTTATATAAATTTATTATCTTTTTAGTTGTTTCTAATCTGATGTTAAGCCATCTATAAAGTTCTTAATTTCAGTTATTGTATTTTTATTTCCATAATCTCAAAGGGTAAAGGGTGGGGGGGATGAGGGATATTATAGGTCAGGTTCTCAAAGAGCTTTGGCGAACACCCCAGACAATTTCAGTTGGGACTCTGAAGGGATGTGCCTAGGGAATAAAGGTGAACTGGAAGTAGAGCAGCCTGCAGAAGAAGTTAAGCCCAATTTCGAATCATCTCAGTCCTTGACTAGAATAAGATGATTGGTCTTTTTGCCTAGATGTCTTCTAGGAGCAAATATCAGTTCAGCCTCAACTATATCTCTCAATTTCTTATCCCTAATGTTTGATACTCAATGAAAAATAGTAAGATCTATCAGAAATAAAAAATTTACTGAAGACCAGGAAAAACAGATAATACAAATAGATCCTTAGGAGATCCAGATATATCAATTATTAGACAAGAATTAAAAAAAAAAAAACCATTGACACATGGAGAGTTTAAACAGAGGAATAGAAACATTAAAACAAATTTAAATGTATTTATTTAGAATTCACATGGATAGGTTTAGAATTCAATAGAATATTTGAGGTATATGTATAAAATTTTATACATATTGAGAGGTATAGGCATAAAATTTCAAACATGTGATTTTTTAAATAAAGTAATACTTGTTAATGTTTTCTGCCATTATAGGAGAGTGTACTTTGTATGATTTCAGCTCTTTGCAGTTTGTTGATACTTCCTGTGGCAGGCCGACTAAGATGGCTCCCAGTGATATCTGCCTCTGGATGTTCATGCACTTGTTTAATATCCTTTCCTCAAGTGGGAGTGGGGCCTGTGACTTGCTTCTAACTGGTATACAACAGAGTTGTAAGATATAATTAGGATACAGAGAATTTTAACTTCCGTCTTGATAGAGACTCTCCCTTGCTGGCTTTGATGAAGCAAGTTACTTAATTGATGAGACATAGTGTGAAGGAACTGAAACTCTCAGTACAACAGCCCCAAAAGACTGGAATTATGCCAAAACCCACATAAATGGGCTCAGAAATGGATCCTTCCCCAGTTGGGCCTTCAGATGCGACCCAACTCTGGCAGTCACATAAATTGCAGCCTTGTGAGAGAGACCCTGAAGCAGAGATCCCAGATAAGCCATGCCTAGGTTGCTGACCATCAGAAATGCTGAGATAATTAGTACTTGTTGTTTTAAACTGCTGAATTTATGGTAGTTCCTATATAGATAATGGCCCAATTTGTGATCCAAATTTTTTTTTTATTATTTTCTCTGTTTTTAGAAATATATTCACTTTGCAGTTGTTGGATGTAGTTTTTTATGTCCATTAGGTCAAATGTTTTTAGTTGTTCAAATCTTCTAAATTTTTACTTTTGTTTGCTTGTTTTTTTAATGACTGAATATAGTATATTAAAATCTTCTGCAATGATTATGGATTTAAGTTTTAGGGGTAATGGTGTTAATTGGTGTATTTCTGGGGTATATTAGTAGGTATATACAATTATGGAATTATACCTTTCTGGGAAACTGAACCTTCTTCCTTCAGTCTTTTTCTCTAGGAAGGTTTTTTTGCTTTATATTCTATTTTAATACAGGTACACCAATTTTTCTTTTGGGTAGTGTTTTCTCAGTGTATCTCTTCTCACCTTATTATTGCCAACCTTTCTATGTCATTATCTTTTAGATGTATCTTTTTTATGATAATAGATAGCTGGTCGATGAGTCATCTTTAACCCAGTCATATAATCTTTGCTTTTCAAGTTCTATCATAGCACTCTGTCCTTTTGCTATGTATTACTTAGTTCCGTGTATGGTTTGCCATCATTTGCCAATTTCTCATCTGTCTCCTGCTCTGTACTGAGTTATAGGACTAACTCATATTAAGGTATGTCCTCCAAGCTTTTTCTTGCCATCTGGCTTTCATTTATCATCCAATGACGGTCAATGTCAAGAGATTGGAAAGTGATAAACTAGGCTATTTTTCCTCTTCTTTCCCCGTTTCTGTGGAGTCATCTGCAATGATTCCATCTCTTGTGTCCCTCCAGCTTCTTCCGGAGTTCATCACCTGCTGGGCGGTATCTCCTCCATGGTTCCCATTCCTACTGGTTAGCCTTGGTTTATGGACTCTTTTAATATACTTTCTTCCTTGTTGAGGTAACTTCTGTTGTTACTTATCTCTAGGTTGCCTGCCATAAACGTTTTTCTTAAAAAAATTGAAGTGAAATCACATACCATGTGATTAACCATTTAGAAGTGTAGAATTCAGTGGTCTTTTGTGTATTCCCAGTATTGTGTAAAACTAGCTCTCTTTTCATCACCCCATAAATATACTCTGTACCTATTAAGTAATCCCTCCCCATTCCCTCTACCCCCTGCTCCCATCCCCTGGTAACCTTTAATCTGCTCTCTATCTCTATGGATTTGCCTATTGTAGATATATCATATAAAAGGAATTATATGATATGTAACCTTTTGTGTCTGGCTTTTTTTCACTTAACATGTTTTCAACCTTTTTAGGTCTTCCAACACTCTTTAAAGTAGTTTCCTTATTGAAATCCCTCTATTGATGTATCTGGTATTGGTTTCTTTTCCTTATTAGACGCTGACTAATGAAATATTTATGTATATTTGCTTGTTTAAACCTATAACTTTCTATATTTCTAAGCTCCATGAGAGCAGAGAGCATGACTGTTGTTTTGCTTGTTTGTTTTTGTGGTATGAGAGAAGTTTTAATAGTGTGCTGAGGAACATCACAGATCACAGAAGGATTATTAGAGATCTTATTCAAACTGAAGAGCTATTAGCCTTTATAGTAAATTGGTCTATAATGAATACATTACTAATTGTTTTCACCTGCTTTTGACAAGCACTTCTGCTAAAAATGTAGACTACCAATTAAGCAACATAAGAATCTGCCAATGTATTTTTTAAGTTTATGTATTATTGGCATTTCAGAGAGGAAACGACTCTTAGAGAATATATTTTAATCCTTCTCTCCTCTTTTTCTTTCTTTGCAGGAATCTTTTTAAATGAGTTTTGTTGTTGTTGTTGTGGAAAAAAACTCATGATATAACTTTACCATCTTAACTGTTTTTAAGTATATGGTTCATTAGTGTTAAATAAATTTACATAGTTTTGAAATAGATCTTCAGAACTTTTTCATCTTGAAAAATGGAAACTTTATAATGATTGAACAATAACTTCTTCGTTTCCCCTTTCCCAAGCTTCTGGTAACCACCATTCTACTTTCTGTTTCTATGAATTTGACTTCTTTAGATGCCTTGTTTAAGTGGAATCATACTCTGTTTTTTTACATGTGTATGGCTTATTTTACTTAGCATAATGTCCTCCAGATTTCTTCATGTTGTAGCCTGCGACAGGCTTTTCTTCCTTTTAAAGGCTGAATAATATTCCATTATAAGTATATAAAGCATTTTCTTTATCATTCAGTGCTCATTTGGGTTGCTTCCACCTCTTGGCTCTTATAAATAATGCTGCTATAAACATGGGTGTGCAGTTATCTTTTTGAGGCCCTGCTTTCAGTTCTTTTGCATATATACCCAGAAGTAGAATTACTGGATCATACATTAGTTCTATTTTTAATTTTTGAGGAACCTCCTTACTGTTTCCCATAACAGTTGTACCATATTACAGTCCTATCAACAGTGCATAAGAGTTCCAATATCTCCACATCCTTGCCACACATTTTATTATTATTATTTTTATAGTAGCAATCCTAATAGGTGTGAGGTGGTATCTTATTGTGGTTTTGATTTGCATTTCTTTGATAATTGGTGATCTTGAACATCTTTTCATATGCTTGTTGGCCATTTGTATATCATTCTGTTGATTGTGTCCTTTGATGCACAAACATTTTTAAGTTTGATGTAGTCCTATGTCTTTATTTTTGCTTCCGCTGCCTGTGTTTTGGTGTTATAGCCAAGAAATCACTGTCAGAACCAATCTCTTGACACTTTCCACCTATGTTTTCTTCGAAGAGTTTTATACTTTCGGTAATCATTTCTTACTTGTTCTTTTATTTCTAACATCTTAACCCATTTCTTGATACAGAGTAATTACTCATTAAATATTAGATGGATGAATGAGAGGGATGGAGGGAAGAGACGAGAGGAAAAAGAAGAAAGGGGCAAGTATGGATAGAAAAACATGTCTACTGAATTATAATAATGCCAGCATACTTGGTTTATTTGATAAGTGGCCATAGGCATCAATGTCTCATTTATTCTCTTATATCTTTTCTTTTACATGTTGTGATGAAGGTGTTTGCTAAAACAAATTCTTTTCCTCAGATAAATAATTGGTAAAGTGTTTTATTATCTGAAGTCCCCCCACCCTCAAATTTTAAAAACTTTTGTATGAAAAACCTCTTGTCTTCTTTTTTCTACCTTCACATTTGGATATGATAACTAAGTTCACTGTGGTAGCTGTGACATGAAGTGAGTCACTTGAGGGCTTGGAGTACCCTACTCTACCTTTGTGGGATCTATTTTTATTGTCAGTGGCTGGAAGAAACATGTTTCATTAGAGCAGTGACAGTCTGCTCATTTTCACACTTGCTAACATATTTTTTTTCTTTCACCGTTGCATGAAATGAGTAACATTACACTACCAAAAATGTTTGGGGCAGTAGGGTGATGTGCTAATCCTTAGAAGTACGTCTTATATATAAGTATATGTTCTAGGCAGAGAGTTGTCTTGATAGGAACAGAAAGGGGTTAGTTATAAAATATATGTGATGCTGATAGGGGTCTTATTAAGGATCTGAGAGGTAAGAGAATGATAGAAGAACCTAAAAAGAAATGATGATGACTGCAACTGTAAGAGAGAATAGTGCTGTAGTTAGAAAACCAATTTTCAGATAGTAAGAGAGTAGACTGGATATGATCCAACCATCTCTCCTCTTTTTTCTTTTCTTATGCATCAATGGATAATTGAGTGGGTGTCTTTTGTTAAGCCCTTGATTTGCTTTCTGTCTCTCACCATGCCCAATGTTAAGATGGCATCATGTGGCAAAGCAGACAAAATGTTGCCGGTCTTTCAAAGAAGATTTGAAATCGAATGTTATCAAATGTTACAGAATTATGGGCTGTGATTTTCTCTTATTCCAATGCTTTGATGTGAGAATTGCTAGTGTAATTTAAAACAAACTAGAGAAAAAGCTAATTTAGTTTTTTATCTTTTATATACCTGCCAAAGATAGTGGAGATGGCAGCTGATTTTGTCAGCTTGCTCAATGAGCAAATTTTGCAGTTTATGTTATTTTCAGACTGTGGTTAGATACTCAGGTATGCTATGTTGTTAGTGCTAACATCTGTGGATCTGTTGGCAGACAAGGTGTGTTTAGACATTTTGTCATTTTGAATTAAAGGATAGATTGTGTATGAAGCAAAATTATTTGTCTCTTGGTGTTTTTTTATAGATGTCTAGCAAACATCAGAGAAGTATTTTAAGGCCTGAACAAGTGTATTTGAATGTTTCGTGGAATCATTTACAGCAGTATTACATTCCTGTAAAGAATTGTACTCTGCTTTCTTATTGATCAAAAAAGGAAAAATTCTTTGTTATTACTACTCAATTAAATAAATTCAACATTGTTAATTGTAGCTCTTTGTTTTGTATGCCAGTGTGTTTTCAGATGTTGAACAGTGTGATTTTGCTATAGTTTATAGAAAATGATGGTTTTATATTATTTAGTTGGGAAAAGACAGAATTTGCCTTGTTAGCTCAGTGTCTTTTGCTCGATCTATTGATTTTCAGAGTTTTAATGATTAGAATTTATTTTAAAAAATATTTTGAAACCATTCTTACTCCATCCCAACCCGGTGTAATAGTTCCAACCATGTAAAAATATGCTTTATTATTAATTCATGAGACTTAAATAACCATCATTTTACCCTTGAAGCTAAGATACTTGGTATTGTTTTGTTTTGCCTTGTTTTGTTTTGTTTAAGAAGTACTGTGTACTTAGGTAAGTCATTAAATCTTCTCAGGGAAGATACTTGTTGAAACTTGAAACCAAGAGAGCATCTTTGATTCTTGGTATTGGTCAGATTAGTTTGGGGTTAGTCTTTCTCAAACTTTAGTGTGCTGAAAATCACCTGGGGAGCTTAATGCGGAGCCCTGCCTCACCCTCCAATGAGGCTTATAATTTTTATGAGTTTCTCTCAATATTTGGTTGGGAGGCTAAAGAGAATACCCTGGACATGAAGGGTATTGGTTCATTGTGTTGCTCAGTACTCTAGACCTACTTTCTCTCCCAGCCTCATAATTATCAAAATGACCCCTCTCTTGATACTTATTACAGATCTCTATGAAAAATAGCTTTAAATAAAGGCTTGATAAAATATGGCTTTAGAGATGAATATGAGAATATTATGGCATTATGATATTAGACTTGGTACTTAAAAAACTGATTTAGAACTCTATTTTTAATGTGTACTGTAAGATCGTGGCTGATAGGCTAAATTAACTGCTTTAGTTGTCAGGTTATAGTAATTACTTCACAAAGTTATGAGAGTTAAACAAAACTACACACAGAAAATGCCTAGCATTGTGCTTGTCAAATTGAATCTGATCTGATATTGAGACCTAGATATGAAAAAGTGTTGCTGTTGCTGTGTAATAAACTACTCCAAAACTTACTAGCATAAAACAAACACCTTATTATGCTCACAGATTTCATGGATCAGAAATTCAGAAAAGTCATTGTGGGAATGGCATGTCAGCTCCATGATGTCCGGATCCTCAGCTGGGACAATTCATACAAAACCACCTTGGACCCAGCTATTCCAGCTCCCAACCAGTGGGTGACTCAGCTGGTTGGGAGCTGGAATAGCTGGGTCCAAGGTGGTTTCGTTACTCACATGTCTGGAACCTGTGCTGGGATGACTGCAAGACTGAGTTCAGCTGGGACAGTAAACTGATTAATTTCTAAATAGCTTCTCTGTGTTCCTTGTGCTTTTCTCACAGCTTGGGGCTAAGTTCTAAAAATATTTATTAAGTATATACTATGTGCAAAGCTCTCGTGTCAGTACTGGGAATATAGTAGTGAACCAGAGGAATCCCTATCATGATGGAGCTTATACTTTCATAGGGGAAGACAGACAATAAGTATATAAATCAGTAATATTATATAGTGTGTCAGAAAGTGATAGGTAATTCCTAAGGGGGAAAATAGGGAAGAAGGATATATAGTACGTTGGATCAGGGTCTGTAGTTCTTTTTTTAGAAAAAGTGGGCTGGTGACAATTGAATCAAGACCTGGAGGAAGGGAGTTAGCAAGTGAGCCATGTATCTAGGAGCAGGAACATTTCAGGCACGGGGAATAGTAATCACAACAAACCTTAAGTGGAAAATCAGGCCTGGTGTTTTCCAGGATTATCAAGAAGACAAGTATTGTTCAGGAAAGGAGGAGGAGATGAAATTAGATTACAGGAGTGAGGGAGGAATAAGATATCTTAAGGATGTTGCCTTTTTATCCTAGAATAAAAGTCAATGGAAGATTTCGAGTAGAGGATTGACTTATATTTTAATAGCCTCACTATGGTCACTGTGATGAGAATACACTGAAGGTGAACAAGGGCAAAGCAAGGAAATCAGTTAAGGAGCTATTGCAGTAATGGAGGAGAGACAAGATAGAGGCTTGGACCAGAGTGGTTGCAGTGAGATGTAATCAAATTTTGGATGTGTTTTAACATTTCGGCAATCAGAATTTGCTAATGAATGGGGAAGGAGGGAGTAGTGAGAGAAAGAGGGAGTCAAGGATAACTTCAGGGTTTTTGGCTAGACCAACTGGAAGAATGGAGTTGCTATTTATTGAGATAGATACTTTCTGTATTATGCTTAATATTGTATTCTTATCTTATTTCTCTTGGTTTCCTAAAGTTTGGTGCTATCTTGGCCATGTGTTATCCACAATACCTAGCACAGTTCTTGCATAGAATAATTGCAGCCTACTTTCCCAAATTAAATTGATTTTAGATGTTCATCAACCTTAAAATGAAGCAACTATATTTAGGACTTTAGTAACAAGTTAGTTTTCCTTAATGTGGCTGCTTGTAATATAAAGCAAGTATGGCTTGTTGGGTTTGCTGAACCACCAGAAAGTCTTCCCTTGAATACTGTAGAATGTTTACCTCCATAAATTCTTCAAACTGCTAACTTGAGATGTTTTTGTCTTTTTTTCATGTTTTTAGCTTACAAATTGAACCTAGAAATTAATTTACTTTCTTAAAATATATGTCAGGTTTGAATGCGTTTTTTTTCTTACCAGCTTTTAAATTTGTTTAGAAAATTTGGCTTTGGTTTCCACAGTGTTAATCTTAAGAAGAATACAATATTTTGTTAATTATGAAAGTACAAGGTATTCTAAAGTCAGTGGGTCAAACGATTTGACTAAAGATTCCTGTAGGACAAAATCTGAGAGACGGCCAGAAAGGAAGGTTGGAGCTTCGGTTACCAGGCTAAGGGATTTGGACTCGATGTCCTTTAAGTGCTAGAAGGATCTAGTTGAGGTAGCACTGAGGTTTTTTATGTGGTTCTCCTAGTTTGCTGTTTGGTTTTTCATTCACAGATGTTTATTTGACAAAGGTGTGTCTCTTAGGTACCATTATTAGTCTTAGGATCCGCCTCATATTCTTTTTGTCTTTAATTTGGTCTGCACCAGTCTTAATTCTGCATGTTGGCCTATTTTGATAGTTATAACTACTTGGAAAGGTTCAGTGAACATTTTTTGCATTTGTCTAAGAACAGATTGTGGAATGATTACATTTCTTAAATTGTTCTGCTTTCTGTTTTCTTTCCCTGAAAAAAAAAAAAAAGTCAAATTAGAACTTGTTAAAATCAAATATTTGGCCGTTAGGAGATGTTTTAGGATTGCCAGTTGGAATTCTTTCCTACGGCAAAAGTAAACTGCCAGGTTAACCAAAAGAACTTTAGAGTTAGTCGTAGGACTGGTAAACTACTCACTTTTTTCCTACTTTAATCTCATCATCTTACCTGTAACTTATGATGTATTTTTAATGGTGATAGACCATTATTTAAATAACGAGGAGAGGAAACATCTCCAGAAATAAGTCATCTGCAGTAGCTAAGTGTTGTGAGTGGAAACATTTTTATTTTTTTATAGTGTCCATTCTTTGTCTTCAGAGGTTTGTGATTAAAAACTATTTGTGATTTCAAATAAGAATAAATTTCAGTATGGCAGTTGTTAGAATAAAGGCAGCTCATTTTTCCTGAGTAGTTTACTATGTAGCAAACATGATTTAAGTATGTGTTAACAAGTTTCATAAAAACTCAATGAACAAGTACTATTATCACCTCCCATTTTATTGATGAGAGAACTGAGACAGGAATAAGTAACTTTCTCATGATTCCACACTAGTAAATGATGGAGCTGGGATACGACAGCTTTCTGGCTTGAGAGTTCTTACTTTGAGCATATTTAATAACATGAGCTTATGAAAGATCTATGCCTTTAGACATTAAGTCACTTCTGAAATAATAATAAAGGATTTAGAGGGAAATAATATATTCTATATATATGGGGGTGAGGGAGGGGATATCTGAAATTGAATCATTAGGAGCGAGATTTAAGTATATCTGTATTTCTAACCCAGCAGAAATAAAAAAAAAATATGTCTTTCAAAGATTAGTACCACTTTTCACTTATTTTTTGGTCTCAGTTGAGAAGTAATTTCATCCAGGAAGCTTCCTCTCAGCCTTCTTCAAGTCTTGTTGCTTTTCTTTGTACTTTTCTAGCATCATTCATTTAACAAATAATCACTGAGTGCTTTTTATATGCTAGGCAATGGGGATTAGGTGGTGAACATACTTGATATCGTTTCTTCCATCATAGAACCTATAGTTGAGTGAGAAAGGCGGACATAAAACAAATAACCACAATATAAGTAATTGTCAATTATATAAAAGAAAAGTACAGTGTTCTATGTGAGAGTAAACCTACTTAGATGAGTTTGATCAGAGAAAAAGTTTTTTAAAAAGTATATCTAACAGAAACCTCAATTCTGATGATTAAGAATTAACCAACACAGTATAAACATATATATGCCTTACTGTTAAAGTGTACAGTTGAAACTTATTGGATTTTGTTAACCAATGTCACCATAAAAAAAAAAAAAAAAACGACCAAAGAATGGGGAATGAGCATTGCAAATAAATATAGTATCTTCAAAGGCCCTAGGAACTTGATGCCTGTGAGGAACAAAAAGGACCAGTTTGGCTGAGGTTGTAATATTAGTTCATTATGCAGATGAGGAACCTGAGGCTCAAGGAGGTTCAGTGAATAAAGAATATATAGTAAGGTCATCAAATAATTAATTAATGGGAGAACCTAGATTCAAACTTTGGACTTTATAAATCCTTAGTGTTCTTTCCATTATACCTTGGCATTCCCTAGTGAAATTTTGAACAAAATCTTTCCAAACAAAGTGATATTCTGTTTCTTTTCCAACACCATAGAACATTCTCTTACCATTTTTTTTTTTTTTTTTTTTTTTTTTTTAGCAAAGGAGGTATTTGTATGTGGAACTATTGCTATCAACAGAAAAGGGATAATTGACCTGGCACCAGGCAGAGATGATTCCATTGAATTTGTGACTTTGGAAACTGATTTTAGTGTTTGCTTGCCTCAAAGAATTTATTGAGCTTCCAGAGTTGTCAGGGTTCTATGGTATCCACTGTCTATATTAACCCGTGGAGTTCTTTGTTTTTTCCCAGTGGAGCATTACAACCCTCAAATTTGTAGCAAGTATCTCACACTCTACTTTATTTCCATTCAACAGTATAACTTTGTAAATGTGACCCACCTCTGGCAAATGTTTAAGTTAATGTTTCACAAAATATACAAACTGTTTTTTGGCAATTGATTTCCAGGCAACTGATAAAATATTGAAGTGTTAGCTGTTTGGTTTTTTTTTTCTATTTTGATGTGGACGTGGGGAGGGAAGGGGAGGGAATAAGTTGTTATGATGCAAAGACGAAGTTGTAAAGGACATTATTTTCCTCCAGAGAAATCTTCTCAATTACCCTGCAGTGAACTGCCCACAATCCAGTAGTAATAGCCTGCTTACTTAGGAGCCTTAAAAAAACATTCATATCATGTCACACTTGTGCTGTGTTCTAAGTAATTGGTGAGTGGTTAGCTTAGAGACCAATTTTAGGAATGTTTCATATAAGAAAACTTTCCTAGTGATGCTCCTGTTTCCTTTTGTAACCTGAAAAAATTATGGTGTTGTGTTTATCAAAGAACTTTTGCCTCTATATGTATTCCTTCTAAATGGGCTTTTTATAAAGAATAATGATTATAATTAGAAAGGATGAATTTTATTCCTGAGTTAAGTTTTAAATTATTATTGGAGTTTTTCATTTGTGATTTTATATCTTGTTCTTACAGATTTCTGTAAGGTACTGATTTTACTTGTTTTGACATCCTTAAATATTGGTTTTGTGAGTGTTTTGTTTGAATTAGAATGGTGGAATTAAGCTTTTTATGACTCAAAATTTAGGGACATTATTATGCCAAATACGTGTTTTTAAAATTTTCTTAAATACGGTTTTGTTATAGAGAAATAGAGAACCATTTAATATTTTGTATTATTAAGTAAACATTTAGAATTAAAAATTTTTTTTCAGAGTTTACTTGTTTCTGTTGATAATGTTCTCCACCCTACCCTAGCTCACCGTTGAACATTTTTTCTTTTTCTTTAAATGGCCTTCTCTATTTTCTGTTTGCAGGCAGCTATCAATGGTGTAATACCCCAGGAAAATGGCATTCTACAAAGGTATGTTATAAGGTACTTAAAGGTAAGATGAGAATTTAGCAAAGCAAAAAAAGACATTTATTATTTTTTTTTGTTTAACTTTTGATAGAGCATTTGATCTTTGGTATATAAGTTCATTAATATAAAGTTCTTTCAGACATTTTTATTAGTACTATTAATTTCCTAAATTCCCAAATTTTAACCTTATAATGTTATGTATTTCAAACTTGGTGATACCATTTTTAAAGATGGTTTTATTTTACTTTTAAGAAAGCTTATTAAGGTCATCTGCTAATTCATAAAATGAAAGGAACTGAATTCTTTAAATCATTGGTAGTGAGAAAATGAGACATAGCTCAGTAGCCCCAGGGCATCTAACTGTACAGGCTTTACCTCCAACTTTACTACATTCTTTTTTTCTCCCTTTTCATTTCTCTATTAAGTACATGATAATTTGTGACAATTTGAGAAAGACTTTAATAATGAAACTTCCCAGAGCATTGAACTGTTTTACCTGAAGCATCCAATGTTAATATTTGTAATGGTCTTCTGGTTTTGTGTCATTGCCAGAAGGTAAAATTGAAAGATAAGGCCAATAGAACTATAATAATTACAAAATAATTTCGTAAATTAAAAATAAATTCATACTTTTATTCTCCTTAAAATTGGAGACTCTCGTTCTGAATTAAAAGAGCACGCTGTAAAGTCATAGGAGGTAAAACCATTCTTCCTTCCAAGTGTAGTTTAATTACTTGATTTCTTTCCCCGCCTCTCAGTTCAAACTTTGGCTTCAATTTTGGTGGCTGGGATTTCTAAGTCACTGAAGCGTGATCTGCTAAGTGCAGATGAGGCAAACAGAAACAGCAGACTAGGAATGAGGTTGTTTTGGAGAGGAAGAAAAGTACTGCTGCATAAACATCAAAAAATTCACCATGAACAGCAAAATGTGCTATTCTTTAATAGGAAACTGTGTAAATTTAGAAAGGAAGCAAAATTCTATTTGGTACCTGTACCACCCTTAGTGATTAATAGTTTTTAGGTGAAAGCAATGATAAATAACACTTATCCTTCATCCCTTTAAAAAAAACTGTCAGAAAGAGTTTCATCCAGAGTAAATGTGGCAGATTTCCAGAGCCTGTACTAATATTTTTTTGTTTGATTTTTTTTTTTTTTTTTTTGGTTTTCAAAACCGTTCAATTCTAACCTTGTCTAGAAAGCAAACCAGATGATTGTAGGAACCTCCTCATGATCATTTTTTTTTTCTTGGTTTAGAAAGTTTTAGACTGCTAAATATGGCTCCAGTTTTATTCTTGAGTAAATGTTATTCTACTTTTTGTGCCAAAATTTTTGCTTGCTAAACCCTTGTGGATTCAGCTGCTAGGTTCTGAGTACATACTGGATATATCTTATAATTGATAGTATTTACTATGAGTGAACTGTAGAAATTCCCTTATCCCTGGAAACAACCCATCTCCCTTGTTGCAGATAATACATTTTGCTTAATATATTTTATAATTAGAGGTTTAGTAGTGAATCGATTTCTAATAAGGTTACTATGATATTTGAGGTTTAACTTTCATCAGAGTGGGTTTTTGTTTTCTTGTTAAATTAGAGGAATGAATCATGTCCACTGAAGAAAGTCAGTTGTATCTAGTAATAGTTTTCAACTATTTTCCTTAGTACTGACTTTCTTCTTCAGCTTTGAAATCACTGTGGATTTGACATAACTGAAAATTCCTCTTGTATGGCTGCTGACCAGAGGAAAATGAAAGAGGGCTCTTTGCACTTTTTCATAGGCTTAACACTGAAAGTAGAAGACACAGTGCTAGGAATGGTATTTGTAGGCAGTTAAAAGGATCTTTGTTTTGTACGTTTGATTTTTGTAGTAGAGTTGAATGTAGTTTGTGAATACAACTAACTCAATTTGTCAGTTTACTTCTTAACAGAGAAAAGAGCTATCAAAAAGAGTTTAAAAAAAAAACCAACAAATTATTTTTGGAAGGAGAAGAGCCCAATCTGTGTGCTTTATAAATATTCTCAATATCAGATTTTTGTGTGAATTTAAAAATGGGAATACAGTTTTTAATGTACCCATAAAGTTTAGGGCAAAGAAACTTAACATTTTTTAAAATGTTTTTACGCACTGTGCTAGGTAATTGACATATTTTTCCTAATACTCATTTCAAACCTTAAGAGATAAATGTTCATGTTTCATAGATGAGGAAATTCAAGGTCGGAGAGTTTATATAGACTCTTCCAAGATCACAAGTATAGTAGGTAGTGGAGTCTGGATTTTTCCCTTTTAAAACCCACGCTCTTTCTTTTATACCATTCTGTCCTCTTCAAGGTCAGTAAACCATGCATGTCACAACTTTTGTCTCAAGATTTTTTACTTTGGGTTAAAAGGTTGAAATTTAATACATGTACATAATATCTTTCTCCCACAGCTTTGTTTGTTAAAATTATTATTTTAGTGGTAAGCAAGTAAAGGCAGATATTATTATCGCTCATGTTACAGGTAGAGAGAATAAGGCATGAAATGACTTGGCACAGATAACACTGCATGATGTTGATGGAGTCTAGAATATAAGCAAGCTCTCTTCTGCCTCAGTCTCCAAGGCTTATTTCACTAGGCAATATATTGCTAATAAAACATTTATAAAGTACGTAACTTATACAGTCATAAATGTAAACCATCCAGTCATAAACAAACATCAAGTGTGTACATGCATATTTTACATATTGGTGTAATACTTTATTTATTCAGCATATTATTCAGAGCTCTCTTAAAAATTAATTTTGGAGATAGTTATTGTTAGAAAGAAGTGCTAATGAATTATTTCTAAAAGAGAGTAGATGCTGTGTTTTCTAAAATTTTATGAATTAAGAGTGTAACTTTACACATTGACTAAATGGATGGTATTTCTCAATTCATATTTATTTTATGACCCAGACAGATGTGCTATATGCTTCTTTGTTGTTTAATTCATTGAGGAAACCTAGAGAAGATAAGGCTTGTTTTCAAACCTTGACCATTATGCTTTCAGAATATGTAAATGTCCAGGTTTCTGATTTAGAAAACATCTATTTTGGCCAAATTAATTTCTGTTTATTGTCTTCTCTGATGTGCATTTAAAATTTTTGATTTTTTTCTAAAGACAAGTTTATCTTTTAAACACGTATTTTTTTTGTACCTAGAGATTTTTCCATGAGATGGACTTTTGAAAATTGAAATAAGTGCAGAGTTTTTGTTTATTTTGCTTTGTTCACTGCCTTCCAAGGACCCTGTGTGAGGAAAGTTGAGTAAGGATAAAAATACTTCTTTAGTGGAAGTTTAGATCTGTAATAGATTTCTCCATAGTTTCCTTTACAATCACTGGTTTTGTTTGTTTATTTTTTAAATTACTGATTACCTAGGAAAGAATACTGAGAAGGTCAAATTATAGGATGGTAGTCTTCACAAATGTAAAATTTTAAAAAACACTATTTTTTTTTTTTGAGTCGACAATTTTGGCTGCCTTTGCAGTCTTTGGATGTCATTGAACATAGTCAAAACTGATAGGATCATTCATTAACAGGTAGTCTCTCTTTTCTTCTCTCTCTCTCTTTTTTTTTTTTTTTTGATTGCTGGTGAAAAACTAACGTAAATTCATTATTTTTTTACTGCTCTTGAAATAATTATTGCCAGTAAGAAAATTCTCAAGTGTTAACTTTTTAAAAAACCCTCTTTGTGGCTGACAACCCCACCAAATAGGCTGCTCTGATTAGAAATGTTAAGCTATCTCTTAGAGTTAGGGTTTGGTAAAGAGAAAAAGCACACTAGGAATTTCAAACAGGGAATTTCATATAGGGAACAGTTACACAGATGTGGAATAGATTGAAAGAGCAAAAAGAGGATACTAGACATAATGAATGCAGGAAACACCTGAACCACCAGGGCCAGATGGGACAGGGTTCTGCTGGTAAAGAGGAAGGGAGCCTAGGGCAAGAACAGACTTAGAGCAGCAGTATTTTCTGAGAAGGGTGAGCAGAGCCGGGACTCTGTAGCTGGGTCCAAGGCACCCACTTCAGGAGGCCTGCTTCAGGACTGGTCTGCTTAGGAAAGCCCCTTGCTGACCACTAAAGGGCACAAAGTCACCGCTAGTACTGGAGGGTAAAAGGAAAGAGGTTAGGAGAAGTTGAGGTTAATAGAACTTGAAGCTCAGAGGAAAGGCCCTAGGAACTTGATATATGAGAAAAAAGTCCTGCTCAGCTAATACTGGTACATCTGACAGGATGCAGAGGCTTTTTTTTTTTTTTAAAGTATTAAAAGCAGCTGGAAGCTAACACTGATGGCTGATGCTGAAACAAATTGGATGCCATTGTTACAGTAATGTCATTGCTAGGGTGATGTTAATAGGATCAATGTGCAAACTAAGAAGAGAACTTTGTGTGTATCTGTGCGCACACATGCATGCTGCTACAGTCCTTGTTTCTGTTACTACTGATCATAAGACCATAAATGATATTTACCAGTTTCTTCTTCCACTATTCTATATTCCCTCTGCTAGCGCCTCAAATAGTCAAAATTCTTTATCTGATAGGTCATCTTAAACGTTCATTCTTGAAGAGTCAGAATTCTCAATGGACCTGCCTTTTTTAAATTTATTGTAGGTTTCCATTAATTCTTATTATTGAACAAGCCCAAGAAAACAGTTAATTGTGTAGCAGCAGCCTAATTTTTTTCTTGGTAATCAGGACCAGTCCACCTGGCTAATACCCATCCTTTGCTAATTGGTTCTGTAGCAAAAGGAGTACAAAATGGCCACATGGCATTCTCATATTCTAATTCAATGGGAGTATAGAAACATTACATACTTGGGAACTATGATTTCTGAACCACCTAAGCCAAAAGTTGTAGGAAGCAAAAATTTGGTTTGTTATGAGGCATAATAAGAGGAACCACTGCTACTACTTAATTTCTATACCCATGTTTTCTGGCAACATGAGAAATATCACTATGTTTTTGTCACTGGTAAAAAGCATGTACAACACCCTTTAAGGTATAACACCAACCTTTGGGGGCGTTGTCTCCCAGCCTGTGCCGTAACTCTCTTCAGCAGTCTAGTCCACTGTTTTGTCTAGCTAATTGCTTCTGGGTAATGTTATACACAGGTGATACCAGTGCTGCACTTTTGCTGTGAAATTATTCCTTGGTTAGAACCAGTGTTGTGTGGGAAGCCATAGAGCAATAAGGCATTCCCCAAATGCATGAGTGGTGATGCTAGCAGAAGCATTGCTGTCAGCGGAGTCAGTTTTATATCCAGAAAACTGTCTTTTTAACTGAGAACAGATCACTGCCCTCTCCATGTTAGAAATGATCCATATTGGATCCCTGAGAAATGCTTTATTAGTCTTGTAGTTTACATTTTAGGCAGTAGTTTTCCTAGCCAGATTCAGACTTGGTGAGGGAGAGTTGATGATGTGCCTATGCCTAACCTCCACCCTTATTGGCATGGGCACATTGTACTTTAATGCATCAAGCAGCCCTGGGATAGCAAAGGAAAAAAGCTGATTGGCATCAACAGAACAATGTCATCTCATCTATGTTGAGAGCCTTTTTTTCAGTGGGTAGCCTGTGACCATTCACTCTAGAAACGTATATATTCAATTTTGGTATCCATTTTAAATGATCCATTTCCATATTTCTTCCCCAGACTTCCTTTTTATTCTTTCCAAGTCCTGGTCAGCTGGCCAACCCATTAACTATCAATGTAGATATGTACCTCAGGCTCTTTTTCCGTCTAAAGGAAATGGTCAGCCTGTAGCACAACCTTAAGTTCTCCCTACTGGGAGGCTTTTCTTTCACTACTATCTTTCAAGGATATCTTTGGGGCTATAATGCTTTAGCAGTGTATTTTTGGTTGGTGCCAGTATATAATACATAATTATTTTTTTTTCCCAGTTCCAATTTTTTCTTCCTCAGTTAACTTAGTTATATCTTATATACTGATGGGAATAGCAACTGGCCTTTTACCCTGACATGCTTCTGAACATTGGACCCCAGAAACTTCAAGGTGGGAGACCCCTACATTTTTGTGATGTGTATCTGCTAATCTCTAGCATGCACGTATCTTACCAAAGCATCCAAGTACTTGCCACTTCTACTCTTCAGGACCAATCCACATTGTCATCAATGTAATGTTTTATGGCATGTCTAGGTGATCAGACTAGGGCATTACAACAAAGAGCAGGAGAGTTAACATAATCTTCAGGCAAATACAACGAAGATATATTCTTTACCCTGCTGGGAGAAAGCAAAATGCTTGTCATGGTACTTGCAAGTTAATGTAGAGAAAAGAAAGTATATGCAACATCAGTTGCTTCCTGCCTTTTCTCCTGATATAATAACCCTATCTTAATGGATCAGGAAGCCAATATGGGAAATCTACCAGTTACTGAGTGTGTCTCTTTCAATTATACAGCCAGGCTCTCAGAGAAAACTCCGGGGTAGGTTGACAGATTGTTTGAACCCAGTGCAAATGGATTTGAGCCAAAACTTCATTTACCACCATAATCTTCCACTTTTCTATTCCTAGGAATTAGTATCAGTTTAGAATTAGCATCTAGTAATCCCCTAAAGATCTAGATATTTTCCTTTCATCATCCTAATAAATGGCTATAGATTTCTTAGGGGAAGTCTTAGAGGAAATTTTACAATACATACGCGTGGCTCTGTTGCATTGCCTTTGAGGGGGCTAAGGACTTCATGTCCATGAATCAACTTGTGTTTGGAAACTGGGAGTGACTAATTCTTCAGTGTGGTTTGGGAAGTCAGGATTTAGACTGCCAGGCCTACTGATTATAGATCAATAATATTTTAGGAGACTGACTTTTAATTTTATTCATTAGAAATGCTTTGTTCAATTAAGCACTACTAAAGATATCTGCAGGTTGAAATCTTTCGATTGCTACTTTTTGTCAGTGCTGTCCCTTCACATAATGACTCCCACTTTTCTCTTATTAAATTCTGCCATTTGACCTCTGTACTCTGGGATTTCATCGTGTCCATTAGGGAGTCTTTTTCAGTGATGCCATCTCCCCAGGTCATTCCCAACCCACAGAAGACAGTCACTACAGTTTTTCAAGAATGCAGATTCCCTTACTAATGTATTTCTGAATGCTTTAGTGCAATGTCCTCTGCGACCTTGTGGATGATAGAGTAGGAGGATGTGTCTATAATCACGTCGCACATGGTAATCCACTAGAGCATTCCTATTTTTCTAAGTATCTGGATTTTTTTCTACATTTGCCAGGAAAGTTTGGGCATTTCATCCTCTTTAAATGTAGACTCCTTTGGGACTTAAGTTTCATTCAGTCAACAAGCAGACTATTAGAGGTACTTGAAGCTGCTTAAGCAAACATGTTGTATTTGGCCCTACCCAAACTCTGTGGTCAAATTCACTTCAAATTCATTTTTATACCTAATCCCTAGGTTTTTGCTGAAATAATTTATGAAAAGCTTATAATTATCTTTGGATATAAGCTATCTTCTGTCAGTTAAGACATTGTACTTGTTTTCTTTGAGCATGCCTAAATCAGATTTTGGAGGCAATAAGGAATGGTGGGGGTAGGTTTTGAGAGTAGGTCTCCTCTTTCAGAGCGACTGTCTCAGGTAAGAGTATTAACAGTTTTCATTCAAGAGGAGGCTAACCTTTTCAGGCATGGGAGGCGGAGCCATTTCTGCTTACGAAAGAGGCTCAGAAAGACTCCAGGGGTTCAAGATTTTAACCTTCCTATGAGTCCACTCAGGTATTCCCCCATTCCACCTCTTAGAGTCCCACACCTTTCAAGCAGTGCTTTAAATTTCACCAAAGAGACTTAGAAGGTTGTATATTCAACTTTCACTGTAGTCATGCAAGCTGCAAAATTAAATTTTGGGTCTGATTCTCAGGATTATAGCTGTGGTTACAAGAAATAAGAAACTTTTTAAAGGGCCAGTTCAAAAGCTCTGTAGGTTTATCATGACTTGCACTGAAAGTTAAAAACCCTAAATAGTCATTTTCTTCTGTAAGTTCTCCATTAGAGTGAGAAGCAGCCAGTCCATAGTCCTTGTCATTATTACCACCATAATGGTCAAGTCAAACCATCATTTGGTGCCCTTAGGCACTTGTTTTAATAGGTATGTAATCATAACGAACTGTAAGTGATAATTATTATGCCAATTGTGGTTTGGTCACTAGTATCCCATTTTCCACTGGCAGGGTGCTCAGCAGTACATCGAAGGTCAAAGACATCATCAAGCCAATTCCTAAATCCTATGTTTCCTGAGACACCTCCATTATCAGGAAAATGAAACCACTGTAGGGTGTTTCAAAAGGGAGGATTTAATGAAGGATTGGTGAAACAGGTGTGGAAGACTAAAAGAGCAAAAAAGTAAAGCTGAAGTAATCTAGATATAATAAGTGCTTCAGTAAGTTACCACTCTTAGGCCTAGGGGAAAAGAGATTAACAGAATTTTGAAGCTCAGAGGGGCTCCTTGGAGCTGAGGGTCAGACCTCTGTGAAGTGCATACTTGATGTCTCTGACAGGATGTCAAGAATGTGGTAATAAGAATGCTGAAAAAGAAAAAAAAAACAGGAGACTGAAAACTACAGGGCGACGTTGATGGAAATGCATGCAAACAGGGAGAGGAAAGTCGTTCCACGCTTCTTCCTGATTTCTGATCTTTATCTGGTGTCCCCTATTGGCAGAATCTATCAGGAAACAATATGCCAAAGCGAAATGTATAATTTTGCAGAATCATAGCTCCAGCATCGCAGAATAGACAATAGAATGGTAAATTTGGAGTTAAGAAAACAATAAGTCAGTGACCAGCCCACTAACTTTAGTTGTTTTTCTTGGGTTCTGAGAAGTTGTGACAGTATTTAGAGAAGTGAAATATCATCGCAGATTCTATTCATAGATACTTAGGAGCTCACTTTGAATTCTAACAGTGACATTCTTTTCTGCTTTGGACAGTTCCTCTGTTCTCATGCCTTCCTTCTAAGATTGCTTTTTTTGAATCTAACAACTGGGAGAAAGGGTATGTTTTTGTTTATAATCAATGATTACTAGAGTCTCTGAACTCTGGTGAAATCTAAGCTAGGTCATTTTCAGACTTTTTTGATTATGACCTATACTGAGAAGTACTTGGATTCCAAAACACACATATACAAATACCAAAATCAAAAGTTTATGAAACAGTATTTGCTTCTATTAAGTGACACATACTGATAATCTCTATTTTGTTCTGTTCTGTTCTATTCTGTTCCATTCCGTTCCCTTCCATCCATTCTGTTCTGTTCAAGAGACTGATCACAATTCACTAAAACAAAGTGATTAAAGCAATAGTGTGAAGTAAATGTAAATATTTTCTCCTGCTTACTTATATGAACAGTGCTTAACTTTGCATATTTTTGGTCACTCTCGTTGTTCCTATTCTGGTTCCCAGTTCATTGTTTTTCCTTAAATGCAAGGTGAAAAGAAAGATATTTTAGAACTAAGCTTACAGTTCTGGTGGTGGTGCAAGATATGTACAACAATTTTTCAATGGAAATATTTCTTTTGTTTCCTCCATTTCTACTTCTCCCAGTAAGGGAAAAAAAGTAGTAATGTATATGATAAGTTAAGTCAGAGAAAAAACAAATTCTTTAATTATTGTTCCTCTACTCATAAATTTGTCAAATATTTGAGTACCTTCTATATATAAAATCTTGAGCTCAGGACAAAGGATAGAGACATCAAAAACACAGATTTCAGCTTTGTCCTTGTGGAACTTACATTCTATTAGGGACTTAAATGTCAAATGATTAAGTATACAACTGAATATATAGTAATTGATAGTGGTAAAGAATTTGAACTAGTCTGAGGTAGTAAAACATGCTCTGAGTTGAAAAACATTCAGTCTGAGATATGAAGGGTAAATATAATTAGGAAAAAAACCATGGAATTTGGGGATTGGGTGGGAAGGAAAGAATAATCTTAGAAGGAATAGTCTGTGTTCTCCCATGAAACAGGAGGGATCACTGTGAGACAAGAAATGAACTGCTGTTGTGGCTGTTAGCAAAGAGTGATGAAGATAGCATAGCACAAGATGAGAATGCAAAGGTCATAGGATTCAGATAATATAGGGCCTTGTGTGCCACTTTTATTATTTATATGAAGAGCAGGAAGGAGTATTGAAGAAAATGATATGAAGATATCTCTGTCTTGAATTTCACTCTAGTGGTGATATGGAATGAAATGTGGAGATTAGTTAGGAAGGTTTTGCATTAGTTCATACAAAAGATGATTGTGGCTTAGACTAGAGTGGCAGCTTCAGAGGGGAAAGAGATTTAGGAGGTAAAATTGAAAGGATTGATTAGATATGGGAGTTGGAGAGAAAAGGGGTCAAAGATAATGCCAGAGGTTCCCAGCTTGGGGAGCTGATATGAAGAATAATGGGGGAAGATCAGGCTTGGGGAAACATTAATGAGTCCAACTTTGGATCTCCTGAGTTTGAGATATTACTAGGTACCAAGCACTGTGCTAAGCTTTTCATATATATTATCTGATTTAATTTTTACAAATACAGTTAATTTTTCCATTTATAAATGAGACAGCTATTTAGTGGGCTGAGCCAGAATTTCATTTTTTTTTTTAAGATGAGAAATAATCAAACATATTTAAATGCTGTTGAGAAGAATCCAGAAGAAGGAGATGTTGAAGATACTGGAAAAGGAAGGGACAATCTGTAATGTAAAGCTAATGAGAAGATGATTTAGATTTTGCTTAGATAGAATAATGTCTTCTCTGTTTTATAGGAGGAGGAAAAAAGTGTGTATGTGGGTTAGTTTGTAGATTCGATGTCCAGAAGGTGAGAGAATTTTCCCTCGATGACATCTGTTTTCTCTGCTAAGTAGAAAAAAATGCCATCTTTTAAAACTGAGGAGTGAGATGGGGGAATGGAGATTTAAGGATGGTAAGGTTTCAAAAATAGTTTTTGTGGAAAGTATGATCCAAATAATGACTCATTTTTTGAGAGTGAGTGAAGAAGACACTGTTCTTAATTCATGGAGTTTAAAATGATATTTTACCAACATCATAAATACATAAGGAAAAAATCTGATTAAATGCTAAATGATATGTATGATACTGCTAATAGACATAGAAGAGCAAGGATAGGACAGAGAGTAATGTGGCCTTCAGTCACTGAGAAAGATTTCATAGAGGAAGTAGAACTTAAGTTATCCTTGATACACAGGTAGGTAAATTTGATAGGAAGAATAATACAAGCCAAGTATGAAGCATGTCCTTAGTGGGAATCTGTAATGATTTAGTTGACGATAACGTTTCTTTTATGTCAATATTTCAGTGACTATGGAGGTGAGACTATACCAGGACCTGCATTTGATCCAGCAAGTCACCCAGCTCCATCTCCTGCTCCTTCTTCCTCTTCGGCATTTCGACCTGTAATTCCAACTAGGCAGATTATAGAAAGGCAACCTCGGATGCTGGACTTCAGAGTTGAGTACAGAGACAGGAATGTTGATGTGGTACTTGAAGACAGCTGTACTGTTGGTAAGGTTTTTTCCTACCATAAAGCCTTCACAGATAAACAATTTTATTAGGTAAACATTCAGCTTTCGTTTTTTTCTTTTGAAAAAAAACTACCAACAAGAAGGGAGAAAAAGCAAATTGAAACTATGTTCCCATACAGATTATTGTGCTCTCTTTTTAAATATTGTGTTGCGATTGAGGTAAGTTTGAGATTTTTTAAATTTTGTTTTACATATGTGGAATGGTATATGATGCTTTTAGGGCAGGTGCAAATCAAACATCTAGGAGCTTAAAAAGCAAAATACCATAATTATTAAGTACATTGCATATCAGACTCTATGGCTGAAGCTCACTCACTTTCATACTATGGTTAATGAGAGATCAGAGATAAGATATTTCTATCACTCCTTCTCTCTGCCAGCTGGATAAATGCTTCAGTACTACCCTTTCAAGGGAAGCTCTGCCTGCCATTTTTAGACAGACTATCAGATTTCTATGAAAAAGCTATGTTGAAGTCACGTTTGGTTTGGATTATTTGATCTATATTTGTTATAGAACCAGAAATTGTATTAATTTCTATTTTAATGTAGTTTTGCCCAAAATCTAAATTCCAGGTATTTCTGAAATTTTACCTTTGTTCAGAAAAGGGGAGATCCTTTTCTGATTTCATTACTGAGAAAAGCAAGGCTATCAAAAAGAGTGATCATTCCCAACACTATTCTCTTACTTAAAACTATTTAGAAAATTTCCATTGTTTTTAGGATAAAATTCAAATATATATGTATATATTTTTTAACGTATGAATTTTTTTTTTTAATTCAAATATTTTAACATGGCTGTAATCCCTGCTTGGTCAGGCCCCTGCTGCATTTCTAGTTTTCCTGTATCATCACTCTCCTCATTGCTCACCATGTCTAAGTCGTACTGGTTTTCTTTCAGTTCCTTGAATAGGTTATTAGCTTACTCAGGGCCTATGTACTTATTCCTCCTACTGCCTGGATTCTTCTCCAGTTATTTCTCCTTATGTCCATCCCCATGTTCCCAAATATTCTTCTATACATTCCTTTTTGTGGTAAAGAAAAAAAATCGTAATATGAGCCTTAACCTGGAAACAAATTTTTAATTGTACAGTATAGTTTTGTTAACTGCGTGCACACTGTTGTACAGCGCACCTCTAGAACTTTTTTATATCGAGATGAAACTTTGTACTTATTGAACAGCAACTCTCCGTTTTCCCCTCCTGCCAGCCCCTGGCACCCATCATTCTACTTTCTGCTTCTATAAGTTTGACTACTTTAAATACCTCATATAAGTGGAATCATGTACTCCTTGTCCTTCTGTGTTGGGCTTATTTCACTTAGTATGATATCCTCAAAGTTCAGCTATATTGTGGCATATTATGGGATTTCCTCCTTTTTTAAGACTGCATAATATTCCATTGTCTATATATGTCACATTTTCTTTATCCATTTGTTTGTCGATGGACTCTTAAGTTGTTTCCACCTCTAGGCTATTGTAAATAATGCTGTGGTGAACATAGAATCTCTTTTGAGACCCTGCTTTCCAGTCTTTTGGATAAATACCCAGAAGTGAGATTTCTGGATCATATGTTCTATTTTTAATCTTTTGAAGGACTTTCCATATTCTTTTTCCACAGTGGCTACATCATTTTACATTCCAATAGTGCACAAGGGTTCCAGCTTCTCCATATCCTTGCAGACACTTGTTATTTTCTGGTTTTTAGTTTTTTTGTTGTTTCATTTTTAAATATAATGGCCATCTTAACAAGTATGAGGTGATATCTCATTTTGGCTTTGTTTTGCATCTTCATGATGATTAATGCTATTAAGCATTTTTTTCATATACCCGCTGCTCATTTGTATGTCTTCTTTTGAAAAATGTCTAATCAAGTCCTTTGTCCATTTTTAAATTGGATTATTTACTTTTTTGCTATTGAATTGTAGGATTTCTTTATATATTTTGAATATTAACCTCTTATCAGAGGTTTGCAGATGTATTCTCCCATTTTGTAGGTTGACTTTTTATTCTGTTGATTGTTTCCTTTGCTGCGCAGAAGATTTTTAGTTTAATGTAATTCCACTTTTCTATTTTACTTTTGTTTATGCTTCTGGTGTCATATCCAAGAAATCATTGCCAAGACCAATGTTATAGAGCTTTTTCTTTATGTTTTCTTCTAGGAGTTTTATAGTTTCAGATCTTACATTTAAGTGTTTAATTAACTTTGAGTTAATTTTTGTGCATGGTGTAAGGTAAAGGTCCAATTTTATTCTTTTGCATAAAACTTGGATATCCAGTTTTCCCCACACCGTCTGTTAAAGAGACTATCCTTTCCTTGTTGTGTAGACTTGGCACTGTTGTCAAAGATCATTTGACTTATATGTGTGGGTTTATTTCTGGGCTCTATTCTGTTCCATTGGTGTATATGTCTGTCTTTATGCTAGTACCATACTGTTTTGGTTAATTTGTAAAATGTTTAGAAGTCAGGAAGTGTTGTTTGTTTGTGTAGAAGTCAGGAAGTGTAAGGCCACCAGCTTTATTCTTTCTGAAGATTGCTTTCACTATTCAGGGTCCTTTGTGGTTCTATGAATTTTAGTATTGTTTTTTCTATTTCTGCAAAAAAAATGCCATTGAGATTTTGATAAGGATCACATTGAATTTGTAGATTGCTTTGGGTAATATGGACATGGTAAGAGTGTTAAGTCTTTCAATCCATGAACACGTAATATCTTCCCTTTTATTTGTTTTTTTTTTTACTTCTTTCAGCAATGTTTTGTAATTTTCATTACACAGGTCTTTTGCCTCCTTGGAAAAGTTATTTGTATGTATTTTATTCTTTTTGATGCTATTGTAAGTGAAAATATTTTCTTAGTTTCCTTTTTGGATTATTTGTTGTTAGTGTATAGAAATGTAACTAATTTTCATTTGTTGATTTTGTATCCTGCAATTTTGCCAAATTTGTTTATTCTAGCAGGTTTGTTTTTGTTGTTTGTTTGTTTTGTGAGATTTTTAGAATTTCTACCTATAAGATTGTATCATCTGCTAACGGAGATAATTTTACTTTTTCTTTCTTTTCTGATTTGGTTGCCTTTTATTTATTTTTGTTTCCTAATTGCTCTGGTTAGGACTTCCAATACTATGTTGAATAGAGGCTGTGAGAGTGGGCATTCTTGCTTCTTCATGATCTTTAGAGAAAAAGCTTTTAGTTTTCAGCATTGAGTATGATCTTAGGGCTTTTCATATATGGCCTGTTTTATGTTGAGGTAATTTCCTTCTGTTTCTATTCGTTGTTTTTAACATGAAATAGTGTTGAATTTGTCACAAGCTTTTTCTGCATCTATTGACATGAACATGGGATGTTTTTTCTATATTCTATTAATATGTTATATCACATTGATTGATATTCACGTGTTGAACCATTCCTACATCCTATGGGTAAATTCCACTTGGTCAAGATGTTTATGATTCTTTTAATGTGCTGTTGAATTTGTTTTTCTAGTATTTTGTTGAGGATTTCTGTGTTCATTAGGGATATTGGTCCATTGTGTTGTCATTCTTGTAGTGTCTCTGTCTTGCTGTAGCATCAGGGTAATGTTAGCCTTGTAAACTGTTCCATTCTCTTCACTTTTTGGGAAAAATTTGGTAGAATTCTCTTGTGAAGCAATCTAGTGCTTGCCTTTCTTTGTTGGTATGTTTTTGATTACTGATTCAAACTTCTTTCTAGTTATAGGTCTATTCAGATTTAGTTTCTTCAGTCTCGGTAGGTTATGTTTCTAGGAATTTATCTATTCCTTCTATGTTAACCCATCGTTGACATAGGAAGTAGTCTCTGTGACCCTTTTTATTTCTGTGGCATCATTTGTAATTTCTTTTTTATTTCTGATTTTATTTATTTGAGTCTTTCTTTGTTTCAGATGAAAGTTGGTCAGTTTTGTTGATCTTTTCAAATGTCAACTCTTAGTTTTCCTATGGTTTTTCTATTCTCTTTTCATTTATTTCTGCGGTAATCTTTATTTCCTACCTTCTGCTAACTTTGGGCTTAGTTTGTTTCACTTTTTCTAGTTACTTGAGGTATAAGTTAAGTCGTTAATTTGAGATTGTTCTTTTTAATTTAGGCATTTACTGCTATAAACTTTCCTCAGTACTGTTTTTCCTTCAACCCATTAATTTTGGTGTGTTTTTGTTTTTCTCAAGATATTTTCTGATTTCTCTTTTGATTTCTTATTTAACCAATTGGTTGTTTAAGCATAAGTTGTTTAATTTAAACATATTTGTGAACTTTCCAGAATAGATGACATGTTAGGTCACAAATCTTAACACATTTAAGAAGAGTGAAATCATACCGAGCATGTTTTCCAACCATAATCTAATGAAACTAAAAATCAGTAGTAATATCCTTCTGCCCCTTTCTTCTTAAATTTATTAAGACTTGATTGTGACCTAACATGTCATCTATCTGGGACAATGTTCCTTGTGCACTTGAGAAAATTATGTATTCTGCTGCTGTTGGATGTAATGTTTGCATGTGTCTGTTAGGTTTATTTTGTCTATGTTATTCAAGTCCTCTGTTTCCTTATTGATCTCCTGTGTGAAAGTTTTATTCATTATTGAAATCTCCTACTATTATTGTAGTAGTGTTGTGTATTTTTCCCCTCAGTTCTGTCATTGCTTGCTTCACATATTGGATGATTTGCTGTTTGGTGCATATATGTTTGTAATTGTTACATCTTCCTGGTGAATTTGCTCTTTTATGATTATATTATGTCCTCCTTTCTCTTTCGTGAGAGTTTTTGATTGACAGTCTATTTAGTCTGATATTAATATGGCCACCCTCCTCTGTTTTGATTATCATTTATATAGAATATCTTTTTCCATCCTTTCACTTTCAGCCTGTGTGTCCATAAATCTAAAGCGAGTCTCTTGTAGACAGCATATAGTTGTGTCTTGGTTTTTTAATCCAGTCAGCCAGTCTGTGTCTTTTGATTGGGGGTGTTTATCCATTTATATTTGAAGTAATTACTGATAGGGAAGGACTTAGTATTCTCATTTTATTAATTATTTTTTATGACCTGTAGCTGTTTGTCACTCTTTTCCGCTCTTGATATTTTCCTTTATGTTTGTTGATTTTTTTTTTTTGTAGTCATGCTTTAATTCTTTTCTCATTTTTTTTGTGTATCTTCTGTAAGTATTTTTCTTTGTAGTTACCATGGGGCTTATATAAAGACATCTTAGTAATAATAATTTATTTTAACCAAATAATATCAATCATGTACAAAACTCTAGTTCTCTACTCCCTTCCTTTTTGTTATTGATGTCACAAATTACATCTTTTTGTATTATTTATCCTTTAACCTATTTTATAGCTATACTTACTTTTTATACATTTGTCTTTTAACTTCTACGTCAGATTGATTTAAACACCATTGTTACAATATTCTGTATTTGCCTACAGTATTCTGTAGTTGTCTATAGATTTACCTTTACCAGCAAACTTTATACTCCCATTAGACATTATACTTGCTGTCTAATGTCCTTTTGTTGCAACTTGAAGTACTTACAAACATTTCTTATAAGGCAGATCTAGTGTTGATGTACTCTTTTAACTTTTGTTTATCTGGGGGTCTACTTTTTTTTTTAATGTTTGAAATACAGTTTTGCTGCACATAATATTTTTTGTTTGACAGTTCCCCGCAGCTGCCCCAGCACCGCTGAATATATCATCCTACTCCTTCCCGGCCTATTAGGTTTCTGCTGAAAAATCTGTTTTAGTCTTGTGGGGGCTCCCTATAAGACATGAGATTTTCTCTTGCTGCTTTCAAAATTTTCTTTGTCCTTTAATTTGGCAATTTGATTTTAAAGTGTTTTGCTATGGTCTTCCTAAGAGTCACTCCTTTTGGAATTTTTTATGTCCCATGGAACAGCATTTTTATTTCCTTTCCCAGATTTGGAAAATGTTTAGCCATTATTTCTTCAAGTAAGCTTTCTGCTCCTTTCTTTCTCTTCTCCTCTGTGACTCCCGTTATGCATATGTTGGTCCTTTAATAGTATCCCCTAAGTCCTTTAGGCTTTCTTCACTCTTTTTTTACTCTTTTCACATTTTTTTCTCCTCTGAATGGATAATTTTAAATGACATGTCTTCCAGTTCACAGATTCTTTCTTCTGGTTGATCAGTCCTATTGTTGAGCTCTTTTACTGAATATTTCAATTAAATTATATTCTGCAAATCTGAAATTTCTGTTTGGTTCTTTTTTATGGTTTCTATCTTTTTGTATATTTAAAATGAATTTTGTATTTTCAGAATCATCAAAACCCATCTACTGATATTTTGAAAAATAATTTTATTTATCTTTACACTAGTATTTAGTCAGAATTGACCGTGCTGTTGCTCATATGGATTTTTAATATTGCTAAGTCATCCTTCGTGAATTAGTAGGGAACCCCTTAAGTTGGGTGTTACTAAAGGCTTTACTTTCTTAGCTTGGTGATGAATATATTCACTGCCATATCATACTTTTTCTTTTAAATCTTTAATTACCTCAGGTTTTTATCTGTTTTAAGAAAACCATAATGCAGTCCTGTATTAAATAAGTTTCAACTGCTATTCTATAGCATGTGACTGAGCAGTTAACAATATCTCATTTCAAAGTGACCCGATTTTTTTTTTGTCGATGAAATATTTGGTATATGATGGAAGTTCATTGATATTTTCATCACTTGAAGTGCTTTTTTATTGATTCACTCATTTGAAGTGAAATTCCCTGCTCATTTCAGGGGCGGTGATCAGAAACACTGGCTTCTCTGGATTATATATGCTAATTTTAAACTTTAATTCTGTCTTAATTTGGAGATTATGACTATGGAACTATTTGAAAGCTTTGCTATAGAAAGATGTAATAGAATTTCCAGGGACCACATTTTGTAAAATATTGGCTTGATAATTCACCTGAAAAGCCCAAGTAGGTAGATTAGAAGCAGTCAGTCACCATTCTGTTTGAAAACGAATACAGTTAAAAGTTACAAATATATGATAAATAAATTGATTCAAAATGAGTTGTAAACCAAATTGTTATTGTACAATATGCACTATCTCCTGCTTCTCCTGTTTCAAATTTTTTATGTTTTCTGGATTATAGTTATTCTCTTATTATGAATAACATGCCAGTTAGAGAACTATGTCATATACCTTCTCAATTGGTTCGTTGATATGCATCACCGTGGAAGGTGTACTCAAGGACATGTGGGGCTTGATGGAAGTTTTTTCTCCTTTTACTTCTTTCACTGCATTTGATCTTTTACTTTTATTGTATCACTCGAGTCCTTCCTTCATTTTGAACCCCTTTGTTACAGTTCAGGAATTAATTTCTTTCATGGATTATTAAAATAAATTATCTAATCTCCATTCTTTCAGTTTCTTTCTTCCTCTGGTCTATATTTTACATAATTGTCTTAAATAATCTTTATAGAACATAAATGTCCTCATGTATCTTTCACTGGTTCCCTAATTCCTATATTCTATTTGATTTGACCTTTCTGGTTTTAGTTTTCTAGAAAACTCATAGTTGTCTTTGAATGCCTATGTGAATATCTCCCTTTAATGAAGTGTTTCCTGACCTCCATGGACATAGTTAAGTTGATACATCTCCTGTGATTTCATAAATGTCACATAGACTTTTAAACTAGATTTTAAAACATCTTACTCTTTCTGTTACAGGTTTTTCTAGTGAATGTTAACTTCTCAGACTCAGAGACCAGGTCTTATTCTTCTCTAAACTCTTTAAGCACAATGTTTGGCACAGAACAGTACCTGTTGAGAAAATTAATGGCTAAATAAATGAGCATATGTATATTAATTTATATACCATAAAAAATTTAAAAATATACTCATTAAAGTTTATGCAACCTGCAATATAATTGTTAAATAGTTTGTAGATAGAGAATATCTTACTGTTATTAGGGAACTGGATACATTCTTATGCTGTATAGATGTAAATATTAAAATTCAGAGAGCTGCTAAATACAATAATGCAGTTTTCCATGTTATTACCAGGAAGACTAAACAAAGTATAAAAGCAAGCCTAAAAGCAGCCAAGAACTTTATATCAGAGTGACACCTAGTGGTAATTGTATTGGTCTGTTAACGTTTTTAGTGTCCTGTTTATTACTGCAGTTTCGTTTTATTACAATTCTTTCTGGGTTTTCTTATCTTGAATAAACTTTAAAAATTATTTTAAAACATTGGTTTTTCTATAAAATTACTATCTAGTGTGCAGTAGTGTGATCTGGAGGGTAGGAATTATTAAGGTCCAGCAATGGATTTAACCTCACATACAGATATTTGTCCGATAACGTTTGTTGAATCAGTGCTTTCAGCAAACCTTAACTCCATAAATATAGCAGAAAAGTAGGTATGTTATTAGTTGAACCATGTACCCTTTTTTTGTTTTGTTTTTAATTTAATTTCTGAAAATTACTTTTATTACGATGGATACCATGTGAGTTTAAAAGTATCAGATTAGGTGTGGAAAGAGTTAAGACATTTAGCAAGTGCATTTTGAGTCTGAACAAGTAGTTCAGGATATTTCAAATGAGTTTTTGTCTTGAATTTATAAACTTAGCTTCTTGACTCTGCAGCTCATATTAACTGTGTAAGTTTTGGCACATGCCTTAACCCCTCTGTGCCTTAGCAACACTTTATGAGTAGTAAGTACTATATAAGAAGTTGAGGGGTTTTTGTTTCGTTTTTGTTGTTGTCGTTAGTACATGTAAAAAGAAGGAAAAAGTAGTGATCTTATTTGCTTCGGATCGACATTAGGAGTATAAAATGACAAGAGGGGTGATCATAGCTTGTACTTTTGGGGAAGAAAGAGCAAATGTGCATTAGTAACGTTCTTTGGTCCACTTGCAAACTGATGTCTTTTGCCTCCATGCTAACAACTATGTGCTCCCCAAATTATATATAAAATAATTTTAAAATCTAAGCAGCATCTCAAATTGTGGTTTTAAGGTGCATAGTTTATTTTTATTTATGCACTAGAAATATTTATTTAGACTCACAGTTTAAAATACTGTACTTTAAGTAAAAATTTTTTAAAATAGAGAAGCATAAAGAAAATGAGTATCTTTTTTTTTCTCATCCTTGACTCTCTGCTATTATCAGTTTTGTATGTAGTTTAAGATTGCCATTTTATAGAAAGCCTTTAAACTTCACTTTATCTTTTGTGAAGTTTATTGAAAATTATTGTTCTTTCAACTACTTTCATCTCTCAAGTCACTTCTATTGTCTTATCTTCAAAGCAAGGCAGAGAAGCTTAGAAGTCTGGACTTATGTTTTCTAACATCTTTATTTTCTGCCATTCATCTTTCAGTCTCCTCTTCCCTACAGTCTTTGAAACTTTCTTTGAAAGATTCTAAAATAACTTTTTTCTTTTTTAAAAAAAGAATAAACATATAGTAATGACTATAATGGTAAATAACACTTTACTTGCCAAGGTCTCGTATTTTGCAATTACTGCTGAAAATTAAGAAGTAAATTCCAAAGGCATTTATAAAATCAGAATAGGTCATTTTATTATAGATATTTGTCATTTACTTTGTACTTAACATTATGCTAAGTTCTTGGGCTATATGTAAATAAGGCAACCTTATTTCAGAGGACTCTGTGGTCTATATCTGGAAAGGGTGGGGGGAGAAGACATGGAAATAAAGAGCATTTATCCATTCACGTGCTCATTCATTCATTCACACAGACATACACATACATATATGCACATTACCTACTGTACACCAGCCACTGTGCTCACTGTACTTGCTTCCTCTACAACCCTTACAACAACTGTGAGGCAGACATTATTATCTCTCTTTCAAAGATGAATAAACTGAAGCTCAGGAGAATTCCTGAACAAATTCCCTCTTAAACTAAATCTAGAATTTATGATCTCTCTAACAAAATAATTTCTGTTATGTAAGTACATACAAAGTGCTATGAGGATATTGAAAAGGAAGCAATTCAATTTTAGTTGGTGTTTTGGGAGTATGAGAAGGGAAAACATAGGGTTGTGGGGGTGGTCAGGAAAGATTTCAGAAAGGGGCCAGGCTATGACATATTAGTCAAAATATATCATGTGGACAAAGTGGGCGGAAAGTTTATTCTAGCAAGAAAAGCACAGAGACAAGAATGATAATGGTGTCCCTGGAGGAATAATGAAGAATATGCAGTCTTGAATATAAAGCTGGGATTGTGGTCTTCAGTTATTTGAAAATTTCACTTTAATAAAATCTTTCCTTTTCTACAAGTGACAGGTTCATACTACTCTTCCCTCCCCGAATCCTCCCTCAGTCCCTACCTCTCCCCTTTTATACTCATTGACTTACTTATTTTCACATTACACTGAGATAGCCAGAATCTGTATCCCCATTTTGTAAATGTGAGAACTGACAAAAGAGAATAAGTGACATATTGGTTAATGGAGATGGATGGGTTTGGAGGCGATCTGTAAAAACTATCTAGTCTTGCTGGCCACCAGTGAAGCAGTCTTTTCCACATTTTTTCTGAGGGTCATCTAGCGGGTATTTAAATACTTATGCAATGGGATGCTTATTAATTTTGAGGCACCGATTCCTTTGTTCATCAACTCTGACTATAATTTTATAAATAAAAACATTTTATACACCAACCACATGCAAAAAAAGAGGTATCAGTTGTATGTTATATTATTTCCTTATTTTGAATTGCCACATGTAAGCTCCATTCCTTTGACTTCTCTCTGCTTTCAGAAACAGACTGCATAGGTAAATATATTTTCCTTCTGACATTTCTTCACTTAGTAAAGGACAGTACTATTTTCCCCATTTCTTCAGGCTAAATAAATATTTTTAGTTCATTCAACCACTGCACAGAGTGGCGTTGAAATTAAAATGCATACTATCTGGAGATATAATGTACAGCATAGTGACTAGAGTTAACTGTGTGTGTGTGTGCAATCAGTGCTGCATATACAATGTAACACTCAGTTTCCACCTTGGTTTGAGCACAGTTTGTCTATACTCTTCCTTGATTAAAGCGTGTCATTTCTATTAGTGTAACCTAAATTAGCTTTTGGAACTACTTTTTTCATGATGTTTCAGAGTCTCAAAGTTAACACTAGCTTTACTGAGTGTGATTGACATAAACTACATGTATTTAAAACCTACAGTTTTATAAGTTTTGACCAATATGTCCAATCAGTGAAACCACCCTCATAATCATTATTATGAATTTATCCATCACCCCCCAGGATATAAATTGAAAGCAACAAACGAACAAGACAAGGAAACAGAGACTCATGGACACATAACAATTTAGTGGTTACCAGAGGGAAAAAGGGGTGGCAGGGGGAGATAATGCAATATATGTATGACATATTATTGAATTGTACACTTGAAACCTATATAATTTTATTAACCAATGTCACCCCCCAAAATTTAATAAAATATATATATAAAAGCAAATCAAACCCAAAGTTAGTACAATAGGAAAAAAATTACACACACGCACACACATATATACACACAGAAAACAGTAAAGCAGAAAATAGATAAATAGTAGAGAAAATGAACAAAACCTAAAGTTGTTTTTTGGGGGGGACTATAATAAAATTGATAATTCTCTTGCTACTATGAATAAGAACCAAAGAAAGAAAACACAAGTTATTCATATTGAAAATGAAAGATACCTTTAGACATTAAATAGATTATAAGGCAACATTAAGAACAAATATATGGCAGTAAATTTAAAAGTTACACAAAATGTTAAAAAGCTAGGAAAATTATTTTAAAGTTATAAGTTACCACAGCTAACAATTAAGAATCTGAATAACTTTACATCTAATATATAAATTGCATTGACAAAACCTTCCACAAGAAAACCACAGCCGAGATGGCTTCACTGGTAAACTCTATATAATTTTTAAGGAAGAAATGTTAGTAATCATTAACAGAGAAAGGTGAACTGTTTCCTAATTCATTTTATGAAACCATTACCTTAATATCAAAACCAGACAAAGACATTACAGGAAAAGAAAACTGCAAACCAATATTTCTTATAACCACAGAGGCAGAAATATTTTACAAAATATTTGCAAGTTAAATTCAGTAAAATATAATAAAATATATGCATAAGCATATATATAATATACCTTATGGTCAAATGAGATTTATCCAGGAATACAAGGCTTGTTTAACAGTTTATAATTGAGTATTGTAATTCACCATGTTAGTACAATAAATGAGAAAATTTATCTGTTCATTTCAGTAATTGAAAGAAAAAGCATTTGACAATATTTAACACACGTTTCAGAAGTTTGTTTTTTTTTTTTTAATTAAACTCGCAGCAAAGCCACAGTAGAAGGAAATTTTGTCAGCCTGGTAAAGCACATTGCTAAAGAACGTACAACTAATATTTTATAATTAAAGACTAAATGCTTCTCTCCTAAGATCAAGAGCAAGGTTTACTCATTAACAGCACTTTATAGAAGATATGCAAATAGCCAATAATCACACCAAAAAATGCTCAGTTTCATTAGTTATTAATTATCAGGAAATACAAATTGAAACCACAATGACAAACTACTTCATACCCAGTGGAATGGCTAACATTAAAAAGATAGAAAATTCTAATTGTTGGTAGTGATGTGGAACAACTGGAACTCTGGTGGAATGCAGGATGGAACCATCAACTTTGGAAAAAAGTTTGGAAGTTTTTTATGAAGGTAATCATACACTTACAATCTAGAAGTTCCATTCTTAGGTATTTGCTTAAGAGAAATCAACACATATATTTATAAAAAGGTTTACAGAGTAATGTTCATAACAGCTTTATTTATAGCAGAGAAAAACCAAAACAACCTAGTTGTTCATAAACTGGTGAATAGATAAACAAATTGTGCTATATCTGTATGTATTAGTTATCTTTTACAGTTAACAAATTATTCAAAATTTAATGATTTAAAAAAACAAAATTTGCTATCTCACAGTTTATGTAGGTCAGGAATCTGGGCATGGCTTAGCTGGTCTCTAATGGGCTGTAATAAGTGTCATCTCAAGGCTCCACTAAAAAGGATTCACTTCTGGGATCGCTGATATGGTTGCTGGCAGGATTCATTTCTGTGTGGGCTGTTTCACTGGGAGCCTTATTTCCTCGCTCATTCTTGGAGGCAGCCCTCAATTGCTTGTTAAGTCTACCTCTCCATAGAGCACTTCACAGTAAGGCATCTGGCTTCATAAGAGTGAGCAAGTTAGAGCGCAATAGAGGTATGCTAGCAAAATGGAAGTCACAATCTTTTGTAACCTAACTCAGAAGTGATATCCCAATACCATTATTGTATTCTCTTCATTAGAAGTAACTTGGTACAGCCCACACTCAAGGGGGAGGGGATTCCCAAGGGCATGGATACCATGAGGTGGGGAGCATTGGAGGCCATTTCAGAAGCTGCCTATTGCAATATATAATGGAATACTACTGAGCAATGAAAAGGAACTCTATTGGTACACATAACAATTTGTACAACAATCTCAAAAACATGCAGAGCAAAAGAACCCAGATGTAAAAGAGAACAGACAAAACTAATCTTTAGAGTGAGAAGGAAGAGGTTGGGGTGGGGATAGGTTTTTGTTTCAAAGGGATACGAATAAACTTTTAATGATACAAGAAATGTTTTGTGTATTGATGTGGTTATAATAGTTTATATATTTGTCAAAACTCATAAGTGAATTTTACTATATATAAATCATAATCCAGTTAACTTTTATTTTTAAAGTATGCCGTTGGATTCGATGAACTGTTCTTTATTTTTTTAAAAAAATCTTTTTTCCCAGTTTTATTGTGGTATATTTGATATACAACACTGTGTAAGTTTAAGGTGTACAGCATCATGACTTACATATGTTGTAAAATTATCACCACAATAAGTTTAGTTAACATCTATTATCTGATATAGATACCAAAAAAAAAAAAAAGTTTTTTCTCCCTGTGATGAGAACTTTTAGGTTTACTTTCTTAACATCTTTTAAATATACCACACAGAACTGTTAACTACAATCATCATATAATATACCCCCACTACTTACTTATATTGTAACTAGAAGTTTGTTCCTTTTAATCTCCTTTGTCCAGTTCCTTTACCCTCCACTCCCTGCTCTGGTTACCATAAATCTTATCTTTTTCTATGCGTTTTTTTTTTTGTTTTTTTTTTTAAGATTCCATATTTGATTTAAACAGTATTTGTCTTTCTCTGTTTGACTTCTTTCACTTAACATAATGTCCTCAAAAATCCATCCATATTATTACAAATGGCAAAATTTCCTTCTGTTTTTAATATTCCATTGTGTGTGTGTGCATGTGTACCACAACTTCTTATCCATTCATTTATTGGTATACACTTAGGTTGTTTCCCTATCTTGGCTATTGTAGATAATGCTGCTATGAATATGGGGATGCCAGTAGCTCTTCAACATAGTGTTTTTGTTTCCATCATGTATATTCCCAGAAGTGGAATTACTAGATTATATGGTATTTCTATTTTTAATTTTTGAGAAACTTCTATAGTGTTTTCCACAGTGGCTATATCAGTTTACAATCCTACCAAAAGTGCCCAAGGGTTCCATTTTCTCCACATCCTTCTCAGCGTTTGTTATCTCTTGTCTTATTGATGATAGCCATTCTGACAAGCGTGAGATGATATCTCATTGTGTTTTTAATTTGCATTTCTGTAACAATCAGTGATGCAGTAATTAGTGAGCACCTTTTTTTGTGCTTGTTGGCCATTTGTATATCTTCTTTGGAAAAATTTCTATGCAGATCCTTTGCCCCTTTGTAAATTAGATTATTTGATGTTTTTACTATTGAGTTGTATGAATTCTTTATATATTTTGAATATTAACCTCTTATCAGATATATGATTTGCAATTTCAATGGACTGTTCTTGATGACATCTGCATATATCAAGTAACATACAGGGAGTACTGTAGTGGCAGCACCATCTTGTGTTACGATCTTTGGAGTCAGGCAGACTCAGTATGACTACTAGCTCTGAAACTGGCTACATTCTAGCTGCATTCTTCACTGCTCTAAATTGTTTTGGATATTCTTAAACCAATAACTACTGTTTATTGAGAAACTTTGCTGGCCAGGTATCATGCTAGATGCTTATGTGTGTATTACCTTAATCAATACAACTCAAAATAACATTTTTGAGTCTCTTGTAAGTATTGGACACATTAATACAAAATATTTTCCATGCCTTATGTCATTTAATGCAGTAACCCAATGAGGTATTACTACAATAGTCATCCTCACTTTACAAAAGAAGAAATTGATAACCAAAAGAGAATAATTTTTAAAATATGTGGAACTCGGTTTGCTGTCATGATTCTGGTTTTGTTTTCTATTCCTCACTACCTGTGGAACAAAAGACTATTTGTTTTATATGTTCCCCAAACTTGCTGCAAAGAGGAATTGGGACTTTAACTTAAAAAATCTTTTTGTTTATCTGTAAGAAACTTCTTTTAGGTTTTGAATGCTGAGTGGTGAGGATAAGTGTCTAAGGGGAAAGCACTGGGCAGATTTGTAAAAGCTTTAAAAGTTCCAGACAAGTACAGCTCTAGAAATAGCAACCTTAGCCACAAACGAAAAGGCAGTATTTATATGTATTTATACAAACAGAACAATCCTTTGTCTGTAGTAACATTTTTGAAGGCCAAAGTTGATAAAAGTTTATGTTTCTAAAATATAATTTTGAACCAGAATTCCTTTTATAATGTTTAATCACTATACGGAGTGCCCAGATAGGAATTTTCTTTAGGAAAGTAAAAAAATGTCACTAAGTCTTGAAGGGTTTGAGTGTAGCATTGCTTAGCTGAGGCAGCTGTGTTTCCATAGAACTTCTATAGCGTAAATTCCCCCCTGCCCCCCGCCACCTTTCTTTTCCTTTATCAGTATGGAATTATTTTTTTATCTTTTAATATGTAATATAATGTTTTTCAGTATTCAGTCACTTATAATTGGAATTGAATTATGTGTTAATCTCAAATTATAGGCTAGCACCAACATAATAAAATCAGATGTATGAATTATTTGTACATTCTGATTCAACAATCTGTTTGATAAACTGTAGTACCAGAAATTAGCTGCTTGATTTATAAATAGACTTGATTCTTGAAAAATAATTTGTGGAGTACTGGGAAAATTGTGATTCCTCGCTGTTTCTCATTAGCATTGTGTTCATTTTTGCCTTTTGACCTTTCAGTTTTCACCGAATAATGTCCTTGCCTTTGGTTTGACTTTCCTTCGCAACCTAGTTATTATACTTTAAGCTTGGTTTAAACCCAGTTTTTCTTCAAGCTGAGTTTAAGGCTCATCTCTCTCACAAAGCCATATTTGATATAACACATTTTTTTTCCCTGAAATTCTCTTCAATTCAATTTAAATTGTCTTCTAGATTATATATACATTGGCTTTATTTTTTTCAGCTTCTTTCATGGATGTTATTTTCTTTCATCGTTGGACCCTAAGGGTAGAGAAGATGGGCAATATTAGTCCCTGTTTTACACATGCAAAAACTGAGAATAGACAAGTTATTTGATTTAAGATAAGACTTCATTACATATCTTCATTCTAAAATCTGCTTCCCCCATACTATAATGACTCAGGTTTTATACTTTACTAGCTACTCTTACCATATGCTGAGCACATATAGGTATTGCCAATTGATTGGTTTAAAATAGATTGTTTCTCTTAAAACCCCCAATCATGGTATCTATTTCTTTTAAAAAGTAATGCAGTTAATTAACTACTTAGTTAATTAGTTGTGGGGTCTTTTATCATAACTAATGTTGCAACCTGAGTTCTTCAAAGGGACAACATGTTGTTTGATCAAGTTTTGAAGTTTAGACTATTGAAATTTTTGTTATTCATTCATCAGACAAATGTCATTGATTGTGCACCATACGACTAATATGAATGCTATCCCTGGATATGGACAAATGTTGCATTATTTTGTTAGTAATATTCAATCTCTTCTTATTTATACAGGAGAAATTAAACAGATTCTAGAAAATGAACTTCAAATACCTGTGTCTAAAATGCTGTTAAAAGGCTGGAAGACTGGAGATGTGGAAGACAGTGTGAGTTTCTTAATTGCCTAGAAATAAAATTAGGTTATGCAGTTGACTAAATAATGTATCAAAACTGGTTTAACATATAACAGGAGTAGATTTGGTAATAATAACTTAGTTAAGAAATCAGCAAACAAAAGTTTTTCAAGCTAAAGTGTTTTTGGTAAAGCAATAACAGTTTTAAAGGCATACAGAATGTAAATGAAAACACTATATGGCATGCTTTTTCTGTCTCCAACTATTCTATAGGGGGTGATTTGGTACTCTTTTTGAGAGCTTTTACCTTTTTCTCAAATCTTGTAGGGTGCCAGTAAGTGCCCTGGAATAATAATTTACTGAACGATTTGATTACTTGTTGACCTGAAGAAAGTCATACACAGTGTATATATATGTATGCCAAGTATTGATTATAGAACAAAGATAGTAATAGGAAAAGTTTTTAACTTGGAAAATTTCAATGCTAAGAAGAATATATCTTTGTTTATTTGGCTAGTGGCAGGTACATGGAATGAATTATATTTCAAGAATTTTAAAAAGTGTTGCAATTTTAAGGTAATTGTTGCTATTCTCAAGGACCCAGTAGCAGCCTTAGGTATAAAATATTTCACACACTTTTACTTTTTTCCGACAGAGAAGAGTGGGGAGGGATTGAAAGAAATGAGTTAACTTTGAAGTTTTAGATGTTTGAGATGGAAATAATTATCAAATTTTTTTACACTAGTTACTGAGTCGATATTTGAATATCTAGGCTTAAACTTAGAATCTTTGATTTTTGGTTCAGTTTTTCTTTGTCAATGTCTTCTGGTAGGCATTGTGCTTTTAAATGCTTGTATTTGAGTTCACTCGATATATGGAGATGTTCTGAGTATTTGAAGATTTACAGGCAAGATATTTATAAATTTAGCTACCAAGTTAGTGATGTGCTATATTAGGGGTCAGCAAACTTTTTCTGTACAGAGACAGGTAGTAAATATTTTAGGCTTTGTGGGCCCTGTAGTCTCTTTTGTAACTACTCAGTTCTGCTGTCATAGCATGAAAGCAGCTGTAGGCCATATGCGAAGGAGTAAGCATGACTATATTCGAATAAATCTTTATGGCTACAGAAAGCTGAAATTTGTATCATGAAATAGTCTTCTTTTCAATTTATTTCAACCATTTAAAAATATAAAAACTTTTCTTAACTCACAGGCAATATAAAAATAGGCAGCAAGCTGGATTTGTCCCATAGTCCATCATTTGCTGACCCCTGGTGCTGAGTGGCTATTCTAAGTGAAATGTGGATTTAAAAATAAAAAGAAGTGCTCACTTAGTAAATCAGCAATTTTGGCAGAAGTAAAACACCAAAATGCATTTGTTTACATAGCTGTATCATTTATTCATTCATTTGTTGAGAAACCTATGGATATGAATCATTCTCATGTGGCATTTTCAGTAGTTTATGAAGAGAAAGGCAATCATTTTGAAAATGTCCTTAAAGCTATGTGTTCTAATATTCGAACATAGTCTATGTTACCAATAATATTTTCAGTTACTTATTTCTTTGTACTCTTTTCTCTAGGTGATTTCTGCTATTTCTATGCCATTAATATTCTGATTGCTCCCAAATTTTTATTTCCAGGTTATACTTCTATGAATTCCCATATCCAAATTGGTAATTCACTTTTGCACTTGCATATTTTATTGGCATCTTTAACTTAACATGTTTAAAATGGTGCTCTTGATTTTCCTTCCCATGCCATTTCTCCAACAGTCTTCCCCAATAAATGGCAACATTATATGGCTACTGCTAAATCCAAAAAGGTGGGCATCAATCTTTTCCCATTTAAAACAACACCTAATTCTTTGGTAAGTCCTATAGATTCTATCTCCAAAGTGTATATCTCAACCATGAGCACTTTTCATCATTTTTATTGCACTTGCTAATCCAAGCTATTAACATCTTTTGCTTGGACCAAAATAATAGCTTCATTTTTGTTTTCCCAGCTTCCTTTTGGGTTTTTCCAGTGCATTCTCTACACAGCAGCCAGAGGGTTAAAAAAAAAAAACACAAATCCAATTATATTACTCTCGTTAAAACATAGCTTTTCATTGCACTTTGAATAAAATTTAAACTACTCACTATAGTTTAAAAAGCATTGTGTTATTTACTCTCTATTCACCACTACAAGTTTATCTTCAGCCTTTCTTACCCTCACTTTCCATGCTGCAGCCATAGAAACTGCCTTTTAATTCTTCTAATAGGTTCAAGCTCTTTACATCTTTACCTGACAGATGTAACTACCTGGGATTGAAAGAAATGAGTTAACTGAAGTTTTAGATGTTTGAGGTGGAAATAATTATCAGATTTTTTCACGTTAGTTACTGAGTTGATATTTTAATATCCAAGCTTAAACTACCTTGAAGGCTTTATCCCTGGTTCTTCTCTTGGGTGGCTCTTTTCCATCCTTCAAGTCTTAGCTTAAATGTTACGTTCTCTAACAGGGCTTTGTATAAAATTTGGCTCCCATCCCAGCATTCTCTATCAGAGCACTATGAATAAAAGGACCATATCTTTTTCTTTCATCATTACATATCCAATGCCTGGTATAATAGGCATCAAATAAATGTTCATGGAATGAATGAATGAATACTTGACTTAAAGTATCCATTTATTTAATCATGCCTTGTGTGGTTTGAGGGGGAAGATTCAGTGGGAAATCTTTGGATGATGGCATGGCAAAAGGACAATAATGACTTGATCAAGTGGTAAGACTAAGCATTTAGCAATAATCCACAAAGTAAAATAATGAAAGATAAAAAAGTAAAAATAACTTTCCCATGTTTATATGCATGTGTTTGGTTTGTTTGCATGTTAACTCTATAGAGAGAGCACAGATCTATTTCAAAATAACTTGCATATATTTGACATAAAGATTCAGAACTTCAGAGTCTCCTGGTAGATTCTGAACTTACGGGTTATTGCCTCCTACAGTGTTTTTTCAAACCATGGGTCACACAACCCATTAGTGGGTTGTAAAGTTGAATGGGTTATAGCCATAATTGAAAAACAAAACCAAAAATGAAATAGAAGATGTCAGAATGTATTGCAATTAATGTTATTTTTACTTAATACATAACTAATATGAATCAAAAGTAAATCCCAGTGCCCTTGGAGTAAGACTGTACGCTTAGTAAAATGGGCCCTCTTGTGGAGGGGTCAAGAATGAGTTCCTCATGTTCTATGCTTGGGTAAGGTCATCCCTACCCAGGGTGTCCATGCTTCTCTCTGCAGGGCTAAGAGGACTTCCTAGACATCGGTTTCACCTTGCTTTCCAACACTTTCAGACTTGACATTATCATTTGCTATGATTCAGTCAGGACTAATTTCATTATGCCTTTTCCAGCTGTTTATGACAGTCACTGCAAGGAGTCTAAGATTCTCACATCTGCCCTCACTCATATCTCCAGTTTCTGCTCACCCGGCATCTTTATCTTTTTTCCTCTACAATGCCTGAAACTTTTTGCTATGCCCTGTGGAACTAATTCAGCAACTAATTTTTTAAGAAAAAATTTCTCCTTTGTCAGCCTCTTCCCTATACATTTTTTTTTCACCATCATCTTCTGACCGAAATCTGTCTTCCTGAGGACATTGTTTCTCTGTAGCCTTCTCAGTGTTCATTGCTTTTTTCCCCTAGCAGCTATCATATCACTGGATTAACTGGTAAAACATACAGTAGTCCCCTTTATCTGTGGTTTCACTTTCTGTAGTTTCAGTTAACTGTCGTCTGAAAATATTAAATGGAAAATTTCAGAAATAAACAATTCATAAGTTTTAAATTGCACACCATTTTGAGTAGTGTGATGAAATCTCTGATTGTCCCACCCTGTCCCACCCATGATATGAATCCTTTTGTTCAGCGTATCCACATTGTATGTATAGTACAAAAGACAGAGACCATATTCACATAACTTTTATTATAGTATATTGTTATAATCATTCTATTTTATTATTAATTACTGTTGTTAATCTCTCACTGTGCCTAATTTGTAAATTAAACTTTATCATAGGTGTGTGTGTTCAGTAATTTAAATCTTTGTAAATGATCCTTCCAACACCTTGGTTTCTTAATTCCTTGAACTTCTTTCCTACAAATATCTTTTTATCTACCCTGTCGGCTATCTTCTCGCGGTCTGATCATTTAATTACAACAGTTCTCAAATCTTAATTTCAAGCGTCTATTCTCTTCTCAACCGTCTCTCATCTTTCTAGCTCACTTCCTTTAATATCCTAACTCTAACAATCCTTCAGTACCATTCAAACCTTGAATCCATTGTTTCTTCCATCTTTTCATGATCATTACTTCTTTCATGTCCTTTCTTCCTTCCTTACAGTGGATTAAATTCCACAGTCTGTGTTATAATTGTTTTCTTGCATATAGCCTCAACTCTTGCTTCATGGATCTTGCTTGACCAAAATCCTTGCCTTGGATAAAGCGGCTGTGTCTGTCCTGTATCTTACAGCTAAATATGGCTAGAGATAAACAAAATGTTGCTGATTGGTGTATCTTTAAATTCATGACCATGATCTTCAGAGGGCCCCTTAATATTGCTATGCAATCATAGTATGTTTACCTGGTTTATCCACACTCTCCTAAATGGCTGTTTTATACTTATCTTCTCTTTAGACCTTTAAAACACTTCTCCCCTCTTCTCACTCTCAGCGGATGACTTCGCTTTCTATGTTGTTTCACTCACAACATAAGGGCAATCACAGCAGAACTTCCACAAGCTCCCAGCTTGGTCTCTGTTTATTTATCTGCATTTTACACACCTACTTGTCCTTTTCCTTCTGTTACTGTTGATGCCAATGCCAATCCAATCTCCTATCTAAGACCAAACCTCCATGTTTGCTTTGGATTACATTCTGTATTCCCTCTGGCCTATTCAAGGACTTTACTCTTTCTTGTCTTTCCTGTATCATCAATATTTTCCTCTAGTAGAACATTACCATTAATATTCAAACATGATGTTATTTCTTCCATTTTTCTCTTGATTCCATCTCCCCTTCCAGAAATTGCTTCATTTCTCTCGTCCCCTTGATGATAAAACTTCTCCTAAAGAGTTGTCTATATTTTTTTGTCTTGCTTCCTTTCCTCCCACATTTCTCTAGAGCCCAGTCTAAGTAGGAACCTGCTAGTGCTCTTGTCAGAGTCACCAGCATTACTAAATTCAGTTATCTTCTGGTCATGGCTTTTAAGTATCATCTATATGCACTATCAATTTCATATCTCTAATTTATATCTTCATGCATGCTTGTTCCCTGACTTCCTGGCTGACATATCAGCTACTTACTTATTTTCTCCACTCGAATGTCTAATACACATTTCAAACTTACGTGTCCAAAATGGAAGTCTTCATTTGCAGTTGTTCATTCCAAATTCTTTTAGTTCATTATTGACTCCTTTCTGTCATAACCTATATCAAATTAGTCAACAAATCCTTTTGGTGCTATCTTTAAAATATATTCAGAATCTAACTATTTTGTACAATTTCTACTACCAACGCACTGGCACAAGTCATTATCACTATCTTAGTATATTTCTTTAGTCTCCTCTGTACTTTTACCTCTTCTGTTAACACCTTTCCTATCCATTTTCAACACAGCTGACAAAGTGATCCTTTTTAAACATATATTTAATCATGTCATTCTAATAGCTTCCCATCTATCTCATTCAGAGTAAAAGTCAAAGTCCTTACAATAGCCTAAATGACTCAACACATTTCCTGCCCTTACCATAATTGTGACCTCTTTGACTTATCTCCTCCCTGTGCTCATTTGTCTTCAGTTACATTGTACTTATTGTTTTTTTATTAAGCGTTTGCACTTGCTATTGTGTTTGTCTGAAATATGCATTTTCTTTATGTTCTCATGATTATTTCTTTAACACCTTCAAGTCTTTGCTTACTGTCATATTTTCCAAGGAGAACCACTCTTATCACCCAGTTTAAAATTATATAACTCCCCAAACCCTTATCCCTCACGCCCTTTCCCTGCTTTATATTTAATCAAAAAATTATCACTTTCTAATACTCAGCTATATAGTTTACTTATTTTATTTATTCCTACTAAAATGTAAGCTCCATATGATCAGGCATTTTAGACTGTTCTGTCCACTGCTATACCCTCAGTGTTCAGAATAGTCTTGGCACAGAGTAGGTGGCTAAGTAAAAATCTGTTGAATAAATATGTATGTCCTGGGTTATGATGTAAAGATGTAAAAAATGTTTCTTAATGTGTATTACTGTCAAAAAAAGCTTGAAGTACATTAGCAAGTGTTTACCATCAAGATGAGAGTTTGAAAGGTATGAAAGGAGTTTTATGATAAAGAAATTTTGTGAAATTTTGTACTGTTATCAAGATAGTAGGTCAGATATAGCCCAAGAGCAGTTTATTCACCACAGACAGAGTACTTTAACAGCAACAAAATTCTCTGGAGTAAGAGTTAATTGACCTATCTGACCAAAGAAACACTTACTAGAGACCTCATCTAATTCAGGCTCAGCTCCTCATCTATAAAGTTATTAGATTGAGGTGCTTTTGATGATCTTTTCTAGGTCTAATGACTTCAGAAAACCTACATTGCTAATTTTTGCTATAATGATCCTGGAATGAAGTGCATATTAGTTGCAAGGATATACTTCTTCAGTGAAGATATTAATGAGTCTTAACTGTGTTCTTAATCTATTTATATCTCTTCATGAGTTAAAGAATTTGTATTTTATTTTAACCTCATATTTATGATAGTTTATGATATATTGGAGAAACAAGGTTATTTGGATTCAGTAGTTCTTCTGTATTACCCTTTTAGGAAATTGTCAAGAGATGAAAAGTCAAAAATTACAATATTGACAATTTTTCAAGAACTATAGGAAAAAATTAATACACAATGTTAACAGTCATTTTGTTTTTATTTTTTCTTTTTCAGATGGTCTTAAAATCACTACATTTGCCAAAAAACAACAGTCTTTATGTTCTTACACCAGACTTGCCACCACCTTCGTCATCTAGTCATTCTGGGTAAGGTGTTTACTTTTTCTGTGAATCTTAAATGAAAAAAGTGTGATTGTTAATAACATTGCTTTCAGCTCTATATAAATATCAAAATCAAATCAAAATCTTGCTGAAGTTTTAACTTACCAAAAATGGTTAACTATATAAATTTTCAAATTATCTTGTTTGAATAGTTTATTTGTTTGATTTTAATGGTGGAATCTTTTTTCCAAAGAAAACCTTTAGCAAAACTCCATTATGTAAAAAATAGTTAAAGATGGCACTGTTTGAAGGGGAAGGACTAGAGTTGGAGGGAAGAGAATGCGTAAATTGAACTCCAGTCTCTCCATTGGCTTAAGAAAGCATACTTTTGAGGAAAATTAATTGGGCATTGCAGAATGCAGCTTGAAAAACACACATTTTTTTTTTTATATTGCTGATATTATTTCCTTCAAAAAATACTGTGCTCTATTATTTAAAAAGCTCTAGAAGGCAACTCAGGCCAGTGATCAATTATTTATTTACTATGAACTGTGTGAAAATATCAGATATAGAGTTAATTCTCTTTTTTTTTTTTTTAAATTTCCATCCCCTTTGCCAACCATCAGCTTGTTCTCTATAATCTATGGCTCTATTTCTATTTTGTTTTGTTTATTCAATATTTTGTGTTTTTAGATTCCACATATAAGTAAGATCATATGGTATTTGTCTTTCTCTGACGTATTTCACTTAGTATAATATGCTCTGGGTCTACCCATATTACCAGAAATGGCAAGATTTCATTCTTTTTTATTGCTGAATAATATTCCACTGTATATATACCACATTTTCTTTATCCAGTCATCTATTGCCGGATACCTACGTTGCTTCCATATCTTGGCTATAACTAGTAATTCTGCAAAGAACATGGTAGTGCATATATCTTTTCAAATTATTAATTTTTGTTTTCTTCGGATAAATACCCCAAAGTGGAATTGCTAGATCATATAGAAGCTCTATTTTTCTTTTTTTTCTGAGGAATCTCTATACTGTTTTCCACAGTGGCTACACAAATTTGCAATCCCACCAACAGTGTACTAGTGTTCCTTTTTCTCCACTTCCTTGCTAGCTCTTGTTATTTGTTGATTTATTGATGATTAACTATTCTGACTGGTGCGAGATGATATCTCATTACGGTTTTAATTTGTATTTCTCTGATGATTAGTGATGTTGAGCATCTTTTCATATGCCCATCTTGGTGTTAAGTTGTATGAGTTCCCTATATATTTTGGATATTAACCCCTTCTCAGATATATGATTTGCATATATTTCTCCCATTTAGTAGATTTTCTTCTCGTTTTGTTGATGCTTTCCTTCGCTGTGCAGAGTTTGATATAGTCCCATTTGTTTATTTTTTTGTTTCCCTTGCCTGAGGAGAGACATATCCAAAAAGATATTGCTAAGAATGATGTCAAAGAGTTTACTACCTGTGTTTTCTTCTATGAGTTTTATGGTTTTAGGTTTTATATTTAAATCTTCAATCAATTTTGAGTTTAATTTTGTATATGGTGTAGGAAAGTGGTCAAGTTTCATTTTTTTTTTTTTTTTGCCTGTATCTGTTTAGTTTCCCTAACACTACTTATTAAAGAGACCGTCTTTACCCCATTGTATACCCTTGCCTCCTTTGTCATAGATGAATTGACCATGTAAGCAAAGAGTTATTTCTGGGCTCTGTATTCTATTCCATTGAGCTGTATATCTGGTTTTAGCTAGTACCATACTGTTTTGATTATTGTAGCTTTATAGTATAGTTTTATATTAGGGAATGTAATACCTCCCACTTTTTTCCCTCAAACTTTGGCTCTTTGGGGTCTTTTGTGCTTCCATATAAATTTTAGCATCAGTTGTTTTGGTTATGTAAAAATGCCATTGCTATTTTGATAGAGATTGCATTGAATCTATAGATTGCTTTATATAGTAATGAGATTTTAACAATATTAATTATTCCAGTCTATGAACAAGGTATATCCTTCTGTTTCTTTGTATCTTCCTTTCTTTTTTTCATCATCATATAGTTTTCAGAGTACAGATCTTTCACCTCTTTCATTAAATTATTCCTAGATATTTTATGCTCTTTGATGCAACTGTAAATGGGATTGTTTTCTTATTTTCCTTCTCATCATTCATTATTTGTGTATAGAAGCACAACAGTATATTGATTCTATATCCTGCAACTTTACTGAATTCATTTAGTAGTTCTAATAGTTTTTTGGCAGAGTCTTTGGGGTTTTTTGTATCATGGGGGTATAGTATCATGTCGTCTACAAATAATGAGAGTTTTACTTTTTCCTTTCCGATTTGTTCTTTTTTATTTTTTCACATCAGACAGGTAATGTTCCAATGTCATATCAAGATTTGAGGGAGGCACATCTCACACAAGAGCGTGAAGACCTAATCATCATGCTTATGAAGTACAAAAGGATCTTCCTTTTTGATTTGGATGCCTTTTATTTCTTTTTCTTATCTGATTGCCATGGCTAAGACTTCCAATACTATGTTGAATAGAAGTGGTGATAGTGGGCAACCTAGTCTTTTTCCTGATTTTAGATGAAGCTTTTCACCATTGAGTATAATATTAGCTATGGGTTTGTCACATATAGCCTTTATTGTGTTGAGATATGTTTCCTTTTGTTCCCACGTTGAGAGTTTTTATCATAAAAAGATGTTGAATTTTGTCAGATGCCTTTTCTGTATCTATAGAGATGATCGTATGGTTTTTATCCTTTATTTTATTTATTCGATATATCACCTTGATTGATTTATGGATGTTAAACCATCCTTGTATCCCTGAAATGAATCCCACTTGGTCATGGTGTATTATCCTTTAAATGTATTGTTGAATTGGTTTGCTATTTTGTTGAGAATTTTTGCATCTATGCTCATCAAGGATACTGGCCTGTAATTTTCTTCGATATAAAGTTTTTATTAAGACTTTCTGTTTGGAATGGAGTGTCTCATTCTTTCTTCAGTTTTCACAATGAAATAGAATGAGCACATTATTTTAATATTTAATTATATAATATTATTGCTAGATAAAGTAAACATGATTATGCTAGTGATAGAGTAATAATTTTTGTCAGTACAGTATTATTCCAGAACTGTGTTTAAGTTGTTTTTTAGAGTTTTATAATTTTTATACACATTTTCTTTTTTTTAGAGAGACCTTTGTCCCTAACTTCAAGTATTGTCAAACTTTTTAATTACCACCTACCAAATATCTTTATTATTTATATAGTGGAAGGTGAAAATTCATATTTTTCTCTACTACATTACTCACAGGACACTTCTGGCCACCAAATGTGTGGGATTTTTTTTTTTTTTTTTTTTTCACACAGCAGGCTATTCTTTAACATCCACTAGATATTCTACAGTTTAACTGAATTGTGATGGTATCTACCGGGAGATAGCATCAGATCCCACAGGTTCAGAGCTCAGTCCCACAAGACTGCCCCCATGTCAGACAGCAGTTGCAAGTGTAGGTTGTCATCTGTGCTTCTGACCAACTGGCTATAATTGGAGGATCCGACAACTCCCTACCCCACTTGGGTTTCATAATTTGCTAGAATGGCTCACAGAACTCAGAAAAGTTCTCTATTTAATATTACAGATTTATTACAAAGCATATTTTAAAGGATATAAATTAATAGCCAGATGAAGAAATAAATAGGATGAGATCCAGAAGGATCCCAAGCGAAGGAGCTTCTGTCCTTGTAAAGTATGAAGTATGCCATCCTCCTAGCACATGGACAAATTCTTGTTCACCAACCTGGAAGCTCTAAAAACCTTTCAGCTAGCATTTTTGATGGAGGCTTCATTACATAAGCATGATTGACTAAATCATTGGCTATTAGTGATTAACTCAACCTCTAGCCACCCCCGCACCCCTCCCACCCGACATCTTCCCAGAGGTGGAGAGGGTGGGGATGTGGGTAGCTTAAAGTTGCAACCCTCTAATCACAAGGTTGGTTTCTCTGTTCATCATTCTCCATCCTGAGGGGTTTTCTAAAAGTGACCTCATTAACAAACTCAGATGTGGTTGAAAGGGGCTTCTTATGAATAACAAAAGACTCCTTGCTCTTTTTACCTTTATCACTCTTATCACTTAGAAAATTCCAAGGGTTTTAGGAGCTGTGTGTTGAAGAAGACCAAATATATATTTATTATAGATGATACCATCACAGGTAGATAGTAGCAAAAAGAAAATTAAATTTGACTTTACTAAAATATAAACTGCTGAACTGAAAAAAGTTAAATCTAATGTAATTGCATGTGGTAGTTTGTTAATAGGGTTGTTTTAGGTTAAGAATTTAAAGAAATTTTGGGTTGCTCCTTATCTTTTATGCTCAGATCATATATTAATGGGAAGTGGAATTTGCACACTGTTACAAACTGCCAAACAGTATTTGTCCTCCTGATTATAGAAACACCAGATGATATAAACATAGAGGTATAGATATGGTTATCTAGGTAGGTATAACATTATTTTGTAGGTTAGTTAACAGAATGTAATCACTGTCATCCAGTATGTAATCCACATAATTATAAACAGACAAGAGATATCATTGATTATAATCTATTACTTTCCAGTAGCATGATTAAACAGATTTATCAAAAACGTCTTCCTGGGCTAATGGAAATGCTCTTCATTGCCATGTGGCCGACCTTAGTTTGATTGACAGTTGCTCAGTCCCAAAGCAAGCAGGGGCCTACAGTGCTTCTGAAATGCAGTGTTTATTGGAGAATGAGTCTTCATATAGAACTAGTCTTCCCTAGTTGGATTAGGAATTTTTACAATGTTATAGTGATACTGTTTCCTGTGTTAGAACAGTAAGAAAGACAGAAAAATTCAAAGCCAAACAAAAGACATAAAACACAGAGTAGCTGGGTGGTGGGAGGAGGAACATGTAGAGGCTCTGCCTACTAATAAAAACGTCATATTAATGCACATTTTATTAAGTCTAACTAAAAAGCCAAGGTGTATTTTTTCAATGTGTTAATCTAATATATTTTTTTATAAAACTAGAGATTATTTATGTGTGTATGTGTGTGATGTTATGTGCAATTCTGATTTCATGGAAGACAATTTAAAACAACAAAATTTATGCAGAACTTGAAAGGCTATGGTAATAATTATTTTTAACTTGTGATTTTCATTTTATGTTTCACCAAATAAAAATATTCTTTTGACATCTTAACTATATAATGGAGTCCAAAAACAATGTCCTATTGAGTTCTGTACTACATCATATTATTAAATATAGTAGACAGATAAAATTACTGTGCTAAACTGCATAATGAATCAAATTGATTTGTTTTAATTGGTAAATTTTGTTACAATTGTTACAATTGGTAAATTCATAGAAATATTTATAACTTATAACCTAATTTATAATTTTGTTATAATTGGTAAATTCATAGAAATATTTATAACTTATAACCTAATTTATACTCTAAAAGGGAGAAAATAATAGGTAATTATGATTTTTAGTGTTATGTTTTAGAGTTGGCAAATGACTAGAAGAGCTCTGAAATTGGTAGAGGAAAATAGGAAAGTTTATGTACATAATTATCCCCATTTCTTTCTTCATATTAGATTCGGGATTTTTTTTTAATGGTATATTTTATTTAGGTGGTTGGTTTGATGTTTAATTGGTTTTATTGTTTTGTTTCTCTGAGATGAGTCAGTGGATGCTGGAAGATGGAAGGGAGTTGGATGATAAACTGCCCATTAATTGAAGTGCAGAACTTTGATGAGGTCCTGCTGCTAGATCCACCATTCCAATTCCAGTACAATGACAAACATTAGGTTCTTTCTTTATAAAGTATCAGTTTTCTTTAAACAGACTAGACAACATTGGTATTATAGTGTCACTCTTAAATAAAATTAATTATAACCGACTCAGGAAAGTAATGTAATTATAATCAGTCTCTCCAGACAAAAGACGTCAAGATATTGAGAACAATTTTGGATTGCAGTCCCAGCTTGGCTAGGGCCTTAGATTTTTATAAAATGGGGAGCATTGTTTTTAGTTGCCAGGGTGATTCTAAAAATTCAGTATGCAGGAGTGGTTCATTATATGTGAAAGCAGAAATTACGAAGAACAATAATTAAAATGATTTATTTATGCTAATAAATATCAATAGTAATCCTTTTCATTCAACTCTTACTTGATTTTTATAACAAACCCTGCAAGGGCACAGGCTGTCTATGATACTTCCATTTTGTAGATGAGAAAATTGAAGTGTTTAGAAGAGTTGTGTGGATTTTTAAGGTCAACAGCAAATACTTCTGAATCTGAAGTCTCCATCTGACTCTCCATCTACTACTCCAAGCTCCTATGGCTTTCAGATTCTTGACAGAAATATACAAAGCTTTATTCCAAAGATGCCTTCCTTTTTGGAGGCTCTTCTTTATTTTTATTTTCATTTTTATTTTTAGTTATGTGTTTATTTATTTTTTACAGTAGAAAAGAAAAGTTTTATTAGAAGGGAAAGTACACTTCCAGATGTGGAAGCAGGCCTGAGCAAGAGAAGTGTGGCTCAAAAGGCCTGGAGGCTCTTCTTTAGAATGAGATTTTTTAAAAATCTTACAATTTGTCTTTATATACTCTTTGAAGAGCATTTATATACATTATTTTACTTACTGTAATTCTTAAGAATATTCATGAAATTTCAGTATGTGAATTCAATTTTAGTTACAGTACATTATTAGTAAAACGTAGATATCAAATAACATGCTCTTAAATTATTTACTGGCAAAACATTTTATCTTCAAGGTTTGGTGAAAACTATAGATTTGGAGAACTCTAAAACCTATCTTAAAAAAAATTTTTTTCTTAACTTAATTTTACTGCCACTAGGGGGTGCCTGGTAATTGAGTCTTATTTTATATTTACAATTTCTTTCTGGAAAAAAAACCCCAACAGCAGCAAAATTATGAGTGCCTATATGAGTGCCTATATGATATGAGTGCCTATAATTGAATTTTATTTAGAATTATTTTAAAGTAAATTATGTTTTTCAGAAAACAGAATTTCAAGCTTTCTGCAAATTTAAGAGCAAACTCTTAAATCATAATCTTTATAACAGTTGAAAATATTTGAAAACCTTTTCTAATACATTAGATTTTACTAATTAATTGAAAATTGAGGTCCTGCTGCTAGGACCTCAATTTTGCTATGATTTATAGCATAATCTGAAGTTGTGCCATAGGTTATAAATTATGCTATGATTTATAGCATAATCTGAAGTTGTGCCATAGGTTGTACTGGAATTGGAATGGACCAAACCTATGGCACAACTTCAGATTATGCTATAAATCATAGTAAAATTAGAAAGGGAGAAAACTTTTATACTTGTTTCATATTATAGGAAGGATTCAGTCTATCAAAGATTTATTGATTACCTACTAGATAAAAACAAGCTCTGTCCTCAAGGAGCTTGTAACCTTTTCATTAAAGGTATTAGGATTTTTTTTTATTCTTCTCTTTGCATAAATTTTCCTTAGATGCCACTCACTCTTGGCGTTCTGTCTGCTACTCAGTACGGTCCTCTTTTCTTCATCTGCTCTAAATGTTGGTGTTCTTAAAAGTTCCATTCTTAGCAGTCACTGTTACTGTACCTTCTGACATCTACTCTCAACCTTTCAGTTTCCAAATATGTATAGATGACTCACAAATCTCATTTTATAAACCCACATGTCTTAGTTGCTAATAGAACTCATCACTGATGTGTATCCCATGTGTAATTCAAAGTCATATATCTAGAACTGAGACTGTCCTGAGAAATCTGTACTACTGTCTATATGGTTTTTTTTTTCCTCAGATATACAGTGGTGCAGAATACTTCTGCATATTCCAAGTAGGGTGATGGTTATTTAAAATGCCATCGAGTTTGGCGTATAAATAATTGATGACTTTGTTGAGATAGATCATTTTTGGCAGGAATATAATGAAAGCCAGATTATATAAATTTTAAGGGATAAATGAGAAATGGGGAATTGGAGTTACTTTTATTTTCAGAAAACTCGACTGTGAAGGGAAGGAGGAATAGGGTCAAATATTATTAGATGTATGAGGAGAGGGACAGCAATTAAGAAAAATTTGAAAATGCAAAATCAAGAAAGGACTGGTAGCCAAAAAGGATGTGGGAGTATTCAGCTCAAACTGCTACAACAGAATACCATAGACTGGTAGCTTAAAAATCACACATTTATTTCTCTTGGTTCTCGAGGCTGTAAAGTCCAAGATCAAGGTTTCAGCAAGGTTTGGTTTCTGGTGAAAGCTCCCTTCCTGTCTCAGTTTCTCGCTGTATGTTCACATGACAGAGAGAGAGCAAGCTCCGATCTCTCTTTTTCTTATTATAAAGACACTAGTCCTATTGGATTAGGGTCCCACCCTTATAACTTCATTTAATTGTAATTGCCTCCTTACAACTATCTCCAAATACAGCCATATTGGGGGTTAGAACTTCAACATAAGACTTCTAGGTGTTATGTAGTTCAGTTCATAGCAGGGAGGCAGGGTAGAGTCCAGGGATTAAGTGTTGAAATGAAGTTAGCTAGCAGATTTAGAAATAGTAGGAAAGGTAGAATAGAAGATTGGAGCAAATGGAGAACATTTCTGGGTTCTGGATTTCGGAGCTGTACTAGTAATAGTCGACGACAAAGTGCAAATTATAGGTAATACTGAAATAAAAGATAGATAACAGTTACAAGAATAATGATCTTTAGGAAGTATGAAGTTAAAAATATACGGTAAGTGACAGTGATATAAATACCACTTATGAAGACAGGCTTTTTCCAAGCCCTTTATATATTTCTCATGGTAAATCATAAATAGGTATTATTACCCATATTTCGCCGATCACTGATTTAGGGGTAGTGGTGAGTTGATGAAGAGAGAAAGTGATTATTGAGAATTTGCTTAGGGACTTGTTCGAAGAAGGCTAGAGATACTGATTAACTTTAGTCTGTATAGCAGGTCCTCAAATAACGTCTTTTTTGTTTAACGTCATTTCATTATAAAGTTGGTAAGATGCCATAGAAACCTAACTGTTGTTTATATCAATTAGCCTGTGGTAAAATTAGTTTTGTCATACGTCATTTTGCTTAATTTCGCAGAACCCATAGACAATGTTAAGTGAGGACTTGCTGCATTACAAAATATAAACCTAGGTATAAATGTTGTGCCCTATAAGTACTATGGCCTATAAAGGACTTACATAATCTCGTGCCAGATTCTCTCTCTTATTTCATCCTTTATCACTCTCCCTCTGGCTCATAGCTTGCCAGCCACACTGGCCTCCTTGCTCTTCTTTAAACATTCTAAGCGTACTTCCACTTCAGGGCATTTGCACTTTGCTATTTCCCTGACTAGAACAGTCTTTCACCAGTTATCAACTTGGCTCATTCCTTCCCTTTATTCAGACCTCTTCTCTTGATTCCCCTGTCTAAACTCTGTCATACCTTCTCACTTTATCATGCTTTATCATTGCAATGCATTATATTAGTAATATTAGAATATATTCATATTCATATTTGTTGTTTGTTTCCCTCATTACAGTGTAAAGCTACAAGATTTCAGGGACCCGTTTTTTGTTCACTAGTATATCTTCAGCAGCTAAAAGAGTGCCCAAAACATAATAAGTACTTAGAAATATTTGTGGATATTTGCCTCTTATAAGAGACCAAAGCTAAGAATTAAAGTTCCAGTGGTAGGATATCAAGCATCATGCAGAACAGAGATTAGATATTTGGGGAAAAGAAGATCTTACAAGTGTCCCATAAATGTAATAAGCGAGACAATCTCTACTCTCTGGCATGAGCTTAGCCTTTATTTTTGTCCAATGTTCTTTATAGTTTTCCCCATCATAGTATAGAGTAATGGAAGAGACTGTGGCTTTGTAGTCACATACTGGTCAGTCCTTTATCTGACCTGCACTGGTTTTGTGGTCTCAGGTAATACCTTTCTTTTGAGTCTTGGTTTCCCTAGTATTATTTCAGGTATGGCTACCTTCTTTCCAATCAGATCCTGAACTGTGAAGGGCAGGAGAATTCTTACTGAACATCTCCCTCAGATCATGAAAGAGGCCCTTAATTAACAAACAGTTGTTATAATGAATATGAAAACTTTTATGACTAATTAAAGAATGCGATTTTTGTTCCATGCATATGTAGTCTCTTCATTGGCTATTTTGCTAATTATCAAACTAATCTTAAAGTTTTTTTCAAATAAATGGAGTGTCTATCTATCCTTTTATTCATGTAGGATGTCAATTATTCACTCATTTATTAAGTACAGTTTGAATACCATCTTACAATGTTTTAAGTCCTTGTTCTAGGTTCTAGGGATACAATGAGGAACAAGATGACAAGATGCCTGCTTTCATGGAGTTTACAATGTAATATGTGTAGAAGTGGGGTAGGGTATAGGAATAGGAAACAAACTATAAACAAGAAAAAATATCAGATAATAATAAGAGCTTTGCAGAATACTAAAAGATAGTGACACGATAAGTAATTGGGTGACTACTGTAGCTCTGGAAAGGCCTGTCTAAAGTTGTACCATTGAAGCTGAGACTCAAATGATTGAGGAGCCATTAAAATGAAGAGTACTCTAGGCAAGGGAAATAGCTAGTGTCAAAGCCCACAGACCACGTGTAAACATACTAGTTGGAGAAGGTTTAACATTTTGGAATTTGGTATTACTAATGATCAATTTGCTAGAAAAGGACTGAGAGGATGGCTTGGTTAAAAAAAGACAAGTCTTTTCAACTTTGCTTTGGTCACATTCAAATAAGTGATGAAAATATCCAGCTCCATTTTAATTATATAGATTTTCTTAATTTTTATGGCAAGATGATAGAAAATAAGGTATGCTTTGTGAGTAGTTGTCCCTTTTGCAAGTAGTAACTGAGTTTACTGTTGAACTTTGACATTTTTATACTGGGAGGATGGTTCCAGTTAATATTTTCGTGACTTCTCTGGAGATGTTATTGAGCTCTGGTCATACAGTCAAGCAAGTAATCCTCCTGTGTGGCCTCTGAATTGTGAAGTTAGTTTCCACTATGACTTTGAATTAGTTGCTATTTGTGAAAGCAGGAGTAAATTCAGAGAGCTAACTGATACTCCTGTGATAGTTGAGTAAAACACTGGCATTAAAATATATGGCCTTTTTTTTTTGTCTTTGGAAACCAATAGTGGGAAAGCAGGTGACAGTAGCCTTAAATTAAGTGAGGGTAGAGAGTAATATTTTCTAATAGGTACTGTGGAAGTAACTGAGGAGTCGCAAGTCAAGAGTTCTAGCCCCACCTCTGCCACAGAATCACTGTATGGCTTAGGGCAGGTCACTCTTCTGCCCTGGACCTCATGTGCTACCAGAAAATAAAGAGGCTTTTCTAGATTCCTAGGCGACCGATTCTTAGTTCTTCCTTTCCTCTGGGTTTCTTAACAGTGGATTTTACACACAAAATCATATCCAAATTGAAAAACAAAACTGCTTTAATAGCCAGACTAGCACCTGATGGAACATGTGGCTTAGACTAGAGTCCTAAGTGGGGTTTTTTACCTCTCACTCTAGATCTAAATCTTAGGACTCACATGCTTGGGTAGCATTAGAAAGAGTTATGACTGGGTCTTTAGAGCCTGATGGACTGATGCAATAGGTCTGCCTCCCCAGCCTAGTCACATAGGGAAGACAGCATAGAGAGTTCATGGCAAGTTTTGTCCAGGGTGACAGAGGGTAAGAAGCAGAAGAGAATTTAATCCTAGGGTATAGAAGGTGAAAGAGGAAGATGATAGCCTCGTCCCTGACTTCTGGGAAACCTAACCTAATATAATGTGTGAGCTTGTGAATAATTGTAATAGTCTCTTCTCTTCTCCTGGGAGAATCAAGTCTAGAATGGGGAAGAAAAGTTAAAAGTGTTTTCATTTAGACTCTTCCTTTGTGGGGAAAAGCAGTAGAAACAGTATTCTCCCTATGAGCAGAGGCAGAAGCTTGAAGAAAAGCCAAAAAAAAAAAAAACCCCCCAAAAACAAAACCATTCTTCTCATGATCCCTGAGCTCCCTGCTAACTCTACATTTGATAAGCACTTCACTATATCCATTAAGCATGGTATAATAAGGGAAAGACTGAAGTATTCTTCCTCTATCTCTGCTTGTAACCATCTAGCAACTGTGGTAGTGAGTATCTTCTTGTACTCCTAGCTAAGAGGTGCCATGGTCTGGGTGGTATGTATATTGATACTCATATAAGCATTGTATCTTTTTGTTTCTTTTTCTCTTGCTCATCTCTCCCACCCATTACTGAGGTCATTCTAAACACTCATCTGCCCCTATTATACCAACTGAGATAACTGAGATAACTGTTGTGGGATTCATTTATGAGGAGGACATTCTGAGGATGCTTTCAAATAGCTCTCATCCTCCTTCTGTTACCCTGACACTTCACAGTCTCTGCACAAATGTTAATCCTTGGAATATTTTTCACTCTTTTGTCCATATCCTGCTATTTCAGTGTTTGGTGTACTTCCTTAATGCAAGAAGAGTCACATCCATGAGAGCTCTGAGTTAGAATGAGAAGAAATTTCTAGGACATCATGTTTGGAAGGAGTTAAAGCAATCATCTAATTTAGTATCATTTTGTGACCGAGGTAACTCAGGTACACATAGAGGAAGTTAAATAGTCCATTAGGCCTTAACTTCTTCACCCAGAGTGATGAGGATGATAATTTCTACCTCTCAGAGCTTTTTGGAGAGGGCTAGTGTGATTAAATAAAATAGCCCATGTGAGCATTGGACCTGGCACAATGCAGGCACTCATTAGTTTTTCTTTCCCAGATCACAGAGCTAGTTAATAGGTGAGCCAAGACTTGGCTCTCATATGGTTCTTAACTCCAAACCACTCATCATAGTGCCTTTTAGCATTGCGCAAAAGGTCAAAGTCAATTTGGTCCTCAACATAAAGTCTCATTTCAACCTAGTTCGTGTGTAAACTAGGAGCAATGCCCACTAGACTATAGTAGATGCTCAATAAATCCCTTTAAATTAATGGAAGAAGTGATGTAGCTCCTTCAGGAAGATATGAACAATTTCCAGTGGGGTACTTCTTTCACTAAGTATTTTTATTTTTAAACTAGAAAAAAAGCAATAGGTTTTTTTGAAAAAAGTTTTCTGAAATGTCATTTAAAATGGTTCTATGAGTATGTCTTCTTCATGGTGGCTTTTTATTGATTAATATTTGTGAGATTTTAGCAGTGTGACAGAAAAAAGGCCTTAATAAATGACAGTTTTCAGAAAGCTTTATATAAGCAAGTAAATGTTCTGAATGGATTTTTTCTTCTAAAATGCTTTACAAAACAACTTTTTTTTTGTTTTTACAAAAGATATTCATCTTTGAAAATATTACATTAGTGTTGTAATCAGTACAATTTTGATAACAATTTGATATACCATTTTTAAAGTATCTCAAGAATAAATTTATTTTATTTATAAATTTATATTGTATTTTATTGATTTATTATTAAAGTTTCTCAAGAATAAGTTGAAATAATCACGGTTTCAAGTGCATTATTGTATTACCATTCAACTTTAATTCTAGTGAGTGTTATTAGATTTTATAAAAGTGAAATTTAAGAAGTGTTGGGTTGATAAATGTTTCAGTAAATGGCTACTGAAAAGTGGCTCATTTTAAGAAGAAGCGGACATTTTCCTAAAGTTATGCATTCTGGATGAAAGAAGAAACTTGTCCCCAGTTAAAGCATTGATGGAGATCACAACACATCTAATTGGATTGATGTACTAAATCCATTTATATAGTTTACTGCCTGTTGATAGGTCAGTGACTATTGAGATTAGCTTGTTAACATCACACTTTGAAAAAGAACTGCAGGTATTCTCTATGGTTGATTAACTTGCTCAGTAATTCAATAAACAAAAATGAATGTATCTGTAAATGTAATTTTGGGGGGGCTTTCTTCATATTTTGTCTAGATGGATAGAATTATATTTTGACAGTTTTGCTATGAACTACTTGATAAATCACAATATATCACTATCACCACTAATTACCACATTTTGATTAATCTTATAAACTTTGGTTAATACTGAATCCAATATATCACTATATTGATACACTAATTATAGACATAAGGACACTTGAACTTTGAAATCATCTGAAAAATGTTATTAAGAATTATGTGAAACCAAATGTTTGTTTATATAGACATTTAATTGCCAGCAAAAGAAGCAATTAAAAGTCACTGCAGAATAAGAGGCCAACCTTTGATAAACGTGGTTTTAAGATTGTTACAGAACTTGTGGTGATGATAACATGGTGTCTTGGAGGATGTTAACAACTGTAGCAGAGTGTTAATTAAGAATGACGTAATCTGCAGCTCAGAATTATTAGTATCATATGTTAGCTTAGCTGGACAGGAGCAAAAACCTAGTTTCAGTTATGATGAGGGCTCAAATTGTATTTATCGTGGAAAGATTAACATTTTCTTTTTACGCTGTTCCTGAGACAATTTAAAAATCCTGAATGAAATACAGTCAAATGTAAACATCAAGTCCCTAGCTCATTTACATACGTGCCAGATTTTCAAACTGATTGCTATTTGAACCTAATCTGTCATTGCTGGCTGCATTAGCTACAACAAACATTACATTTACATATTGATTTCTTATTTTGTTTTAGTGTAAATAATCCATAATTATAGTAAATTTGGTCTTCTGTTGACAAGAGCTAATATGACTATAAGTTTAGAATGGAAATTTAAATTGCCATGTGTCATGCTTTTTAATTTAAGATCTCGATGTATCTAAAAGGATAAAAAGATCATTGTAGATCATAAAATATTCCCAAAGAGACAAAAGAGAGAACATTTGTAATGCCTTTTGGAATGAGATGTTGTAAAATATTAGTGAAAATTCAACAACACATTCCAAGTTTACTATTTACATCTTTATAATAAAAAGTCACCGTAATTTGCTGTTTTCGCTTCAATATCAGGTCGTATTTAAAAAAATAAAATCTATTGGAAATGAACCTTCTAAGCCTATTATTTTACAATTATATTTTTGTTTAAAATATCCAGTGCAAGAAAAGGAATAGCATCCACACAGCAGGAATGAAACAGGAGATTTCGATCCCTATGTTGGTGTTAATATTTTACTCATCTTAACTACATAAATAGCATTGATTTAAGAAGTATAATTTTACCACCAATAACCCCTCTTGGTTCACTGGACATATAGACTTATTAAGTAGCATTGGGAACAAATTCATGGTTTTCATTTACATTAATTAAAAATGTGTTGTATTTTCAAAGTTAAAATAAAATTTTTGTGGAGATAAAATTTACATACAATAAATGCACAATTCTTAAGCATCCCCTAGTTCTGTGTTTTAACAAAAGCATATTGTTTTCTACCATGGATTTTAATAAGTGAGATTTTCATTCAGATGTGTGTATACAGATGTTTATAGACAGACAGACATTTGTAAGCCTGTGCTGAACTGATGATAGCTCTTTACTTGAGTGCTGTGAATATAGAAGTCCTAAAAGTCCTTATGTCAGTCAACTCAGGATGCTATAACGAAATACCATGGACTGGGTGGCTTAAACAACAGGCATTTATTTCTTATAATTCTGAAGGCTGGGAGGTACAAGATCAAGGTGCTGGCAGATTTGGTTCCTAGCGAGGGCCCTCTGACTTGCAGATGGCTGCCTTCTCCCTGTGTTCTCACCTCAGAAGAGAGGAAAAAACTCTGTCTCTTTTCCTCTTCTTATGAAGACACTAATCCCATTCTGGGGGCCCCACCCTCACTACTTCATCTAAACTTAATCACCTTCCAAGGCCCTAACCTCTAAATACCATCACACTGGGGATTAGGCTTTTAGTATGTGAATTTGAGGGAGAACACAAATATTTAGTCCATAACAGCCTTGAAGCCCAAGTCTTAATGTGTTGTTTTTTTAGTCTAGTTGTTTAATCTTGGTAGATTTATACCTTATAACAGTGAGTGCTTCCTCTAGAACTCTTACTGTTTTAATAGGAGGGATGTGGTTTAGCCTAGTCAAATCTTCTGCCCACTGAAGACTTTAAGAAGATTCTTGATTCAAGGAATTGCTAGAGAGGAAATCCTTAAATTACTGTTATTATTCTTGATGCTCTCTCAATGTGAAATATACTCAGTCAAGACAGTAAAGACTGTTACATTTATTTTCTTAATGTTGTTACTTTTATCAGTACTTGACATAGAGAGGCTAATAATTTATGGCTTTTATGTTCATATGTATAAAAATGTAGCTTTATTTATTGTGGCCTTTGTGTTAAAATTTGCTGTACATTATTTCCCCCTTATAAACAAAAAACCTGGAAGGGGATATAAAATATATTAAACTAAGCCAATGAATTAAAATGAATTTGGAACTCATTAGAAGGAAAATATTTTACAGATGATTTCTCTGTTCCTGATAAATGTTCACAGCTCAATTGGAATGGGATCTCTTCTGGCACAGGTGGACATTCTGCTAATGAATGAGCACTGGAAGCTCAAGACTTGTGAACAAAAAAGAAAGCAGAGAAGGGCTGTTGTACTCAAACTATTTCTAGAGTTGTATTGGTGGCTTAGATATCAGTGCTTAGGTATAATACTGAAAATTTTAAGGAAGTGGATATCTATCTGTCTGTCTATCTATCTATCTATCTATCTATCTATCTATCTATCTATCTATCTATCTAAACTTTTTATACTTCTCTCTCTTATATTCTACCTATCTCCCTCAACCCCAGTTTTAAAATTAAGAACCTGTCTGAGAGAATTACGAGATGGTATATGTGAAAATGTGTAGCACTTTACCTACTAATTACTTTAAAATGTTCACATTTATTGTATCATACGGCTTTTTTGTTTTGTTTTTGGGGTTTTTGTTTTTTGTTTTTTTTTGTTTTTTTGCAAATAGCCATTAGCTCAAAGCTTGGGGACAATGTATGTGGTTCTCATTACATTTTAAATATTAATTTCAGTCTGTATCTGAGGGTAGAGCAATGGGAAGTTTTAATGGTCCTTGTCTGTTTGTAGAAACAAAACCATCTCCTTGTTGATAAATGTGAATATTCAAACTAAAAGGAAAATCTTAATGGAGAATGAAAAATTAAAAACCGGTGAGGAGAGAATAGATGTTCTATCAAAACATCTATTGCATTGAGTTAAAATTCAAACTGCTTTTAAAAAGTTTCTGTTTGCTTACACCTTTCCTTCTCCCTCTAATTGAAAACATGACATTAAAAAAAAAAGAATCTGTTTTATATTATTTCTCACCTACCTACTTTGGTTGACAATCATCCTCAGAGCTACTTTAAAGGTCAAAAGTTGAAGTAGCATGAATGACTTTGGGTTTTGAAGGTAAAAGAGAGGATCCTTGAAGGTGGATTAACCATGGCTAACTATCCTAATCAACCATTTGGAAGACACTGTTAGGGGAAAAAATGCTCTTAGATTAAGCAACTAAGACTCAACTTATTCCGCTAAGCAGCAGCTAGAATCATTTTGCCTAGATAATATTTTAGCAATAAAGTCTTTGTAAATTATGCAGATCACCATGGTAAATTCCTTATAGTCTTTCCTCTTCCTTTTCCACACCCCACCGCCCCCAGAGAAAAAAACTTCATGAAACAAAGAAACAAAACTTAGTTCACATGCCAGATTCTGTGGAAAGCCTCCTTGGTCTAATACTAGGTATTCTTCTTCTATTTCCATCACACCTTAGGAAAAATGGTATTAGAGTTCTTAGCAAACAGTAGCATATGTGAATTCTAAGTTTTCTGCCCATCCCTCAGTAAACTCACTGAAGGCAGAAATATGATCTTACTGGTTCCCTTCCCTGGTACCCAGAGGACAAATCATGAGTTAGACCTGGACCACTGCTACTTATTTTGTGTGTGTGGCACTAAACAAGTAACTTAACATCAGTTTCCTCATCTGCAAAATGTAAATGATAATAATAACTTCATAAACTTGACATTAGACTCTTAATGCCTGATACATAGTAGAACTCATTATAGGTTAGCCATTATTATTAATGGCTAAGCGAATGAATCAGTCTGAAGTCTGATGTCACAGATACTCCTTCAAACCATTCTCACAAGGAGCATGAATGTGATATGTGAACCCCAAATAAGACTTGTATAAAAAAGGACACTGAGAGTCTGGATAACATTAGGCATAAAATACAATATGTTCAATGCATCAAAATAGCTTTTATCTTCTATGAATTCCTGTAGAGGAATGGAACTAAAACATGAAAAATAACTGCCGTAAAGCACCATAGATCCTTTTGTTAATGTTTCACTGTCATTGAAAGATTTTAAAGTATGGATATCTCTCAAAAGTATTCTATTTTCAATAAGTTATAACAGGTCACCTTAAAAATATTAATAAAAATTTCCACTTGGCTTTCTAAAATTTAATATTCATAGTTCAATGAAGTGAGGATTATTATCTTTTTCCTGAAGAGGAAACTGAGAATATACAGAGTAATTAAGCACCTAAAATAAGTCCTTGAAAAAGTCCTTGAATGTGGTAGATAATAAGTACTATTGAAAGAATGTGTGACTGACATTTCAGGTCATACAGCTAGCAAGTAGTGGAGCAGTGATTCAAATCTGGATCTGTGACTCCAGAGCAGTTTGAGGCCATAAATATTTTTTCTTGCCAACTTACCCTTCCCCAGGGCTATTGAGGAATTGTAGAAATAGACTAAATTGGTGTTCTTCTAGAGTAGTTTGGCAGTCAGTGCTGATCTTGGCAAACCTTTCTGCAGTTATTGCACAAATTTGCCAGTAAATATCAAGAGACATATCTAAGGAATTGCATAAAGGCAAGCACTAAAAGTATGAAATGTATGTGTAGATTCATATGTGAAGATAAAGAAGGATCTGTATAATAATCAACACTTCAGGAATTCTGAGCTCCTTAGCCTGTCATTCGAAGCCCCCATAATGTAGGCCCTTAATGTTTTTCAAGTTTTCTCTTTCACAAATCCTTCTTCACATCCCCTTATACTTCTTCCTTGTTGCTTTCTACACCCTTCTCTATATTCTCCAGTCTCTATCTCTGTTCAACCTAGTCTATATCTAAAATTCATCCTCCATATCTACTTTTCAAATTACCATCTATCCTTCATAGAACTTAAAAGGACTCTCTACAATTTTTATATCTTTTAACCTCTCTGAATAGTCTGTCTTGAGGTCAGTGATTATGTTTTTTATTCCTGTATTATTACAAATAATAGGAATCAAATCATTCAAGAAAGAAGGAATGAATTGCAAACTTTTAGCAGGCTGGAGGTGTATTCATCTTTTTATCCCCAAAGCAGCCTAGCTAGCCATTTGGGAGATAGGATGCTGTCATGTAAACACAGAATCAAATATAGTTTAGAAACTGAGTTCTATCTTTCTATGGCTGCATAACCTTGGGCAATTTCTTAACCTTTGTGAACCCTAATTTTGTGAATAAAATGACACTTCACAGGTAGACTCAAATAACGAGAATTAGTAATTCTTTGTATCTAGTTTCAGGATATACAGAGCTATTCCTTAAATGTTTATAGGTTTGAATTGAATCACCTTTTAGTATGACATGCTATAATTACATATTAAATAAAGTATATGATATAGGAATTCAGAGAATGGTGGTCTATAATAAATACAGATGGTAGGTCATGAGGTGGTCTAAAAGCTGTGCAGTATTTTGGATGGGAGAAGGATGAGAACAACGTGAACATAGATTGAAGTGAGTATGGTGTGACATTTTGACATGAGGGCAAGTTAGCCAGGCTCTACAGCAGAAGCCAAAATTTGGAGAATATTTGTGAAATAGATATACCTGTAAAAGGCCTTGAAACTTCAAGTAGGCTTTCCATTACTTACCACTTCCCACCCCAAATTCATTTAACATATATATATATTGAACATTGACCCAGCCAGCTGTTTTAGCCTCGCTAGAGGCTAAACACATCCTTCATGTGGTCACACTGAGATTTAGCCTCGCTAGAGGCTAAACACATCCTTCATGTGGTCACACTGAGATTTTCAGTTTCCTGAACATGGTCATTTTTCTGCACTTAATATTTCAGCATCATTTGGCATAATTGTTCATGCCCTCCTAATTGAAAATTACTTTTGGCTCCCTTATACTAGACTTTCTTAGTTTTTCTCTTATCTCATTGACTATTTATTTACACTGACTCCTCTTCCTCTTCTTGATTTCAAATTATTGGAATGCTCCAGGGCTACATCTTCCCCTCTCTCCTTTTCTCTAACTAATTTCTATTCTTAGGTGATTTCTTTTGACCACAAAATCTAAATACTATCTATACTCTGTGACTCTTCTACTCCGAGATCTCTTACTTGACCTTCAACTCTTATATATAACTGTACACGATACTTCTTTTTGGATATCTAATAGATTATATCCCAAACCTTTCACTCTCAATTTCTCCACCCAGCCTGTCTTCACCCCAGTTTTCTTTGTTAAGTACAGTTCCATTCTACTTGCTCAGGCCAGAAACTTTGGGGTTGTTTTTTCTCTCACAGTCCTTCAGTAAGTTGTCTGGCTTCTACCTTCAAAATACTTCTGAACTGGATAACTCTTCACCATCTCTGCCTCTACCACCCCCATCCAATCCACTATCACTTCTTGCTAAGACTAGCCTCCTATCTGCTCATCCTGCCTTCATTCTTTTCTTACCATAACCAGAGCAGCTGGAATAATATTGTATAAATGTAAGTCCGATCTTGACCATTTACTTGTGTAAACCCTCCAATGGCTTTCCTTTGTAATTACTATAAATATCAAGTTCTTTTCTGTGGTCTACAAGGACCTACATGATCAGACTTCTGCTATCTCTTTCTTATCATACCAGCCTCAATTTAAATGTCACTTCCTCAGAGATGATTTCCCCAACTATTCTGTTGAAGCACTTAGCATTCTCTAAAATTTCTTATCCATTTACTTTATTATTTATGTCCTTTATTAGAATGTAAGTTTCATGAAAGCAGGGACCATGTATTTCTTGTTTACTACTGTATCCCTAGCAACTAGAACAGTGTCATAAACATTTGGTAGGTACTCAGTAAATATATGTTAACAGAATGAATGGATGCTTTGTTCTTCCACATATTATTTCTTGTCTAAAAAGTGCTACCCATCTCTTTTCCCCAAACAAAACAAAAATGTCATCCCTTACAGGTGATAACTCTATAAGGTTCTACTTACTGTTCATATTTTAACTTACATATTTTTTCTCCTCTGACACTTTTCCCTTACCTCTTTCCCCTTTCATGAGAGAGAGTTAGGCATTTCCTCAGTTTTCATTGTACTTTTTTTCAATTTCTTAATTGTACGTCTTACATCACACTATGGCTATTTATGTATCTGTCTACCTTTATTAGATTGTGAAGCTTTTCATGGATAGGAACTATGTATTATTTCAGTTGGTTTTCTTAACACTTGGAATAATGTGAAGGCATTGATTTAATGTTGATAAATAATTGAATCAAAATCAAAAACTTAAATCACATGGTAGTTTTCCAGAAGGCAACATTGCTGTATGTGATACAAAAATAAATAAGACTCTTGCCTTCTGGAAATTCACGATTTATTCATTATTCAATCAATATTTATCTGCTGTGTCCCAGATATTATGCTTAAGTGCTAAGGAGACAATGACAAAGGAACTACTTTGTGGGGTATCATTTCCTTTGATTTTGATCAATAGTATTTCATGCTGTATATTGGTGTTTGTCAGGTAATTTTAGTCTGTAATTAACCTGTGAACTCTATAGGAGACAATAGAGCAAACAGATTAACTGTACAATTCTAATCTTATGTTGCATGTATGTTTATCACATAGTTACAGATTGGCAAATGAGGCCAGAACCATATAGCACATCCAAAATATTTTCCTGATTCCATAGCATGGCATAATTACACTTGAGGCTGGCAGTACAGATTATTCATAAATAATGGTGATAGATTTTTATTTTCAATGCTAATAGTGCTTCTTAGTATTATCATAAACAAATAGCGTGACTTACGCTTCTTCGGACATGTGGCTAATTTTATTTACTCTTCATGGTTTTGACACATTTCTAATATTTTGGAACTTTGGCATAGAGTTTAATGTTACTCTGAATTCTCCATTTTCTGAATTCTATATATTTCTTAGTCTTAAGTGAAAGCACAGTTATTTTGAAGGAATTTTGATATAGCAAGTAAAGTTCTATAGATTTCAGTATCTTCTGAATTTTGACTTAAACCATATTTCTATTCTTATACAACATTCATGAGTATAAATAATAGTTTCATATTTTTCTTCTTTCAGAACAGCTCTTTTACTTGGAATTGAATAAGAGCCTTTGAGTGTACATTTTTGTAACATACCCGGAATTTGATATAATTGACAAATCTGGTTCTCTTGGAAGAAATACATATACAGACAATAGCATATGACTTGTAGAAAATTCTTATGTATGCAAGTATTTAGAATTGAAGTTTAAAAACACCTTGGTAGAGAAGGAGTTAACAGGTTAGCTCCCCTTGGTTGTTCTCAGCATGCTCTTTTGCCTTTAGGAGCTGAAAAGATGATAACATTGGGCCCGGACATGCCTGTGTGGAGGTTATGGTACTCCTGGGGTTTTTGCAGCTAGCTGTAAAGCAAGCTAGAACTTGTTCATCTCAGAGTTTCTTGTTTTTCTTTCAACCCTTTCAGTGCCCTGCAGGAGTCATTAAATCAAAACTTCATGCTGATCATCACCCACCGAGAAGTCCAGCGGGAGTACAACCTGAACTTCTCAGGAAGCAGTACCATTCAAGAGGTGAGTTATGTCTCGCAGCTAAGGAATAAAGGTAGCTCATTATAGCTAATGTTGACCCTGTTAAAGAGGGCTTATCTGTTCTGGTTGGAAACTCTCTTTATGTTTCATTATTGGGTTCTTAATTTTAATTAACTGGAGCATCATGATTACTGTAGATATATTAAATGACTTGACCTAGAAAGACAGATGTTGTAAATGGGAACGCTTGATATTTCTTAAAATAGTCACTTTAAAACCCTGCTTCGAAATGTTCATTATTATGTAATATATTTCATGGTTTTATAGTAATTATTCAAAATATTAATTTGGAAACTGTTGACAGTATGCATTTTCGAACCCGCTTATATTTTATTTGAAAGGTTGCTCTCAAATATATTATTTATAATGTGTACCTTGCCTGTTTCCAAAAGGAATTTGAGGAGGCTTTTCTTAAGCAGCACAATTCCAGTCTTGGGCAGTATTTGTTAGATGCTCTTGGAAACCGTCAGTCATTTAGCTCAGAATATCTGAAAAGAGTCTATTTATAGGGTCAATATTTTTCTTCAACATGGCCAACCAGGGTCACTGTTTCAAAAGAGAACCTCCCCCAAGAGAGAAGAGGTACCTTCTTACCTGTGGCCCCACCTATCTAAAAGCTAGTAATTTATCTCCATGAGGGGAAATGTGTATATGATAGGACCTGTGTTTAGAAACACTGAAATGATGATTTTGTCACACTATTCCTTGTAAGTTGTGAAGACAGTCATTTGTTTTAATGTTTTTTAAAGGGAATTAATCATATTTAATCTTGGATTATTTCATAAATTTTCTTCTTGGACTAAATTGCTTAAAGTGATTACTCATGTCATATTGAAAGAACAAGTTGTTTTTCCCCTAATAATTTTGCAGAAGTGTGTGAATTGTTTCAGTAATGGCTAGACTATTAATTTTCCTTTGTCACGTTTTATCAATGAATTTCAGCTTCTGAATTTGGCATAAATAACTCATTGCTTGAAGTTTATTTTCTCTCTTTATCACTAGAATAGTTACTAGAATAGTAACTAAAATTAAAAAAAATTTTCTCGGTCCCTAATTTGAATCATAGGTTTGAGTTATTTGATTTTTCTTCATGGTTTAAAGTATATTAATTGCCATTTCATTTTTAACCTCTATAATGGGTATTCTAGTCTCTGTATTTAGATTTTTAATTACTTGAAAAACCATTGTTGTTTTTACACAGAGTTATTCTGAGAATTTCATGATAGTAAAATTTAAATTATATATTGAATATAATTAAGGAAATTTAGTTTCAGAATAACTCCAGTTTAATCAAGAAAAGCACAGATGAGAGGTAAATTTCATTCTGTTAATTTATTTTTCTTAAATTAAAGACTAGTATAATGCATGATGGTTAAATAGAGATTGTTTTATTTTTCTTTCTGATGGAATTTTTATTGCTAAAATTTTACTTTTTTTTTTTTTTAACATTTCCAGTTTCTGTTGTTTGAGTGTTTCTACTTTCTCCCACAAGAGGGCAGAAAGGACTATTAAACTGATAGTCTAAAAATGCCATTCAGTGTTTTCAAATTAGCTTCTCTTATATTAACAAAAAGGAGCATAATGGCCAAGTTATTGTTTGATTTACAGATAATTGGCATATTGCAGGGAGGAGACTTAATTTCACCCTTTTAAATTAAACAGGGAGATTTAAAAAGACATAAAATATTCATTAATGTTCGGTGATTATAAAGTAGTGGCATATATTTATTTTGCCTTTATTACTGTTTCGATGGGAAAATACTGCAAATATTTCCGAAATCGAGTTGGCCATACTGACAAGTTGAAATGTTTAAGCAACGTTAATGCAATCTGCTCACACCTGATATCCTATGCAGAGTGATTCAAAATGACTACATCAATTATTAAAAGAAATATTTAAAATTCTGTAAATGTGCCATTGTGCGCCACAGTTGGCTGAAACTGTTCTCCATGTCCTGCTATTTAGATTATCAAATATATTTTAAGCTTCAAGGACTGGAAAACAGTAAATCTTTTTCATACCATTTTCTAAATGAAAAATATCCCAGAAATATTTTTCAAAGACAGATTCTCTTATATATTTCTTGGCAAGAGTTTGGTTTCTTATCCTGTTTCATTTTTTCTCTTTTTCCTTTTCTATGTTGATTTAAAATAATATTTTGAAATGCTACTTTCCATGAAAAATAAATGCAGTTGTTTCTAATATCAATTGCTTTTCTTTGAGTAGACAGGTAAAACACATAGGCTTTTTTATTCTGTACAAATTAGGAAAGAGACTTGGATTATATTCTCAAGGCCTAGGATTATACTCTGTAGACCTAGTCTTAAAACTTTCTTCTTCAACTGTGGAATACCTGAGAGGTGAGGGGTGTGGGTTTCAGGAAGACAAGATGCTATTATGCTACAGCCATGCAACAACCCACAGTGACACTTAAGTACCTGCATTTTTTGTTGAAAGTCAGTTTGCAACACAGTAAAAATATAATTTTGAAATGGTTCTACACTATTTTATAAATTCTAGAATTTTTGCTATAATACATAAGCTTAGTGATGCCATATATCCTAAATCGTAAATTAATTTCTATCACCAGTTTCAGAAATCTCTTTTCAGTGTTGTTTAAGAGGTTCAAGAACCAATATATGAAGGAAAGTAAGAAATTTAAAAAAAAAAAAAGCTGATTTTTTTTTTGTCTCCAATATAGTAGTATATTTGTTGTAGGTGAAAAAAAATATAAACTAATTTTTGGTAATTTTAATTTTTGAGAGCTGTATGGTTTTAAAAGAAAGCGTTTATAATATTTTCTCCCAAAGGAAATTTCTGTTAAATGAAATAGGGTTGAAAAAGGCACTGTGATTTCAACTTTTAATTAAACAAAATACATTTTAAAATCTTGAATTAGAAAATAAAACTTAGATGCAGTTAGAATTTCAAATAAACCCTTCAGTGACCATATGTTCATGCAACTTAGTCGTGATAAACCGATAGTTGTACAAGTGTTTGTTCATTCTGGTCTATGGTCTCTTGCTTCACAATACATGACTTATGTCCTTTGGATGCTCTAGATTTTAATTTAAGCTAGTTTGACATTGAGGGTTTTTTTTTAAAGCTCTTTACAAATCCTTCCACTTACATTATCTTCCTATTTGAAGAAAAGACAGTGATAGTATAAAAAAGTCAGAATGGAGAGTTGCAAGTCGTCATAAGAATATCCTTTCTCTTTTTCCATTATGTTAAATAGTTTGTATAATATATCAAATAATATAACAATAACTTTGTGACAATTGTTCTGTCCTTTTGGGTCCTAAATTTGTTACTTATCACATTTGAAAGTAGTGAATTTCCTTGAAAATTTAAACAAGCTTACCTTATTTTAATGAATTTTCCACACTGAGAATTCAGATTTTTTAAACAGTTAATTGTACAGATTCTAGTGATTCTAAGACTGTTAAAGATATGTGGTTACAAATACACTTGGGATTGGTTAAATTAAGGGGAAAAAATTGATTTGCCTACTGTAAATCCTAAACCCAGGTGTGGAAAAGGATATAAAGTCCCTGAAATCAAGCCAACTTTTCTTGGAAATGAATTCTTTGTTGTCCATCTTACTATTGCAAAGCTTCTATTGGGCAAAATATCCACTTTTCTTTGTAAATGTCATACAAACTTAAGGATGTCATACATACATGACTTAAAATAACAATGATATAAGAAACATAAGTATTTTTGGTGTGGAATCATCTATTATAACAAGAAACACAATGAATAGCTATTAGAATTATTTAAATCCTCTTCCAAATTTCACTTTACCCTAGAATTCTCACTGTTTTATTAATGTTGATTTTGTTCTTAATGGGAATAAAGGAAAAATTGACAACCTATAAAGATATTATCTCGCATGGAATAGTAAGACATTTCATTACTAATACTAGTGATTGTCAAGTGGGAAGCCAACAGTTTGAATTAGCAATAAGAAGAGAACTAAATACACAAATCATATTAGTCCTTAAAAATAATCTTGGCTAAATAATTATGAAATCATGAGGCTAATTCTGATTCCTGCAAATCTGAAGCTATTGTTGGGTTTTGTGTCTTTTTCTACTTGGACTTTCTCAACTTGCTTTACTAAAGTATATTTCAAACTATTCTTTAGTGTTGGAGGTCATTAACAGTAATTAAATATGTAGTCTTTTACTGATTGTACTAATGGGCAATTTTCTAGTAGTGAGTTGACTCTAACTTCTTAACTAACGTGCCCTTTCTGTAAATGTTTTAAGTACAGTGGTTTTTTTGTTTGTTTGTTTTTTGGTTTGTTTGTTTTCCAGTGTGGATAGGGTGGGAGGTGGGTGCTGGCATAGAACTGAAGAGCAGGTTAACTGAGAATATGCATATGCAAGAGGGTAAATTAAATTGTGTGCTTATTTAATTAAAAGTTTAAGTAGTTTCTTTTTACTGCAAGATAAATGGCATATATAAGCTCAATTAGAATGAACCTATTTTAATTTTAATTAGCATATATCATAGTTTGATTTTTAAAAATTTGAAATCACAAAATGACATTTTAGCAAAAATTAAAGATATATCTTAAGTAACCGGGCAGTGAATTCAAGCCTTTATTCAGCTTTCAGAAAAGGAGATTATGAGTTTCTTTCAAAAATGCATGTATGTTATTAGTTTCAAGTTGCATTTTATAACTTTGATCTGTTGAAGTCATGTCATTGCAAATGGACAAATCAGTAATGATCATTTTATGAATATTGAGGTTTTTCTGTGATTCTTAATAAATAATCCCCTTAGGAAATAAGTTTAAGTAATATTTACAATGCAGCCATTTGGAACTGACAAGTCTTTTTCTCCTTCTGAACGTATTTTAGAATAACCTCTACTGGAAATTATTTTTAACCCATGGAAGTATTCTTACCTACATTTCAAGAAGATAGAAACAATGAAATTTTGTTAAGAGTTAGGATAATGCTTTAGTCCTTTGTTACTTAAGACATGTGTATTCTAACATCTACGTGGCCGACCACGTTTCATATGTGATTTGTGGCTTGGTAGTTTTGAAATGCCTGGGTTAAGAGAAATTATGTTCAGTTATCAGAAACTAATAAACATAAGACATTTTTATATGCAAGAAAAGGCAGAGAGTAAATAATTGCACTGGTGACCAATACTGTAATAATCCTGTTTTACAATATGCACTTGACAGGTTGTAATAGTGCTAATTGAAGAGACTAATTCACACTTGCTTCATTCTATTCAAAGGCAAAATCAGCAGCTTGTTTTGCTTTTGACCAGATGGTCCTCATGAACACCTACTGTGCACTTTAAGTGCTTTACTAGAATTACAAAGGCTGGGGGCTGCGTTCGACTCCAAATGATTTGAGAAGAGAGAGAGAGGGAGAGAGAGAGAGGGAAAAAAAACCCTCTGTGCTCAATGGATTTGGTGCAAGTAAATTAATTCTAGTGGACCCATTACACACTGAGCCCCCTTTTCAAAGCTCTGAGCCTCCTCGCTTGCTCTGTAGCAATGAGAAAGAGAAAGAGAAAGGCAGATTACTGCAAACAGAAATAAAAAAAAAGGGGTATGAAAGGGAGAAAAGAGGCCTTGAAGCCTTTCATATCATTTGAGTTTTTCAAGTGCGTTATTTTTGGGGAGGGTGGATATATGAAAAGCCAATTGGAGTTTTTTTTGTTTTAAAGTGCGCTATTTAAGCACCATGAATATAGGCTCAAGAGCAACAGTTGACTGAGTTTACTGTGGTGAAGCTTTGTGTCCGAGGATGAATCAAATTCATTATATTCAGCTCTTTGTGTTTTAACATGAATGTAGGGTTAGTTTCACAAGACTGTGTCTGTTTAGGATAATTATAATTTAATATTTTCCTTTCATAAAGTTATCACTGTAGATGTCTAAAATTTTAATCAAAGCAGATTTTGTACATTGACTTTGAAGCACCCTGACAGTTTAAAATTCAAAGGAAAGCTTTTTTAGTTTTCAAAGGAAAAGAAAGGCTCATTCTAATGGCATTGAAGCAGAGATTATTATAACTAATTAGAAGTCACACATCTGTTAGCTTTTGGTTTGTGACTTACTTATGTATTTTTTGAGTAAAATACATACTTTAAAAATATATTGCTGTTATTGAGTGAACCCAAAGGGATAAAATGAACTTAAAATAGAACCATGTATTTGAGCCAATCATGTTTGCAAATCTCTACATGGTCCCATAAAAATATGTAATGTATTAAAAATCCATTAAATGTAAATCAGAATTGTGTAAATAATAATAACCTTAAGTTGGAATACACTTCTAAACAAAATATTTTCACATTTCTTGTTAGCATAATTCTGGTTATTAACCAAAGTTACTATGAAATAACAGGAAAATGTTAGAAGACTTGTTCAGATTTATAGTTATTCCTCATCCTTAAAACTGTTCCTGTATAATAATGTAATTTAGAATACTGGCACTGTAAAATAATTCTTATTCTAATCTATGTGGGTTATCATATAAGGGATCACATTTAGAAATACATGTCAGCTATTTTGTATGTTTTAATATTTTAACTTTAATTATCTTGTGATATGTATTTGTTGCATGGTTTACTTTTATTTGATGGCATATATGACTGATACTGTAATTCAAGTTCATTTTAATTATAGCTAAAAATACAAACAAAGAATACAACAAAATCATATCAATGCTATGTAACTTAATGATAATTGTAAATATTTCATGGAAAAAAATGTTTATAAGTTTGACCACTCTCTTTAAATGAATGCCTAGAATTTTATTTAAAAAGGCATAATGCAATGTGTCTTATATGTCAATGTCTTAATTACACTTTTAGAAAATAAAATATTGAAATGTAAAAACAACCACAAAAATATTTTAGATTTTATTTCTCAAGGCTTTTAATGAAGAGGGTGGTAGTATGCCTTTTTTGATATTTAAAATAAAATTTTATTTTCTATTAGTTTGGTCATTACTTTGGGCCTTGTTCACTGAAATATAAATTTAGGGTAGGGAGGAATATAAGGGGATCCTCAAACCTTCAACCAACAAAATATCTAATGAAGTTTATAAGCAGTGAGGTGTTAATGAATTGATATCCTTGGGGAGAAAAGGATTTCAAGAAAAAATTGAATCATTAGGAAAAACTTCTTGAAAAAAATTTTTTGCAGTAGACTATTTAAAATAAAGGTGAGACCACTAGGTTCTCTTTCTTATAGGTACTGTAAAAAGCTATCTTTAAAGCCAGAACCTCAATTAGCAGAAGTTGATTGATCATGACCATGCAGTCACTTATTTAGGTGGGGCTGGTTCTTTGGTTTCAGTAGTTGGGCCTTTCTCCTCCTGAAGAAGAGTTTATTTCAATATTATGATATTAACCCCTAGATTCCTGAATGTCAGAGATAAGGTTCTCTCCTGTAGGGTAAAGGTTGGAAAAGGCTGCAGTTTCTTTATAGACCATGTTACTTAAGCTGAAATACCATGTTACCTAAGCTGGGAAATATTTTAACATTTAAGCTCCAGCCATAAAGGAAAAATAGTAACCTCCATAATCTTCTCCCCGCCCCCCACCCCAGCAAAAGAGGAAGAAAAAAAAAAAGGAACAAGTAAATTAAAGGATGCATAAATGAATATAAAGTGCTGATAACATAAGCTAGAGCAAGCCTGGGTATGTTAAAATAAGGCCTGCATATAGAAAATTATTTACATGTTTATCCTTATATACTAAAGATTTTATGGCCATAACCTTTTAAAACATTTGTTTATGGTAATTTTCCTTTTGTTTAATGTGTCTTGTATAAGACTTAATATTATCTTGTCAAGGAGTTATTCTTTTTCATATATACTTAGTGTGGCAAATATACTTTTAAAAATCCTATTGCTCAGTTTAGGGTTATCTTACCTTCTTTTTTTTTTTTAAATTTTTTTTTTTTTTTTTAGGGAAAAAAAGACTTGAAAAGCTCATAGCAAACATTTTCTATAAATGACAAAATGTATTCCTTGCTTTGTGGTCATTGCGTGACCAGACAGTAGAGTACTGGATTGTTTTAAGGTTTTTACAGCTGCAAGGCAAAAGCATCTGCTCATTGCAAAGCCGGCATTGTTTAATTTTGACACTGACTTTTCCATGCGTCTTGTACCAAGCACTGGATTAGGTGCCCCTAAGATGAAATTTGTTTTAAGTTGTTCCCAAAGTGCAGCTGTCCCCATATACAGCCTTGTATACAGCCTTGTAGCTTAACCAAAACAGACAGACATAGGATCAATCAGAATCTTTGTACAGGGTCACCTCACTGGACTAGGGAGGCTCAGAGGAAGAATGTTAATGATACTATTTATTGTGACTATTTGCAAAATTAATTTCCAGGCTAACCTAGTGTATGTAGAAGTACACCCCCAGACACACCTTTTTGGGGCACTTAGAACCATTATTAAATATTTAGCTTTTAAACTGGAGTTTAATGTTTAGATATTAAGGTGCCTGTGTGTACATTAGGCATTATTCTTCCACCGTCAGTTACAAGAAAAATAATCAGTTTATTGGTCACTAAAGTAGTAATTCACCGAAAATAAAACTCAATCTAAAATGGCTTTGCTAAAATCTTGATAAGTGGACATTTTTATAGAATGATAATTTTTCTTTAATGTTTCAAGTGAATAAAAAATGAAAGAGCACCTCACTTCCCGGGTTTCCTGGGATTGTGTGAATTTCTACCCAGCTGGTCCAAATTGATTGATACAGGGCCAAATATTCGTCTGCCTACATTTCAAAGTCTATAATTTGCTAATGAATTGTGGTAATAATCTTTCATCATACATGAAAGATTTAGCCAAACAATTTGCTAAGTATGTATTTTGATCATAAAATTTTTGGACTTATACCAAGATTTACATCTATTTTACAGCTAATGCATGGGGGTGGAGGGAGCGCAGGGGGAGAAATAATACTGAACATGGACACTCGATGGAAAGGGATGAAGGAAACATGGGAAGAAGGTAAAAGAGTAATGTTGGACACGTCCTATGAGTGTCAGTGGAAAACAAACTAGATTTGCACTTAGAATGCAAAATAGTATTTTTTAAATGCTGGCAGAGTCTTAGGCTGTGGTATCCAGAGGTATGGTGTTCATGTAGATGAAGGCAAGGAAAGAATCTTTCCTTTTTCCTTTTACAGCTTCTTCACACACTGATTATGGAAAAATTTTCTAGAAACTACTAGAAAAATCAAATGCCTACAAATTGGAAGTAATTGAAGGCATCAGAATAAAAGCCAGATGTTTGTTAGGGCTGATTTAGAGACTGAAAAAAAAAAGTGAAGAAATAAATGTGATTTGACCAATTCCTGAAGGTGAGAAAAGAACCTCCCAGTTAAGCTTTTGAAATGACTGTAGGCATCCAACAGAGTATTCTCTCCCTCCAAAACACATACTGTACAAAGGAAAATGAGGCTTATATTTGTAGGGGGATACTTAGGATTAAATAACCTCTGTTTGGGAAAGTACGAACCTTATGTGTTTTGGGAGAGCAGCATAAAGTATGCTGTAGAGGAAGTCCAGGATTAGCCTATGGAATGAGAGGACAAGAAATGTTCTAAATAAGACTGTCTTGTGCATGTAATTTCTCTTTCATCATTAGAGATCAAGGTGCCATGACTTCCTGTTTGGCTGATATAATCTGAATTGTTTTTAAATTGTTCATGAAAAGAACATCAGAACATTTTTCCTTGCCTTGCAAGCAGGTAGTTAAAAAAAAGGGGGGTGGATAACAAAACAAGAGAGAGAAAAAAACATATTATAAAAAAGATCGAACCTTCTATTTAATAAATTTTTAATATAAGCCGCTTTAGATTTTACATACCTGCTGGACCTTTTGAATATGTCACATTTCCAGAGTATTAATATGTATCCATTTATACAGTTCTTTTTATTCTCTGATAGAGCTAAGCTGTTTTAATTGTTAGTACAGTGAATGTCTATCTAAGATAGCACCGTTGGAAACTATCTTAAAGTATTTAGGAAAGTTAAAGATCTATATGTCAAACTACAGCTTTATTTCAGATGAATTGAAATCTTGTTTTACACATTTACCTTCTCGGCCTCTTTCATTCTATTTTGCTGACATTTTTTTCTATTTTATCAGTTTAATACTTGTCATGATTTCTATGTAGCTATATTGTTATATTATGAAAGTTATTAGAGTAAATATAAAAGAGACTATAATTGTTATGAAGGAAAAAATGATTGAAACTATGTTTAAATAAAATCAATTATGAGATAATTAGTGACATTTCTGATTCTTTTGTTAACAATTTTATAAAAATTCCATTTCAAAAACAAATATTAGAATTATAGAGTATGTATGTTAAATTCAAAGCATGGTTGTTGCCATTTGTTTTTAGTCTTTTTGCTGTTCTGTTACCAATAGCGCTTTACATGCCTGCCTTTACCTGATAAAAATGTGAAATATTTTCCAAGAAGTAAATTTGAAATGTCTAGTAGTAGTAGTAGTAGTAGCAGCAGTAGTAGTAGTAGTAATAATAATAAATCAGTTAAACATTAATTCATTTCTGTTGAATCAGGAGATGTTTCTTTTATCTTTCATATTGTGCGCAAGGGAATTTTAATAAGATGTTTTTAAAGGCTGCTGTTTTCTTACAGGTGAAAATTTTTATTGATGATAACGTATACACATGGATCACTGCCTAGAATTTGAAATTTCAGAAATATAGTAAAATGTCTTAAGAATCCTGGTTTCTTTTAGTAATCGCTATTTCAAATATTGTCATCGATTTTTGTATATGATGAATGGAGCAATATGTGAAGCATGACTCTAAAGTAAATGTGATTCATATATTAACATGCATACGTGACAAAAATTTAAGTGAATGTTGACACTTTCAAATTAGTCACTTTTGTCGTTGATATATATATCCTCTATTGCTCAAAAGTTATGCTAGATTTCCAGGAACTGGTTTTAGAGACTATTATGCACGTTTTGTTTTCTTTTGCATGACCTCACTTATGGCCAAACTTTATCCTGTGAAGAGAAGAAATCGATTTGGTGAAACTGCCAAAAGTAATTTGAAGCCAAATGTTGTGAGCCAGGTGGTTATTCAATCTGGGTAGTCAAATTTGTGGTTATTCAGGTTAGGTGTCTCTTTCTTGAGTTCCTCCTCTCCCTGTGAACATATGTCTGTCATAGCATTTATCACATTCATTTGCAATTATCTGTTTACTTATTTTTCCCCCTGTTAGACCAAGAACACCTTAAGAATAGGAAAGTTATTGAATTCATGTCTTTATTTCTGGGTCTGCCATCGAATTTGTCACAGAGTAGGTGTGCTCAGTGAATGAGTGAATTTAAAAAGAATATAAATGAGATTATTTTTAACTGAAGACATTTGCAAAAGTGAAGTTATCCAAGTATTTCTGAGTATTTCAACCATTTCTAGTATTAATGTTGACACAAATATATACTCTTGGGGGCATTATTATGAGAAGATCTCTCTGATTTGGCTATAAATTCTCATTTGTTAAAAATGAGGCTGAGAATAGTTTGCACAAAAAGTGCAGAATAAAACTCTTACTTTAAAATAGATTTATGCCATCCTTAATTTGTAATAGCTGCCAGGTAATTGATTGGTGATTTTCTTCTAAATAAGGTTATAGCTGATTTTTAAAAAATGTTTTTTAATCTAGGGATGCATTCTTACAGATTTTAATCAAATTATTAGTACTTTTCAATTGGCAATTAATTAGCTTGTGATAGTAGAAAGATTGCACTATGGTGTAGGGAATCTGAGTTGTAATTCTTCTGCCACTAGGTACATGATCATCTAACCTTGAGTGGTCTTGTGTGTGTCAATTGCATTTATTTGTCTTTGTCCTAATGTAGAACTGCAAAAAATCAAAGTTTTTGCTAGTGAAAATATAAACTGTCTGGGAACTTTAAAATATGCATAAAATCCCTGAGTCTCATTTAACCTGGTATATACTTCTGTTGCAGTACCTCTGTCCTTTTGTTTGGTGCTTGTTTTCCTTCTCATGGTAGACTCCTTGAGGGCAGGATCTCAGTCATTTAATCTTCATATTTACAGTACTAAGTATAGTATCTACAGCCTTTTAAAGATTGTTTAATGAGCAAAGATTTACGTGAATCAATATCCAGTGGTTGAAAAGGAATTTAGAAGCCTTGGATTCTAATGTTTAATATTTTGCTTTATAGCTATATGAGTTTGGGCAATTCATTTAACTACTCTGGATCTTGGTCACATGATTTCTGGTTCTAAAATTTGGTGATTACATGTGAATTTTGATATTTCATATGGGCTTCAAATGAACCTTGTGGTGGGGAGAGAGACAGGGAAAAGTAGTTAATAGATAGTCACTTTGTATATAAATGTGCATATGTCACTGTGGAATGTAAATATCTCTTTAATCTTTAAAGTATTATTTAAGAGGTTTAAGGTTGAAATAGAGGCCTTTGTTGCATGGTGCTTGAGTTTTTATAATTGAGATTTTTGTTCTGAAAAACAAAGAATTTTATTTTTTATCTTAAAGTAGACTTTTACCTTAAATGTATATGATGTAACAAAACTGAATTGCATGAACAAAACAAGTCTCGGTAATACTTAAAGATCTTTTCGATATTGAGATATAATAAAAGTAAATGATATTAATTTGATGTCATTAGCTTCACTTGGATAAATGAATTAAAATTCTATGTAAATATCAAGGCTATGGTACCACCATAAGGATAGAACTAGAGATCAATGGAATGGAATAGGAATTCCAGAAATAAACCCCTTACATTTAACAATTTTTAGCAACGTTGTCAAGACACGTCAACATGGGAAAGATAGTCTTTTCAACATATAGTGGCAAGACAACCGGATATCTACATTGAAGAAAATAAAATTGGACTACTCCTTCATATCATATATAGAAATTAACTTGATTGGATCAAAAACCTAAATGAAAAGCTAAAACTATCAAACTCCTAGAAGAAAACATAGGAATAAATCTTTGCGACCCTGGATCAGGTGTTGGTTTCTTAGATATGACACAAAGAAACACAAGCAACAAGATGAAAAACCAATAAATTGGACTTTATCAAAATTAAAAACTTTGTGCCCCAAAGGATATCATCAGTAAAGTGAGAGGACAACTCATAGAATGGGAGAAAATTTTTCCAAATCATATATTATTACAAGAGACTTGTATCTGGAATATATAAAGATCTATTAACGCAGTAATAAAAAGACAACCTAATTTAGAAATAGACAAAGGATTTGAATAGACTTTTCTCAGGAGAAGATATGCAGTCAATAAGCACATGAAAAGTTACTCAACATCTTTAGTCATTAGGGAACTGCTAACGAAAATCAGAATGAGATACCACTTCACACTAATAAGATGGCTAGAATAAAAAAGATGATAGTAATAAGTGCTGACAGGGATGTTGAGAAATTGGAACTCTCAGATATTGCTAATGGGAATGTAAAATGATGCCATAGCTTTGTCACAGAGTAGGTGTGCTCAGTGAATGAGTGAATTTAAAAAGAATATAAATTTTAAACAGAGAGTTACCACATGACCCAGCAATTCCACTGCTAGATATATACCAAGAGAATTGAAAATGTATGTGCACAAAAAAATGTGTACATGAATATTCATAGCAGCATTTTTCTTAATAGCCAAAACATGGAAAAAATCCAAATGTCCATCAATTGATGAATGGATAAACAGTATATGGTATATCCATAAGTGGAAATTTTTTAGTCATAAAAAAGGAATGAAGTATTGATACATGTTACAACATAGATGAATCTTGAAAAAATGGTGCTAAGTGAAAGAACCCAGACACAGAAAGCCATATATTGTATTAATTCCATTTGTATGAAATGCTTGGAATAGGCAAATGTATAGAGACAAAAAAAACAGATTAATAGGGCAGTGAAACTACCCTATGTGATACTATAATTGTGGATATGTATCATTATAAATTTGTCCAAACCCATAAAATATATAACACCAAGAGTGAGCCCTAATGTAAACTATGGACTTTGGATGATAATAATATGTCAATGTAGGTTCATCAATTGTAATTAACATACTGTTCTTGTGGGAGATGTAATATTTCTTGTTTCTGAATATGCCTCATTATTTTTAAAAAGGTTCCTTTAATTCTCTTTCTGCTTGACCCCTTCTCCTCACACTGTTCAAAGACCCCTATATTTTCAGCAAGACCATACTCAGCTGATACATCCTTCAGGAAATCTATAATCGTCCATCCTATTGTAATGTAAACTCTTCTTACTTCTTGATTTTGCCCTCATTTGCCACTGAGTGATATTGTGCCTTGTACATTCATTTATGTAATGTTCTTAGCCTGTCTTCCAGCCTATGTGCTCTTTGAGGAAAGAAGGACTGTCTTACTGATCCTTATATACTCTATAGAACCAAACAGAATGCTTTAACAGTAGAAGAAGAAAAAACATTTGCTGAAATTGAATTCCATTAAACCATTCTAACCACAGCACTTAGATATACATCTGTTATAGCACTTTGTGGTGTTAACTTGCAAAAATTCAATTGAAATTCTTAGTTACAGTGCTGGAGCTAATTTCTGTCAGTGCAAGAAAGCTGATTGTTAGATAGATATTCAGGAATTTTGTGAACCTGATAAACCTTGAAATCAGCCATAATGAGAGTATTTACACCATGGAAATCAGCAAACTTCAAATCACAGCTTTTTGTTTGGGGAAAGCCGATTTATCAGCCCACCACTGGTGTGTGTGTCTAACCCCCAGTAGACTGTGAACTTCAGTTTCATTTCTGCCTCAATACCTGGCCTATGATAGGAACACACTTTACTAAATTAATGAATAAATAAGTGATTGAATATATCAGCTGCCTATTTCTCTGCTGCCTGGCTCCTGCTGGCAGAAACTGAATTTCAGAATCTAGTGTATTTTTGCGAACAAGTTCAGAAATGACCTATTATCATGGACTGCAGTTTTCTCTCTGATTCAGAGTTTGAATCAAAAAAAGTATCTATGGGAAGTGAAGACTATTAAACACACATGTTTCAATAGCACAGTAAGGATGGCATTTCTGTCCATTATCACCTTGTTAAGCTACTCCTGCTATGACTTTGCTGCCTACTAATTTTTTGGCATCCATTGCTTAACTGATTGACTCACCTTTCAGTTTCCAAGTTGGAAGCCAATAGTGTGAACCAGCTCAAATTAGCCGAAAGATTTCCTTTCACATTTTAAGAGGTAACTAACTGATTAATTCTCTCTATTCGTAGATGGTATAAGTTCCAACAAATGAAAATATAATGTCTTAGGACCTTAAAATATTATTTTAAAAATTACTGTATTAAAACAACTTGTGCTGTTTTTTTTTCTGTTAACATCCCTGTTGATTTTGTCAAAAGTAACATTTATATAAAATGAAATTTAAAGATAATGTTAGGAGACATTTGGATTTTTTATTTTTTCTAAAACATTCTCCATAGTTATGATGCATAAGTTTAAAAAATAATGCTGTGTCTTCTGACCATTCCACGTGCCTTCTATTGCCATCTAAACTCAAAACCACTTTTAATGTCTTTTACATTTTGAGGAAGATAAATACCATGTTCAGATCTCAACACTAAATGTTAAAAGAATGGAAATAGCAACTTATTCTCCAAGCTGCTGAGTAGGTTTTATGTTGCATACACCAAATTTACATGACATAGAGTACCTTAAATTCCTTTTTAAAAGATGTACAAGTATATATTAAATATGTATCGGATTTACTCTTATAACCAAGGAAATAAGTAGGCTAATCACTAACATAAATTTTTTTTTTTTTTAACTTTTGGAGTTCTGTTCTCACTTTACACAACAGGTTAAATATTTTGTTGATAAAATCAAGACAGAAAATGACATTTGGACAACATGCATATTTGTTGGTTTTATTCAAAGTGCGAAAAATTTCAAACAGTTCTAATTAGGTGCAAGTGCACTCTATCTCTAGAGGTACATCTCTCGGCATCAACTACTCAGCTACTCAGTTGCGTATTGAAATTCTTAGCTGAATGGAATTAATATGCCATGAATACTGAAGATGTTTTATTCAAAAATAATAATAGAGAGATGACATTTTAATAAAACCTTGTCTATTCTATGGAAAAGTTAAGAGATAGAAGCTGTCCAGAAAAATGGGAGATTCCTATTTGGATTAAAAATTTATAGTATGCTAGTATTTGTTTGCAAGTGTGTGTGTGCAAGAATACTATTGAATCATTTCCAAAGACTGATAAGCATTTGCGGTGTACAATACATCAAAACACAAAATTAACTACTTTTCATTTTTTAGACAAAGTCAAGCATCACAAATTTTGTTAGAAAAGAAGCACGCAACTAAGAAAGAGTTTTCTTTTTTAAGGCATTTTATAAAAATAATTCGAATTCTGAATATAGTATCTGTGATCTATAACATGTGGTTGGTTTATACCTGTAGAAGCAACTGTTCAGGTTACCATATAGAATGGCTTTCTATGGACTCCATATGTAATTGGTTCACTTAAATTCTGTGCTTGACTGCAGGAATGGGAAAATCAGAAGTACTTTAAGTTTATCTGAGCATCTTGGAGAGGATAGAAATTCTCTCAAAATTCTGATCACTTGAGGGAGATTTTTGTTATGGAGACTACTGTATTGAGTAGTAGTTTTGACCAGATGATCTCGTAGGTCAATTTTGGCTCTAAAGTTCTTAGAATCTGTGATAGATTGTCAAAATATTTCCTAAATAACATGACAGAGTATTAAAACTTCCATTTGAAGGTATCCTTTCTGTAAAATACATCTTATTTAAATAATGCGTAGCAGGAAACAAAACTAAAAAATTATAATTAATGTTTAGTGATAAAGCTAATTGTCAATAATACTCAAACATTAGTTTTACAGAACATTAATTAGATATTCCTGTTATCAGTCTGTTACACACTATCAGGGCTTAACATTTCCTCAACTTGGAAAATACTGTTTTAATCTTTTAAGACCCCTAATTCTGTATGATAATTAGTTCCATATGAAACAAATGATTTCTCGAGAACCTACTATGTTTATTAGATATATCACAGTGAAAGTGATTTTCCTTTTTTAGCTAGATTTTATCTTAAGCTAACATATTACTTATTTTGAAATAAAGGTACAAGTTCTAAGCTCTAGAACTTATTTCTGTTTAGGTCATTTACCAGAAATGGACTTTATTGTCAGTCTGTGTGGTAGTTTTATTAGATATCCTAACTGCCAAAATATATGGATTAGACTCTACTTAAATGCATGTATAGAAACTATTTTTAGTATTTGCATTTTAAATATGTGCCATACACATACATTTGTAAATATATAGCAATTACCAACTATTTTCTATTTAACTATGTGCTTTTACATTTTAACTGCATGTTATGATTTTATTAATCAGTAAATATGTGCTTTTACCAATACTAAATTGAAATACAACTGGTAGAAATAAAGTAGAATTTACTGAGAAATTATTACTGACAATGATCACGTTTACTAAATGCATAGGTCTCTTGCTTACCTCTTACCTTTCTATCTAGAACATTCTTTGCATGGTTTGCTTCTCATTCTTCAGGTCTCAAATGAAATGTTGGCTTAGAAAGCCCTTCTCTGCCACCATCCCCCAACCTAATGAAATCTCCCCTCCTTTGCTAGTTTCTGTCACTGAACCTAGTTTATTTCCTTCATAGGACAGATCGTAGTTGTAATAATGTATTTGCTTACTTGTCTTTCCTATTAGACTATAGGGTTCATGGCAGCAAAACCATTTCTTTTTTATTTTCTGGCATAACCCAAGCACCTAATTCAACAGCTACAACAAAATTTTACTGCCTATAAGAAAATTTTCCAGTCAAACTCATTCTCTTTCTCTCTTATACTGATGGAGCCCTTTATACTAGATAGCCATTTATACCCTTTCCATGCCTGTTTTTTCATCTCTGAGATGATGACCTATCTCAAGGGTTTGTTATGAAGATCATCTTCAGTAGAGCATTTAAAGCTCTTACCACAATGCCTAAAACATTATAAGCACTCAATACATGTTTTTAATATTAATTTAAGATGTATTATTGCCTGAATTGTGTGAAAAATGTTTACCATTGTGTCCATTGCTCTCTTTTTGCTATAAGCTTCAGAAGATGAGTGGGTATGTCTTTCTTATTTGTCAGTATTATATCTAGTATAGTATTCGGTAGCAAGTTAAGGTCTAATTCAACATCCATTGGGTGCTTGATTCTATCCCCTAAATATTTGCAGAGTAATACTAATTGCTGTATTCGTGTCTGAACATTATTATGAGCTAATAACAAACAACCTCACCTTTATTCCACCTTGTTCACCACCAGCTCCAACCATTCAGGGCTGCTTTGACATACATTCTTTAGACATACCCCTGTAATTTCCTGTACTTTTGCTTGTCCATGCTCTTTTCTGCTCTGTTTTTACATTCCATGTCCATATCTAGAAAGTTAAGGTCTGTGCTCCAGTGTGTTACCTCTATAAACTTTTCTCTAATTTTTCACAGAGATAGAATGACTTTTTCCTCTTGGCTCTTTGTTTATGACTTTCTTTTGGCACCTAATAATGTATGTCTTAAATTTGGGCATTTGTATAAAGATCTACCTATATAAAAAAAGAAATATAGAGTCCTGCATTCAACGAATATAGTGCTCCTACCATGTACTAAGCATCATATTGCAACTTATAGCACAAGGATAATTTGCATGTGGGCTTTCTAAGGAGATAAACTCACACATATTAAAGATGATTTAGTAAGTGCTGTAACAAATCTGTTGGAAGGTTGTAGGAACTGGGATAACCTTCTCTACAGGGTGGAAGAAAGCCATTTTAAGAGGCAATATTTGAGGTGGACCTTTAAAATGAGTAAGAATTTTCCACATGAGCAAAAGGGAAAAGCATAGAGGTGTGAAAGTAGCTGCATTTTAAGGAAACATCATTTTTCCAATCTACCTAGAAAAAAGGCTTCTTTTATCTTCAAATCCTCTTAGGGTCTGCCCAGTATGGTGCTTGACATATAGTAAGAATAATAAATAAATGCAAGTGATATGTCTCGTACAAACCAGCCTACACTACTCTCTATGTCCATCTCTTGCTTCTGCTTTCTTCTGAACTACCTTTATTCTGTCAGTATCTTTCCAAGTGGTGTTGGTACAGTGACTACTATGTAAAGCTCTGAGTTTATTCTGCCAGTTTGGTAACTTTAATGAAATTTGCCTCTCTCATACTTAAGGCAGAATTCTTGCCCCTGATTTAACTAGCTCAGCTTGGGTCACATATTCATCATTAAACAAATAACTTGGTGGGTGAGAAGATAACAGGTTATTAATTTGGAGAAGTAAGTGAGGGCCAAATCATTCTAAGTACGATAGGATGCTTTTAAAGGTTTCAAATAGAGAAATTACATGATCTAATTTATATTTTTTTAAATACTATTTTTGCTGCTGTGTGTAGAATGGATTGCAGAAACCAAAAGTGAAAGCACCTAGACTGGCAAAGTGGTTATTGTAATAGTTTAGCTGAGAGATGGTGGTCTTCCTGTTTATGGATTAAAAGGAATAGATGGTAAGATTAAGGGGAAAATGAAAGATGATTCCTAAATTTTGACTTAAGTAACTGAGTGAATGGTAGTATTATTTATTGAAATAGGGAGGACTGGATGTGAGGATAGTTTAGTTTTGGCTATGACTGTTCATTGTCTGAGTGGAGAAGCAGGTATATCAATTGGACAAGTCCTTAGGTGTCATTTTTCTCATCTGTAAAGTGAAAATAATGCCATCTATTTAATATGGTTACTGTGGGATGTGTTAGCATATAAAGCATATGGCATATAATGGTTGAACGAATGAAGTTTATATTCAAAGCCTAATAAGTACACCCTTTAAAAAAACTGGAACCAGCTTCCTTTCCCTAATTTTGTTGCAACATTTAGCAGTTACAAAACAACATACCGTGTGTTTATTATCATATTTGATAGATAAAGAATCTGGCATAGGAAAATATATTTGTTAAAGCAAATATTTTACTTTATCACATTGTCCAGTTCTTGCCTTCTTCCTTCTGTTTTATTTATAAAAATGGTGAGTTTTGTGAAATGTGTAGGCTAGAGGAAAAAAGGATTCCCTATAGTACGTTGGTCAAATACTAATGAACTTGCCCTTAGATATATGCTTAACATTGCCTAACCCATGAGTTAAATAAAAATGACATTGTGAGTTCAGGAGTGTACAGTTGCATGGTTACTCAGTCCCTGTACACTTGGCTACAAGGCTAATGCTATTTGGACTTATGAGAGATTGGGGAAATGACTAATGTAGTTTTTAGATTTTGTATTGTGGGATATATCTTAAAGAATAGGGGTGGGGAGTTGGTTAAAGCTGCGTAGAGCAGGGAAAGGGCATGACATCAGGTGTTAAATTTGAATGGGTAGTGGCTATATCATATAACCTTAACTTATCCAAAACATGCAAATGAATTATTTTACTTTTGTGATTTACAATGTAGCCTAGATTTGCTTCACAATCTGTACTTTTCAAAACTTAGCAACAAAATGAAATGAAGAAATTATCCATACCTTCGGGTTGACATTGAGAAGTATAACAATAAGTTTTCCATCATAGTATTAGAAATTTATTTTAATTACTTAGAAAGTACAGGAATAATATTTTTATTATAAACGATTCAGGAACTCAGAAGTCTGAAAAAATACACATGGCAATCCTCTTTTGTGAGTTCTGTAGATTTCTCTACGATAGCTAGTTAGAAATGGAGTGGCTGAGTCGAGGGTTATATTTTATTTTTATAGATATCAGCAAATTGTCCCCTTAAAAAAGCTTTACCTAATTCTTCACCTACCGGGAGTATGGGAGCATGCATGATACATTGTATTTTTACCAACAATGGATTATATCAGTATTTTTAATTGTTTCCCAGTTGAAAGGTATAAATGTTGTTTTAATTTATATTTCCTTAATTACTAATGAAATGAAGCATTTTTCTTTGTATACTGGTTTATCTTAATATTATAGTTTCCAAACCATTTTATTTTGGTGTTTATTGAATTACAAAGTGATCAGTTGATGTGATGTAGTAATGATTAAATTATAACAACATTGAAACACTTGGTTCACATTGTTAAATTTACTTTAAACCACGTATATGTCGCGATGTGTAATTTATTGCCCTTTTCATGTTTGTCACAATCAGAATAAAATATGGAGAGTCAGAATGGCACAGTGGTTAAAAGTATAGACTGTTGAGCCAGGCTGCCTGGGTCAGAGTACTGCTTCTAGCACTTATTATTATGTGATCTTCATTAAGTTATATATCCTCTCTGTGCCTCAGCTGCCTCATCTATGAATGAGTGGATAAAGAAAATGTGATTTATACATACAGTAATATTATTCAGCCTTAGAAAGGCAGAAAATCCTGCCATTTGCAATAACACGGATGAACTTTGAAGACAGGTTATTATAAGTGAAACAGACAGTCATAGAAGGATGTATACTACATGATACCATTTCTATGAAGAAATCTAAAATAGTCAGATTCATAGAAGCAGAAGAAAGAATGCTGGTTGCCAGATGTTCGGGAAGGAGGAAGTGGGAAGGTATTAGTCTAAGTGTTTAAGTTTTTGTTATACAAGATGAATAAGTCCTATTGTAAAGTATAGTGTCTATAGTTAACAATACTGTATTGTATACTTAAAATTTTGCCAAAAGGATAGATCTTATATTAAGTATTCTTATCACTAAATGATAATAATTAATAATAAATAAAGACGATGGGAGGTGATGGATATGTTTATGGCATAGATTGTGGGGATTGTTTCACAGATGTATGCTTATCATTCAGTTGTATGTATTAAATAGGTGCAACTTTTTGTATTTCAGTCATACCTCAATAAAACAGTTTAAAATAGAAAATTTATGAAAATGGTTAATGTGTGCAAAGTGCTTAAAAATATTAAGTGCTATTTGAATGTCTGCTAAATAAATTAGTTAAATTAATAAATTTTATTGCGTATTGAGTACATGTAATCTTTAATGCACTGGGATCTCAGCATTTTTAATGACTTCTCGATGCAAAGATATACTGTAGCTCAAATGTTAAAGTTTAAAATCACATCTCGAATATATACTTTATAAGTGTCTCCCAGGATGATTATTGACTTGAAAAGAATTTCTAAAAAAATTTTTTTCTGAAATAAGTTAGATGAAAAAGGAATTAGTTTCATTTTCAAATGTTGATCATTTGAGCTTGAGAAACTAAGATTTTTGTTTGGAGCAATTGGGTGGTAGCCTGATAACAGCTGGAAAAAACCCACAGGTTTTTGATTTGTAAAGAATGAGTTCAAATCTGGCTCTATTACATAATAAAGCCATTTCTGTACCCACAGGGTTGATAAGAGCATGAAATGTAGTAACACATACAAAGTATGTAGATCAGTGCCCTGGCACGTAATAAACGATAGTTGTAGCTATTATAATTGTTTCTTCTCAGTGCTCTCCTAAAACTTTATCAATATCTTTATCACATTGCATCATGAATATTTATTTCTGGATGGGACCTTCACTTCCCTGAAGGCAAGGATATTGTGTTTCTATCTGTGTTTGTATCTCTCCTGCAGAGGTTGCAAACTGGCAACTACAAAACCTGTTTTGTTTGGCTACTAATTTTGGTTCCAGAGTATTTTAAATTCGAACTGATTACCAACATTTAAAAGAAGGCTATTCGTTTAAAAAACAAAACAGGATTCCTGGTTTCTGGCTTCTGTCAAAGAATCAGAAAATACTAGCAATACCAAACCCCAGATTTTCTATAGCAACAATCAGCTCTTCTGGAGAATCAGCTGCCTCCTTGGATGAGGTATGCTCTCTTCTTTGCCACAGCCTCCTACATCCCAGTATTGCGTCCTCAAAACTAAGGCCGAATGCTGTTTTTCCATCACATTCACTCATTTATGTTTACCTATCTGGCTGCTAGACGCTTGGGTTTGAGAAAGCTGCTCTAAGTGACTATCAGAGAGTCTGGAACATAAGAAGCCCTCAACAAGTGTTTGTTGAATGGATGAATGAAAGAGCCATAATATATAAATAGAGAAGGTTTACCAGATTTATCTTAAAATGTACAAGATAATAAAGGTCTAGATCTGCTTTAGCAACAGCTATTCCCATCATCTTTTTCAATATACAGCATGAAGAAGGAGTGGTAATGTTGGGATGTCAGAGAAAGATGCTCTGAAATAACAGGCTTTCATTGGATATGCTTGCCAGGCTGTCACAATTTTCAAGAATAGACATCCTCACATTTAGTCAATACTGGCATAATGCAGTGAAACATGACAAAAGATATGATCAAATGCATTTGCCATTTATTTTGGAATGCATGACAATATCTATTCACTTAAGCAAAAACATACAAACAACACCCAACTGTGTTTGAAGACAAGATATCTTTGATCAGAATCTCTGAAATATCCCTTTGACTTAGCTAGCTATTAATATAAACTTTATTAATTTGTACCTGACAGTAATTTGGGATTTATTATTATTTAGACTAGTTGAACTAATGTCTGTCCCAAATCTGTGAAGGAAGAGTTAGCCAAGAAAGCAAACGGTGTGAAGTAACTTTGTCAAGAAATGGGGCAGGAGGTAATGATCTATGAAAAAGAATGAACTTCCCTAATTTTAGTTTTTAGGGAAGCATAGCAAAAAGAAAAAGTGCATCAGAGTCCCATAGATTTCCTTTTGAATCCTGCTTCTACTTACATGGAGAGTTTGGACCTTCATTTGCTTTTTCCGTAAAGAAAGATTTAAAGCTACACTGAACTTCACAGTAAGAATTAGAAAATACATGCATGTATGTAAAGCACCTTACAGAACCTTTGCATTTCATGTTTTCTCTGTCTGGAGCATTCTTAGATTAGTACTTTCTCATTCAGGACTCAACACCTTTAAAGTTGAGAATGATGGGTAGGGCTCTAGTACCACTCTTCACAGATCTTATCTAATTCTGAAATTATCTTGTTTATATGTTCACTTATTTCTTTTCTGTTTCCTTCTCCCTACTTTACCCTGCCCACCATACACGTACTATAGAATGAATGTGATGAGCTCCATGAAGGCAGAGATTTTGCCTTTTTAGTTACTGTGATAGTCCTCCCTTATCTGTAGGGAATGTGTTCCAAGATCCCTAGTGGATGCCTAAAACCACAGATATTACCAAACCTTATATATACTATGTTTTTTCATCTATATGTATACCTGTGATAACATTTATGCACAGTAAGAGATTGACAGCAATAAGTAATAATAACAATAACAACATAATAACAATAACTAAAAACAGAACAATAATAATAATATACTGCAGTAAAAGTTATGTGAGTGTGCCTTCTCTTTCTCTCTCTCAAAATATCTTATTGTACTATACTCACCCTCCTTGAGATGATGCGAAATGGTAAAATGTCAACATGATGAGATGAAATGAGGTGAATGACCTTCTGACAATATATAACAAGCACTTTATGGCTTCTCTTTGGCATATCCGAATTGCCAGCATCACTGCTCTTTGAGTCCATTATTAAATAAAATAAAGGTTACTTGAATATGTACTGTAATACAAAGACAGTCAGTCTGATAACCAAGACAGCTACTAAGGTGACTAACGGACAAGTAGTGTCTACAGCATGGATATGCTGGACTAAGGGATGATTCACATCACAGGTGGGACAGAGTGGGACAGTGGGAGATTTCATCATGCTACTTAGAAGAGCATGCAATTTAAAACTTAGAAGTTGTTTCTTTCTGGAATTTTTCATTTAATATTTTTAGAGCACAGCCAACCATGGGTAACTGAAACTGTGGAAAGTGAAACCACGGATAAAGGCAGACTACTGTACTACAAAATAGTACCTTCCTTGTAGTGGGCACTCAATAGATATTTGTCGAGTGGCTGGACAACTGAATGAATGCTCACGAATTATTAACTCTCAGTGAACTTATTTGTTAAATTTAGAACAGGTTTATCTGTTGTTTATAAGTCCAGTGAGAAATTCTCCTAGCACTTTATAGCAGTACATTATGTATTTTCTTTAAAGTATTTTTCAGTCTATGGCCATGCCACCCTGAACAAGCCCGATCCCGTCTGATCTTGGAAGCTAAGCATGGTCGGGCCTGGTTAGTTACTTGGATGGGAGACCACCTAGGAAGACCAGGTGCTGTAGGTGTGAAAAATAAAAAATAAGGGATTGTAAGCTGACAAGATCCTTGGAATCTGTGAGGTAAATCAAGGGTTGCCTCGCCTAAAAAAAATAATAAAATAAAATTTTTTTATGTCACCCTAATTTTTAGCATTAATAAAGAGATAATCTGCTTTTTTGTGAGGAGGCAGAATTGTTATATATTTAATTCTTAACTCTTTTTTTCTGGTGCCATCTGCATTTTTTTCCATTTATTTATTCAATCACTTAAAAAAAAATCCTATAACAAGTATATTTGTATAGTAAATAACTATTCACAGATTTTCTCCCCAACTAGGTTCCTTAAGGGAGTATAGAGGTCAGCATCTTGTCCACCTAGAACTTTCTTTGCTGTATTGTAGTTATTCCAGTGAGAACTTATTGAATCAATAAGGGACTAAGTTTGAAACTGGTAGTAGTTATAGCATCCACTATGCTTGTCTCTTTCTAGCTCTACTCCTATGAATGCATTAGGTATCTTGGCCCAGAAAGAAATTAATTTTGAATCATCACTTTTAAATGAAATAGTGCCAGGTATACAGGTAACACGATTAATTATAGTAACATCTGAATCATTGTAATCATTTCCAGGTAACCATTGTGTGAATAAATGAATGAACTGATGAATAGTTAGACCCATATAATGTGGCAGCTATGTTAGAGTCAAACTTACATTTTTAACTAAAGAATATTTGACTATCTTGAATATTTAATGATTATAATATAGTCCATTATCAATATTTTTTATTGGAAAAAAAATTGTATTTTAGAAGAACTCACTACATAAGGTAACAAAATTCCAAAATCAAATTACATGAAAATATACATCGCAATTTCTTTGTACAATAGGTGAGAAAAATCTGTAATATAGAAGAATAGAGGCAAGGAAATATGAAGGGTTAAGGAGAAGGGTATGAGGGTAAACAGCATTTTTAATAGCAAACCCAGAAGTTAAGTAGAAAGCCCGTAGCTGTGCATGCTTTATTCATCTGACCTTAACATTAGGTAACCAAAGGGCAAAAATAAAACCAAATCAGAATTTTGTATAGTTTGGGGTAAATTTCAGTAAATTGAATTCAGAACCAACTCTTTTAGTTTTCAGGGATAATGACAGTTCAAGAGCTCTCAACAGCCAAAAGTGTTATTGCTGCAACCAAATCCAAGAGATGGGTGCAACATGAAAACATACCATTGATAAAACTATGTACTTACATGCTTTATTTCATTTTTATTTCTTTATAGACCTTGAGACATAAAGGTAGAAATACTATGCTAAATTAATTTTTCACACTTATACTTTCATTGCTTTTAATAATGTTATTTTAAATTAGCCTGATAAGTATCAATTGGAACTGTATGTTTTAGCATCCTCAAATTGAAAGAATAGTTACAGAATACATGTAAATGATAAATTCTCGGGGGGGAATTCTCTCCTTCCTTAAGTAATCTTAATACACTGTCTAATAGGGTAGCAACTAGCTGCAAGTGGCAATTTTAATTAAAATTAATTAAAATTAAAGGAAAAAATTAAGTTCTTTAGTTTTAAGTGCTCAGTAGCCACATGCGGCTAGTAGCTACGCTATTGGACAGCACAGATATAGAACATTTCTGTCATCACAAAGAGTTCTGTTAGTACTGATAGAATACCATATACACACTCCATATCCTTTATTTTGCCACTTTGTACATTAGATTTTTTTTGGAATTTGAAAACAAAGTTTAATATATCTTAGAAATACTACCTTACTAACTTTTTGAAATCTCTTTTCCCCAAAACGATTGTTTTATCAACTATGTATTTAAATCAACAGATTCTTTTTTCTCTTTATTTTTCAGTTTATTAACATAGTCAACACCTGACGTTTTCACCATTATTTAAAACTCCAAAATCTTGGTGAATACAGTTGAAGCAGTCCCTCTAGGTGTTGTTCACTCTTAAGACAACACAGCGTATGACAGTGTCTCCATGTGCCTCTTACCATATACAATGGAAAAAAAAGAACTTATTAAATAGTGATTTTTCTCCCTTTATCTTATTAAGTAAATTATATGGTCCTTTTTTATGGGAGCCTCCATAGTTAGAGATGTAAAACAGCAATTTCTTGGTTCTATAGCATGACATAGTTCAGAGCTGAGATTAGAGAAACCCCGTAGAGTTGTTAATACTTGAGGGCATCCCCAACTAGAAAAGTATGTGAATTTAGGCATGGGAGGAAGGAAGGATCTGCTTTAAATTTAGTGTAGGGTCACTGAATCTTAATGATAGATTAAACAAGGGAGGTAGAATAATGAATAGGGGTATGCAGTGTGTAGCACTAATACCAGAAGTCCATGGTTTGTGGCGGTTTTTTAATGTCCTTTCCCATATGGTTTTGAATAGAATAGGTTATGGCAGGGATGAGCTAAGGAATAGCTTTGTTAATGAATAAATAGGAGTAATTTTTTTAACAGGAGATTTCAGGCAGTTTATTTAGATTGCCTGCTTATGTAATGAATCATGTGATTAAAAAACATTTCTGATCTTAATAATATATTAAGTGAAGATGCTAAGGTATTTTTTTTTTCCTTTATAGAATAGCTTATATTTACATTTCAGAGCCAGCTCTAACGGTGAGATCCTTGGGTTGGGATTTTAACTGCCTTAATTAAAAGCCACTTGTATGGAGCTTCTGAGTATTGGCAGCATCAGCCCTTAGTTAGGGTTTGGTGTGCAGTATTACTTTCATTCATAGTGTCAGTTCACTTGGATAAGCTTTAATTAAATTGTCATTTGGAACCAGTTTCCAACTCTATGTCCTTCACCTAAAATTAACTAGGTATGTAATATTGGTGACAATCTTCTTATAACTTTGCTCTTGGCTAAGACAGCTACTTTCCTTAAAATATCTTCGCTGCCCTCCCACCTACATATCTCTCAGAGAGTGATGCTCACAGTTGATTGTGGAAAGTAGCTCGTTTGAATCAGAAAACCTGACCAGACACTTTAAATACCTCTCTCTCAGGGGTGTTCTTTGGAAGAGATTACTTAGTATTTCCAAAAGGAGAGGTTAAGTAGGTTGTCTCTGGTGCCTTGGTTAAGTAGAGTGAAGGGAAATGTAACTCTCCTGACTCCTGGGTCCCAAATGCAAACACTGGCCTAGTTGTTCCCAAACTTTCTCCTTGACACGGGTGACTTGAATGGTTTATTTTCACTTGATGAGCCACACCCCCAGGCCACTTTAGTATTCATGGCAGACCCCAACACTAAGTCCCTTTGTTGTCTTTGTTTTTTGCGTTTTTTTTGTTAACAAGAAAAGATAAAATTATAAGACATCTGATTATAGACTGAGGTTCCATTGCTAATGGTTCCCACCACGTTTTTCAGCAGCTCAAGAGAAAGGGAAAGGCCCGGATGGGCAACATAAAGCAGCAAAGCAAACATAAACATCATGTCTGATCATCAGTGTGGTGCTACCAGAGCGGGAGAGGATACACAGTCTTCATCAAAATAGAAAGATGGGTCTTTGCCAAAAGCAGTAAGATTGTTTAGCATTTAAAAAATTTAGAAGTTTGCTATAGAAGTGAAGGTCTTTAAGAAAAAAACATTTTTTTAAGAAGAAAGAAGAAATGGATTAAGATTTTAAAAAGTCTACATCATCATCTGACTTAGGCATTAACTAACTGAATGACATTTGAGCAGTATTGTGTGTGTGTGTGTGTGTGTGTGTGTGTGTGTGACAGAGAGGGAGAGAGAAAGGGAGGGAGGGAGAGAGAGAAATTTAAAAGAAAATGCTGTTGTGTAAAAAACAAATTAGTATTGCCCCCACATCTTCCTCATCGATGGTTTTATTTTAGAACTTACAGAGGTTGCAAATAAGACAAATATCTGATTCAGAGTTTCACTTATCCAGATCAAAAGCATAGAACAAGGGTTGGCAAGAGTGCCCAACTCTTGAGAGGGGGAAAACTGGAATAACAAGATAGGGCATAATTGATTTACTGTATATTGGCAAAGTAGTGGGAGCAGTCCCACAGTGTGAATGTCTTCATATTCTTTTATTCCAGATAAAGTTCTTACATTATTAGTAAGGAGTGGAGACTCAGCAGGCAATGGGCCAAAGTTTATAAGAGGAAGAGCCTTTACTAACCCTCACGGGATAAAGTTTACTTACTGTTCTAATTGTTCTCCTTTTACCTCGATATATTTTCCTTACATTTTTTTTTTTATCCTACTATTTCTTTCCCAGCTGTATGTGGCACCAAGGGCTGCCCTCTCATTGTGAAGGCAGCAACAGACATTGAAACAATAACAAGTTGCTCTTTGATATGGCAGTTGTCCTTCCTCCACAGCATGTAAAAGTACAAAATCTATAGTCTGTAACTGCTCTTCATTGCCTCTTGCAGCAGAACAGATGTGAAAAGACTCACTGGATCTCATGACAGAGATCTAGTGATCTCTTTTGCTTATAGTTGGTCACTCTTATTACCACTTAATGCCTACTGTTCAGAGTAAGTGTAAATGGTCTCATAGAAAATTCTTAAATATTACAACTATGAAAGTGTCAGGTGGGAAAGAATTTTAAAGGTAACTTATTACAAACCTTTATTTTACAGAAGAAAATTCAGTCTAAGAGGAAATATGTCACAGTCATGAAGAAAATCTAGACTACAGAACTAAATTAAATTAAATCCTAATCTGACCATTTACTAGTTGGAGTAACCTTTGGCAAATTATTATTGTCTCTGAGCCTCAGTTTCCTCATTTGTAAAATGAAGATAATACATGTAAAAGGTATTATAAGGATCATATGTTAACATAAAACCTAATTCTTGGTTTATAGAAGTTGCTTAATAAATGTTCAGTTGCCTTTCTCTATCCTTCTCATTTCCTTTGCTCAGGGTCACTCAGATAATTAGTGGCATAGCTAAAATGAAAACCAGGTTGTTCTGACTCCGAGTATATATATTTACTTTGAATGAAAAAACAAAAAAGTTTTTTTAAATTTCTTATTACAGAAGTAATAGAAACTTAGAAAAGATAGATATACAGAAAATAAAAATGAGTCATAATCCCATAATACAGAGGGAAATTTTAATATTTGTCATATACCTTTTTTCTGTGCATAACATATAGTATACATACATATGTACATTTTTATATATATGTATATGTATACATATAACTTAAGCAGAAAGGTATATAATTTTGTAACCTAGTTTTTTTGAATGTGTAATGACTTTTAATGTTATTAAATATTGTTCTACATTGGGGTCAACAAACTTTTTCTTTAAAGGCTAAATAATAAATATTTCAGGCTTTGCAGGTCATACAGATTCTATTGCCTCTACTAACTATACCATCATGGTAGTGCAGCCACAGACAGTATAGAAATAAATGGTAGTGGTGGTGTTTCGATACAACATTATTTATAAAAGCATACAGCACACTTGGATTTGTCCTTTAGGCTGTGCTTTGCTGATCCTGGTTCTACATCATTATATTAATGGCTGCATAGTATTTCATTTATTTATTTAACTATCCTATTATCAGATATTAAGCTTATGCCAGTTGTGTGTGTGTGTGTGTGTGTGCGTGTGTGTGTGTGTGTGTGTGTGTGTGTGTATGTGATGATAAACAGGGCTGCAATGAATATCCTTGTAGCTAAATATTTGGTTTACATGTATAATTATGTCTAAGACTAACTTGTACATTGCTACTGCATTATATCAAATTGTCTACTAAAATTCAGCCTTAAAAATTAAAACATTTCTGGTGTACAAGTGTTTATTCGTTTATGTAGCCAATCTTTGAAGTAGTACATAAAATTGAGCTTTATAAAATGGTTTTAGGTTAAAGTAAAACTTGTAAAAATGTTCTTATAATGGTTCTCGTTATTTCTAGGATTGACTTTTAACTTAATTTATGTTTTCCTTCCTGCAAAGACTTACAAAATGATTAATTTACTTGATTTTGAAAAGGGGAATTTTTAAGAGCATTTATTGAGTGACTGATGTTTTATTTAAATGTTTATAAAAAAAAACATTTATATCTATTAGATCATTAAATAGTTGGAAAAACTTGGCTCTCTCACTGTTTCCATAAAGTATAGAGAGGAAATATTGCCCTTGAGGACAAGGTCTTGACTGACTGATAGGAGGTTAACCTCGCACTGTTTTTCTTTTGGGTCTTGTTCCAGCTAGCCTGTGAGAGAGAGACAAAATCAGTAACAACAAAAGCTGTTTCATCTTTCGTTTGCTTCAAACATAGTTCTCTGGTGTTTAGGGGCATTTCTTCAATTTCGCTGATGTGTACAGTTATCTTCCAAGTTTATTTAATGTGATTAATCTTTTTTTTTTTTTTTGTAGATTTGAAGTTTAACTGCAATATCTAAATATATATTATAGCCAGAAAGTAGTTAAGCTTAAGGCAGAAAAACTGAAGATGAACACAGATTTTCAATGATGAAGATTATTATGTATCAATTATTATCCATTATTTTGGTGCTATGTAGTCTGTAGTGAAGAGGTAGCGCCTTTTCTCATTAATTTCTTGGACTAAAAATGATCACCTTATCATCCAGACAAAATTAATAGCATTTCTAGAATTGTAACAAATGATTATTAAACATATTCATTCTCAAAAAAGACTGGCCACTTTAGGCAAGACTTCTCAGAACTTAAGAATCAGTAAACTAGAGAGGCATGGCTATCTGGGAGAGCCTCTAATTCACACATCCTGAAACAATGCTTCTTAAACTTTGGTCTGGTGAGAATTACCCAGAGGGCTTGTTAAAACACAGATTGCTGGGTCCCAGAGTTTCCAATACACTAGGTCTGGATGGGTCCCCCACATTTTGAAATCCTGTGGTTTCCAAGGGATACTAATACTGCTTGTCCAGACACCATACTTTGAGAACCACTGTTGTAGTTCTCATATTATATTTATATAATAATAATTGCTCCATTTTTTGTTGTTCATGATTTCAGTTTCTGCAACTTCACAATATCTCTAAACTTTTTTTCCCCCCTGGAAAGCTAAAATTTAGCATCTTTACTGTTTGTGAAATATACTCAGCCTTACTCATCTGTAAACAGTTTCTTAACACTTTAGGAATTCTTTTTAAAAATCAGGATTAACCTTTAAAGATATGAATTCATTTTAATAAATTTATGATTGTTAATTCAATCACTTTAAATATCTAACTTTGCAATTTTTGTATCATTTTCACCCACATCAAACTTTTAGGATAGAATTTTGAATATAACCATATTTCTAATCACAGTGTTAAATCTTATCCTTGGTAGTTTTTCAGGATGGCTAAAATCCACTTCCAACTATGTGCATTTAAAGCAGTTTTTGTATTTGATCAGTTTTATCGTCATCCGAGTGATCTCTTAAGATGCTAACTGTCAAATTTATTTATAGACAAGGGGTGTAATAAGTTTTTCAAGTATAGTATACAAAGCAAAACTTAGTTACAGTTGTTGGAATGAAGAATTCGGTTGAAGCCAAAAGATGTTTTTAAAACAGCAGAATATAGTCAGTTCAAAGCCTGATTGAAAGCAACTTCAGTTTTATAGTTTATTTCAAACAACATCTTCATTGTTTTCTGGAAAGATGGTATTTGAGAAAAGAAATGTCTCAAGTTACTGTTTTTATGAGGAGAGAATTGCCAAGTCTTTTAAATGGTTAATGAGAAGAAGTAATAGTTAAACACTTGGAGCATTGATTTCTGATTTGAATTCTCCAACACAGGCCAGCCCTGAGGGAAGAGGGAAAAAAAGCTTGCTAATTAACATTTGATTACTGATGCCACCTTCTCATTCCCTTTGCACCATCCGGTTTCAAGTGTTTTTGTTCAGGAAGGATTTTTAGGAGGGTTTTAACTTGCATCTTAGTAAAACAAATTCATGTGCAACTGCAATGAGTATATAATATGTTTTAAAAAAAAAGTAGAAGAAAAAGAAAAGTCTTGGATATGAAGTGTGTGTTCAAACCCTAGTCTGAATCAGAAGTGATTGGTTTCTTAACTATACGCCTTTCAGAGCACCAGTGATTGCTAGGAAACTGGGTGCCTTCTTTTGATTTAAATACGTATACATACACACACACACAAATACTAATGTGTTTAGGGCAATTATTATTTAGCAAACTTTTAACCAGAGCATCATTTGATAGTAGGAAGTACTTGGAGTTTGAAGTTTGATACATTTAAAATTTGGGTAAGTTCAGGTTCTAATATGACCAAAAGTCTTTTTCTTCTAAGGTTGATGGGAGAATGAGATAGATGTCTGTAGGTTCAGAATGCTTTTTGTAAGGGTTATAATTTGCCATAGTAGTCTTAATTCAGAAAATCTAGAAACCAGGGTGCTAGAAACCAAGGTGATAGCTGCTGCAAGCCCATGGCAATGAAATATTTTCTAATTTTTGCCGTATTAAAATATTTGATATGTAAAGAATCAAGGATATGAGTATAAAATTTTAAAGATGTTGAAATAAATTAATAGAACTTTATAACTATATCACTTAGCTACTGGTAGTCTGTCAAGCCATAGCCTCACTGATAACATTTGGTTGATGGAACAGTTATTTGGGAAACCAGTATGACAGGCTTTATTTTCAGATGAGATCTCATAAGGGGAAAATATTATTTAGTCTTTTATAAAAATCTAGACTTTTTAGTGTAATACAAGCAAAAACAACGACGTTTCTTCATCCAAGAAAAATAAATCACCTTAAGTGTTTATTCCTTACCTGAAATTATTCGCATTTTCTTTTTTGATGTGTTGTATTTATTAACTCTTTACAATTTTTCTTCCATTTTCTAGCCTTAATGGTTGAAACATTCCTTCATTACTTGTCTTAGATATATTTTGCTCTTCCTGTTCCTAGGATTAGATCTCCAATATTTTCATCAAACCATGGAATTTTAGAGCTTTGAAACTAGGAAGTGATGTTGTTTTATTCTCTTTAATACTGAGTAAACTAAGTCTCAGCGAGGTTCTATCAACTGGCCCACAGTAAAAGCTGGGGAAAATTTAAGACTAGAAATCTTGTTCTCTGCCTCTCTTTATGCCACAACAGCTTAAACTTTGTGACTTTTCTTTCTATTAACTGTTTCACTTGGATAATAGGTATTATTCCTGAATGAGATTTAAAATTTCCTGAAATGTTTTTCAACAGTTTGACCAACATTTAGCTCACAAGAAATGATTTTATTATAGATGACAAAGTTATCTACTAAGTTTTTGTTTTTCAATTTACACAACTCATGTGATGCTAAATCCGAGCCTCAAAATATAGTTTAGCAGAGTAACTTCCTAAGAATATTTTTGTTAAAAATGCTGATAAAATTTAACTAAAAACAAAAATTGTTTGAAAATCTACAGAACTCAAAAGAAAATTTTGTGAGAGATGAATATATGATTTCAATGAGAGATTTCCATAATGAGGAAATATGAAGTTTGAAGTGGAGATCATTGCTTAGTATTTTACATTAATTTTAGTATATAGATGTTTATTAACAATGAAAAGCAAATAATAAACAATCAGTGCTGTATTAATTCTGTACCATTTCAAGTTAATCTGATTTACATTTTTTCTTAGTCTCAAGCAACTGTCTTATCTGAAGCAGTGGGGAAGAAATGAAATTCTCCTTTTAGAAAATCTAGAAAACTGGAAAATCTGTTGTCAGTTTAGAACACTTGATCCAAATACAATATAGTTTGTAACATAATTTTGATGTTCAGCTGGTAATCAAAGCATTTATTAAATTTCTTCATAACTAAGTGAAACATTTGCATAGTTTAGCAGCCTGAAATCTCACAGATTTAGAGCTTAATACACAACAAGAATTGAAAAGATTATGAAGGTTCAGCATGATCTTGAGCCAATGCTGATCAAAGAAAATGTGTAAGACAAAAAGGCCCTCAGGAAATGTTACCCTTGAAGTGCCACTTGTCTTTAACTGGAATTTAACACAAATCTCTAAAGATGAAATTCCATCAGAAGTAGCACAATAATGGCAGCTGGGCATGCCAGCTACAGCAACCCAGGCTGTGTGTGTTCTTTTCTCTCTCTCTCAAGTGCTCTCAAATCTCTCAGATCAATCAGTTGATCTCTCAATCTCTCCCCTTCCCTCTTCTTTTCTCCTCCCCCTCCCTGTCTCCTCCCCCTTTTTAGTCCTTCTCTCTCCCTCCTTCCTCCCTCTCTCTCTCTCCTTCCTTGTCTGAGGGAACTATGTCCTTCATTTGATTCATGATGACCTTAATCATCTGCATCATTTTATACACAGCTGTAATTTGTCACTCAGGCTTTCTTAATATTTTAAAAGAATAATTTTTACTTTTGCACATTTCATATTTTTTCCTGCCCCGCAGAATTGTGACTTAAAATTTTAATGAAAGAAAACCATCAGTAAAGATAATGGAATTTTTATATCTCCATTAATAAAACCATCACCCATTTTCTACTTTTGCTATCTTATCATTTATGTTTCTTCCATATAATGTTAAAACCTGCCTATGGTTATAATGCTGACAAATGTGGAATTATTTTTGAAAGACTAATTTGTTTTCACTTAAGTTATTGTTTAGTGATTGTGGTTTAACACAAGACTCTTGATTTAATCTCAGAATCTCTGTGAATTTATCTTTTCCATTAGAACAATCAATCATTAGCCTAATATGCTTTACTTTGTACCCTCTCAGCCAAGTTCTGTCTGCATTAACCAGTTTATTCTATGACAAGTTGCTTAACACATGTCATTCTGGGGAGAACAATGAAGCCAAATACTTGTGCAATGGCTAACATTACTCTAACTTTGATCACTTTTGTTCAGCACATCAGTCTGGCATTGTGCTTTATACCAACATAACACTATAGCCAGAACATGCTTTTCAGGCTTAGAATAGCAAAGGAATGTTATTCAATTCAGTGCAGTTACAGATGAGTTAATGAAAGAAGAAAAATACTGTTTATTTCATAATACCATATTGTTGTGTTTTGGAATTAAGGTGGAATTTAAAGAATCCCAATCCAAAGTTACTTGTTTGTATACTCAGCTCATAGTATTTGTGTATACTCTCCAATGCTGGGATAGCCTTGCTGCAACCTTTCCAAACAAATACAAATATTTGTCCTGCCTTTTTTTTTTTCTTCAAAAATAGCTGATGAAGCTTGGTATATCTAGACAACGTAATTGAAAAATAACTTTAAGAAAGGAATGTTTTTGGCCTTGAGGCCTAAAGTCTTTTCATATTCCCCTCTTCTGTCCTATCCCTTTCTTTTATTAATATAATGCTTTGGATTTATGGAACACCTTCCTCTTTAAAAGCACTAATGTTTAAGCATGGCAAAGTAGTCTTAGCTAGTGGAAGTGGTCAGAGGTTAGCCCAGTTACATTTGGTTAAATTGTGTTGATAATGACTAATGAAAATTTTCAAACTTGGTGTGACTGACCATAAACAAAATACGGCATGGTAGACTGGCCATTGCTAAGAACCTCTGAAGAAAAGCTGTTTGTTTGAATTGAGTGGGGATCAAGCCACGCCTCCAAGCTCCTCAGTTCTCATTTACTAAGTCTTTTTTCACAGGTGTACATTAGAGATAAAAATAGATTGAATTCCGTGTTGTGTTTTGGTTTTTCCCTTTCCCCAGTGAATATATATCTCTGTTTCACTGGAAAGGTAACTTAGATGTGTTTATGTATAATAAACAGTAATGTGATGCAAAATGCTGTAATTGGACAACTTGATACTTTAGACTTCTGCATTTTAAGAACATGAATGAATACTGCTTGTTTTACGTACTGAAGTCTTGTTATTGAACATATTATGTGCAACATTCAATGCTAGCTTTATTTGTTACAGTAGGGTCATCCTATAACTAACCTGAGGAGTTAAGATAGATAATCTCTCCATTCTTACGATTTTATAATTATTTTTTCTTTTTAAATACAAAACGAAATAGAATTTTTATAACCTATTTTAAACTGAAGAAAGATATGATACTTACTGGATTATATAGAGTTTAACCTTCCAAGACTTTATTCTGGTAAATTACTTATCCCCACTTTTTTAAAGTGAAAGGTATAATTATTGCATGTTGAGAACAATAGTTTTTCAGTATTTAAAATAAGAAGTATTATTACTGTATTTTCTTTTCAAGAAGGGCCTAAATAGTATATTAATGGATAGCTCTCTGTTAAATATTCTGTTATAATAGTTTTTAATTTGGGATGATTTCAAAGAAATAATCTGTGTTGCTTTATTAATAAGTTTTTATATCTTTGAAGCTTACATCAAACAATAAAAATAACCTCATGTTTACTCCTGCCCCCTCCACACACACACACACACACACACACACACACACACACACACACACACACACACAAACTACAATTCCTCTCTACCACCTAGAAACTTGAAATACATCTTCATTTGAACTATTGTACATCCTGAGTCATTTTAAAAATTAGATTATAAAAATTTATAATTATAGTCTGTCCTAGGCTTACTATGTACCTTAGTACAGTTAAGAAACTTAGAAGTTTCTTAACTGAAAAGAAACTCGAAGCCATCTAGAAATATATAAAAACAATCAGCAGAGGGGGTGATATTTCTTGAACTATTATTTCATCTAGCCTTCATTGAGAATCTGCTTTTAAATTTGGTTTAGATTATTTTACAAAATTTTTTCTGACTTGTGCTTTTCTAGTTTCAAATTCTTGTTTTGAATCTAGAATAAAACAGAGGAAGTACAGTGTATACCACATAAATTGGCACCTATCCTAAGTCTTATGGTAACCTGTTTTAATCGCACTGTCTCTTTTTATAGGTAAAAAGAAATGTGTATGACCTTACGAGCATCCCTGTTCGCCATCAGTTATGGGAGGGCTGGCCAGCTTCTGCCACCGATGACTCGGTAAGTGACATTTGACTTATCAGTTTTATATCCTCCTCTCTCTTTTGCCACTTTCAGTCTAACTGGCTGTGATAATAAGCAGAAACTAATGCTTTGAAGGCTCCATTGAAAAAAATCAAATACATAATTTGAAAATAAGGAGTTATAATAATTTGAGTTCACTTGAAGAACAGATGTCATAAGCTAAGCAGATTAGCATTCTGTTGATAATATTACAATATCAATATGAGGAACTTAGTGCTGCTTGATTTGACTTAAGTTTTTCCTTGATGAAAAGAATATATTCAGACATTTCAGGTGAAATATCCCAAACACAAAAATATTTTTCCTAAATTACAGATATGCTAAAATCAACTAATCGTTACATATTTAATTTTAAAATTACATTTCCCATAGTAGACTAGTACTTTAAAGAATAGTTAATTTTTACAGTTAATATTAATAGTACTCTATTCTTAAATATACCCATAATTTTTACTACCATAAAAAATCGGAAGAAAAGATTTAGTCTGTCATTTTTACCTATTATACTGACTTATAGTGATTTTCCTATTATAAATTTTAAAACCTTTACTATCTCTACCCTGTTTCTAAGTAATTATTGTTTTCCAAGAGAGTAAATTTTATCATTTAAGGAGGTCAACTGAAATTACATTTTGGCCACTTTCACCCATCATCTTGATTGTTCTAACCAGATACCCATTTTTTTTTTTAAGTAAAAATCAGAATATTTCAAGGATTTCTGAAGTTAAGTCTAATTCTTAAAGAAGGCTAAAAAATTGAGACTTCGTAAACATCTTGTAATAATAAATACACAAATAATGATTGTAAGAATTCAATAACCTTTTGTATTTCCTAGTAAATATTATATTTCTATCTGGATAATAATTACTACCCCTTTTTGAGCACTGCCGTCATATATTTTAATATGAAAGAATTCTTTATGGAAGACAGAAACATTTTTAAACATTTTGTTTATGTAGATGCCACTTGAGTCCAGTTATTCCACAATCTAAACACTGTACCTTTGAGAAATGCTTTGTGGATCATGAAACTTTAATCAGAAAATAGCTAAACTTTTGTTTAAAGTGAACCCCTCCAGAAAAATATTGTTTTTTTATAGGCACTTACATTTATTTCTAAACAACTGGTTTTAACATTAATATTATAGTATATCGTTAGAATTATTGGCTGATTGTCCATGGCGAAAGGGAAGGCCACGTGGTGGTCAGTTTTAGTTTGTTTTTCTTTTCCCCTATTGGAGTGAGAAATTTGACAGAAAATGTGCTACATTTAATTTTACAAAAATAAGATAGCAATTTTCATAAATGATAGCCTCTGTTTCCTGAGAAGACATAAATCAGAAATGTTTTTAGTATTGTCTCATAACCTCCTACAAGAAATAATAGCATTAATAGAAGAAAATAAGACCTGAGCATGTCACTTAAGTTCTCTGAGCTTCAGTTACTTCACTAATTTGCAGCATTGTTATGAGGATTAGCAATAATATGTATACAAAGTAGTACCCGGCACAAAGTAGACAATAAATGAGAGTCAGAATGATAATTAATATTAACATAACTCAGAAAAGGATCACAGGCACAAATTGACTGGTTTAAGTAAATGAAGTGGTACCTGAGATTTGCTTCAAAATAACCTATGGGGTTGGGAGCGAGGGGAATATAAATATAAATTAAAGTTAGCCATCTGTTGATCATTATTGAAGCTGAGGAATATGTAGTTTGGGTTTATATACTATTCTCTCAACTTTTGTATATGTCTGAAAATTTCTTTAATAAAATGTTTAAAAAAGTAATTTTCTGGTTTAAAACAAGAATATCAGATAATAAAGTCCAGAAATGTAGCACTTCACATTTGGAAAAGCCAACTACTCTTGGATCCTACACTTGTAGAAGCCAGACTAAAATAGGCTTATCAGATGCAAGTTCCAAGAGTGATATGCAAATTTAGTGAAATATGATAAATTCTTCTGTAGCATAGGGCCTTATACATTTTAGGTTTTAATCATTGAATTGAGTTGACACAGTCTTTTATGAGGCCCGTGTTTTAATGACTGTTAAAACATTTAAATTTTTACCAAGAGTTCTAATGCAATTTCATCACTGTAGGAAAATAGGAAAACAGCTAAAACTCACCATATCCAAGATTATAATGCTACCTGGTGTTGCATCTAAGTCACAGCAAACACAAGAGGCAATCTCCATTAAGAGGCTTGATTCTTTTTGCCTCATTATTCATATTTGCACCTTGTCCCAGAACCTGTGAAATGATGCCTGCCCACATCTCCCCAGAGCAAATGTTGCCACATTGGCAGGATGTTGCCTTGAGCTGCATGATTTGATACAACAAAGATGTTTAGGGCCAGGCTGCTTTTGACTGGTGCCGTAGCAGATCCATCCACTAGCTCCAGTGCTTGAGTTTTGGCAAAAATGGCTTATAACTGTGTCTTCTAAGGAGATCCTAGCCAAAGAAATGTCATGGAACTGTTCTTTCATTAGGACTATAAAAACTCATAAAGCTGGTGCTTGTAATCTATATTGTTGCAGAAAATAGTGTTTTTATACTTATTTAAATCATTCAAGTGGAGGCATCTGCTACAAAACAAGATTGTCCTCACAGCCTAGGGCACGAATTGGGTACAGCTGAGAAATGTCAGCTGTGTAAACAGCCTGAAATGTGTTACCAACAAAAATATAATTAATTTCTTTCCAAGACAGTGTGCCATAACTTAATACTTAGAATGGTTTAACTTTCAGAGAAAGCACCTGAACATTTTCTTCCCAGTGCCAGAGTAGAGTATTGGTTATAAAGGTCGTTAAAGCAAGGTTAGTTTGCACTTTTCCTGCTTGGTTTCAGAGATTTGTGTGGCTTTGAATATATAGTAGCTTTAGATACCAGTGGCTTCCATGAGTTTATGGAAATATCTTAGATTAAGAAGTTAATGGATTTAGAATGATAGAAATGTTCTAAAATTAGGTTGTAGTGATAGTTGTGCAATTGTAAATTTACTAAAAATTATTGAATTGAACACTTTAAAAATGAGTGAATTTTATGGCATGTCAATTATACCGTAGTAAAGCTATTTTTAAAAAGAAGTTAATAAAGAACAAGAAGTTAATAAAGAACTTTTTCATTTATGTTTTTTATATTCATGAGAAATTACTTTGCCGTCACACAGGAGATGTTTTCTTCAGTGTATTTCTCATTAACCTTTGACTGAGCAAACAGGACAAAGAAATAGACTTCTTCTAATTAGATTCTTGTATAATCTTGAGTCTCTTATGAACCTGATAGACTACAATCTTTTGACATTTTCAGCACTACTCAGTGAAGTCAACAATCATTTAAAACATTGTTGTCCCATCTCGCTTCAGAGTTAAAATATTTTCTTTGCTTATAGTCATACTCTAATGGGGTATGGGATACTGTATGAATTGTCACTAACTCTTTCAGTTCCTTTTGCACTCTTTCACCAGGGAAATAGGTATCTAAAGCTTCACCAGTAGGGGAATGTTTTCATGCTGTGACAGTTCAGCTGTGAGAACAAGGAGTTGCAAGTCGGCGAAAATCTCATTTTACACTTTAACAAGGATGCTCTTGGTTTCCAGAGAGTAAAAATGAATTTAACAGGGTGAATTATGTCTGGACACCTTACTATAATGCAGAAAATTTGAATATATGTGGTTTATAAAACTCCAAGTTTTAATAATGCTTAAATTAGGAGGAAACATCCTTTAGTTTTTTAACTTTTTTGTTTTGTGCCTTTTTTTTCTTTTGAGGTTACTAATGATCTGTGATTTTATCATTGGCTAAGGAAGGTTAATTCAGGATTTGAGAAATTAGGAATTTTAGAATCATAAGTCCTTAGGCATGTGTTAAGAGTGAGAAAGCTACTTCTTAAATACTTTCACAATGAAAATAAGATTATTTCTAAGCAGAATTATCATACTGTGTCTTTTTTGTAAAATAAAAATAAAACCACACCCCCCCACCTTCCTTTTTAAAAAAAATAAAAATAAAGATTTTATGAATGAGAGAATGTTATCTTTGACCCTTTAGATGAGAGCCATTTTCTTCTATAACTTGTACCCCATACATTGTGTTGGGCTGGTGTCAAATTATGGACATTTCCCAGACACCAGATCCCTGCCCTCCAATGTACAGGAGCTACTGTGGAGATCCAGGCTCTCACAATTACAACATGCTTATCACATTGTTGTTACCTACTAAGTAAACTCGTAAGCCTCCCCTGTAGTCATTCCATCTATTGCTGCAAGGTAAATATTTCTGAAGTGCCGAATGAATCATGTTCAACCTTGCTTACTCATCTTTATGACAACCCAATACTTGCTGATTATGTACAGATTTTTATGCTGGCATTTAAAATCCTTTATTCTTTGGTCTGAAACTTTCCTTCTAGGTTTATTTTCCTATACAGGCCAAAAGTAAACGCTTAATAAATATTTCTTGAATAAATGAATGTGATACCATAAAAACTTCAGTTTAGCTAAAAGCTCATTTGTCTGCTTCTCAAATATATTTGGTGCTCTCTCTCTCACTCTGTCATTTAATCTGTTCCTTCTATCTAGAATACCTATTGCAATTATCTCCTTCCTTTAAAACTTTTCTTTAAGAAATTTTGCCTATATCTCTCTTTTTATGCCACCTTTTTCAGCCTTCTTAGAAATTAGTTTATAGTTCTATTCTTCTATTTAAATTATTTTCATTTTTTAATTTTGTTTTTCCTTCATTCCAATGTTGCTAATAGATGCGAATGGTAAAAAATGGCTTCCCAGAAAAAGGGACATCTGATTACATTTTAATTTGTGCACAGTAGTCCCTCTTATCCACAAAGGATATATTCCAAGATTCCAGTGGATGTCTGAAACTGCGGATAGTACCAAACCCTATATATACTATGGTTTTTCCTATACATGCGTGCCTTTTCACTTAAAGGAAACACTTTATGGCTTCTTTTTGGCATATTTGAATTTCCAGTGTCACTAACTCTTGCACTTTGGGGCCACTGTTAAGTAAAATAAGAGTCACTTGAACACAAGTATTGTGATAACACAACAGTCCATCTGATAACTGGGAAAGCTACCAAGTAACTAACAGGCAGGTAGTATATACAGCATGGATACACCAGGCAAAGGGATGATTGACATCCCGGTTGGGACAGAGTGAGACAGTACAAGATTTCATCCTGCTACTCAGAATGGCATGCAATTTAAAACTTCCAAATTGTTTATTTCTGGAATTTTTCATTTAATATTTTCAGACCACAGTTGACTATCAGTAACTGAAACCACAGAAAGTAAAGTCACAGATAAAGGGGACTACTGTATTTGTGTTTCTCCCTTTTGTAAATTCTGAAAATTGGAAGTAAGAACTTTTTTTCATCTTTGCTTATTGTGCAGGATCAAACATAGTATTTTATACATTCACTCATTTGAATTATTCGGAGCGCCACTAAATTTATATCTATGACTATAAACAACTAAATGATGAATTTATATGATCATGGTAACTCGATACACTGTTTGAGATATCAGTTTATTTTCCTTCTAATTAAATGAAGTTATCAAAACTCAATTTTTTTTTTAATGGCAAGTAAGATAACAGGTAGGAATGAGAAGCCACACTGAGCTGATTTGTACTAGTGTGTGTGTGTGTGTGTGTGAGAGAGAGAGAGAGAGAGAGAGAGAGAGAGAGAGAGAGAGAGAGAGAGAATACAAGTTCATTAAATCCCATATTGCCCTTATTTGGATGTTACTTAATGTATGAATTTCAGTTTCTTCATCCGCAAAATGAGAATGATGTTAACACCCTAGAAAGTCTATTGTGAAGATTAAATTGATTAACATAATATGTTGAACCACACAAAATTGTCATTTTTGAGGACAAAGTGATTATTAGCAATTTCATATGGTTTTACTTAATATGTAAAGTACATAAATAATGTAGGGTTTGGCAATTATGACTGTCAGTCCACATCTCACGCACCATCTGGTTTTGTAAATAATGTTTTATTGGAACACAGTCACACTCATTTGTTTACGTATTGTATACAGCTGGTTTTACTACAACTAACAACAGGGATGTTTAGTTGCAACAAAACCACATGGCCCACAAAGCCTAAAATATTTACCGTTTGGTCCTTTATAGAAAAAGTTTGCCAATCTCTGGTGTAATGCCTGGCATTTAGTAGACAGTCAACAAACATTAGGTCCTTTTCCCTTGAGTAAGCACCTTCTTTATATTGCATACACATGCAGAATCAGAAGCATTCTTTGATGGTTTCAGGATCATATGCTATTTAAATTATTTTGTTAGCTTGTCCTAGGTCAGACAAATTTAGGCAATCTTTGGACATTTTCACTGGCTTTTTCTTTATTTGGCAAGGTCATAGATAGTGTTGCTTCTGACAGTAGTGAGACTCAGTAGCTTCAGGGGGGTCATTGCCCTTGTCAACATATGGAGTCTTCTACAAATAACACAGGCAAAGACTAAACAGACAGAAAGAACAACTTTGAAAGTAGTAGAAGGCAGTTTGAGTTTAAAAGGAATGAAAAGTTGTGAAATGGACTGTACCCTTAACAGAGAGAGTGAAAAGTTCAGGAGGGTGGATGAAGCAGTCAAGGGACATGTTTCCTCAGTCAGCATGAGGGAGAATATATGGAAGTGAAACAGCCCCCAAGAGGAGATTTACAAGCACTAAAACCTGATGCTGTGAATCTTGATTTCAGTTGCTCAAAATCTCAATTCTGTAGACTACTTCTTTTGCCCATGATGGGATAACCGCAATGGGAATTGTATTCCCTCAATAAACAGCTAGAAGACTGAATTAAATATGTGAAACAACTGTGGTCAGATATTAGACAACAGGTAGTAAGGACTCTGAAGAAGTAAATAAATGAGCCATATTGTAGTCTTACATTCTGCTTGGAGGCCATTTTTGGATCCCAGAGCAGGGAGAAGAAACCAAAATGGAACCTGATGATTTTATTTAGTTAGAAGAGACTGGAGTTCACCGAAGTCAAGGCAGCTAAACTTTCCAAGGCAGAATACTAGCAGAGAAAAAACTCCAGAAAACTACATAGAGTTGCCCTAGTCTTTAGCTGAATACCAATGTGTGCATGCAAACGGTGAAATTCTAGGAGACTGGGCAAAAAAACAACCGCCAGGAAAAAGAACAATTAACTGGGAGCTGTAAGGCAAACAATTCTCAGAGCTCATGTAGAATTAGGAATCGTGAGTACCTACCAGACATAGTAGAGACACCTCAGTGAATACATGGGGTATTCAAGAGATATCCCCAGAAGAATTACACCTTAGTGTGGTGGGTAAACTCATCCTAGAGTAAAGGCTACTCTAGGACTGCCCTTTTCAAAGGTTAAAAACAACTTTCAGAAGGAAAGAGCTGCTTAACAGATAACTGCCCAAAAGAACAGAGTCCAGCATCCAATTAAAAGTTACTATACATATATGATCAAGTAGGAAAATCTCAAACATAACCAGAAGAGAAATCAGTCAAAAGAAGCAGACATGCACGTGATTTAATTAAACTAGCAGATAGAGACTTTAGCTATTGTAAATATTATGAATATGCTCAAGGATTTAAAGAGAAACATGAACTCAATGAGGAAAGAATAAACATGTAAAATAGAATAATATATTCTTCTAGAGATAAACAATATGATATCTGAAATGAAAGTTCCTCTGGACGGGCTTAACAGCAGATTAGAAACTGTCGAAGAAAAGACTAGTGAACTTGAAGATGTACCAATAGAAACTATCTAAACTGAAGCATGGAGAGAAAAATGTCAACAGTAAATGTACAAAGTATCAGTGACCTCTGGGATAAAATCAAGCAGTTGGAGTCCTAGAAGGAGAGAAAAGACGAGGGGTGGAGAGACAGAGGTCAAAAACAAAAAGGAATTTTGAAGAAATAATTTCTGAATAATTTCCATATTTGATGAAAACTATAAAACTTATAGATCCAAGAAGCTTAATGAACCCTATGTGAAAGATAAACACAAAGAATTCTATCCTAAGGAGTGTCATAATCAAATTGCTGAAAATAAGTGATTAAGAGAAAAACTTGAAAGCATACAGAATAGAAAAATACATATTACACGTGGGAACAATTATAGACTATAGTTCTCATCAGAAACAATGCAAGCCAAACAAAACAGTCGAGTGATATTTTAAAAGTACTGAAAGATTTAAAAAAAAAAATGACAACTTAGAATTCTATATTAGGTAAAAATAATCTTTCAAAACTGAAGGCAAAATAGACTTTCACACAAAGAAAACCTGAGAGAATTTAGTGCTAGCAAACCTGCACAAGAAATATTGAAGGGAGTTATTTAGGCAAAAAGAAAATGATAACAAAATAAACTTGGTTCTCTATAGAAGTATGAAAAGAGCTAGTAATATAAAAATGGATTAAATATGACATTTTTCCTTATGTTTTTAATTTCTTTAAAAGATAACTGCTTAAAGAAAAATAACAAGTAATGTGGAGTTTTGAACATATATAGAGGTAAAATATATGACAGTAGCACAAAAGGCAGAGTAGAATTATACTGCTGTAGGGTTCCTGTGTTATACATGGAGTGGTATAAGGTAGTCTGTTATATTAAAGATACATATTATAAACCTTAGAGCAACAACTTAAAAAAAACACACAAAAATGTATAGCTAATAAGATTAAAAGAGATAAAATGGAATACTTAAAAATAATTTTAAAAGTAAGGCAAAAAAAGAAAAAGGAACAAAGATGGAATACATATAAAACAAATAGCAAAGTGGTAGGTTTAAATCCAACCACTGATAATTACAGTAAATATAAATGGTCTACACATTAAAGGACAGTGGTTGTTGAAATGAATGTTAAAAAGCAAGACTCAACTGTATGCTGCCTATAAGAAACATGCTTTAAATATGGCAATGATAAGGTAAACATAAATGAGTGGAAAAATATTTACCAGGCAAACTAAACATAAGAAAACTGTAATGGCCATATTAACATCAGACAAGAAACAGAAAAGGCATATTACCAGGACTAAAGAGAGACATTTCGTCATGATTTAAAGAACAACTCATTAAGAAGACATAACAATCTTAAATGTGCACCTAATGACAGTTCCAAAATATTTGAAGTAAAAATTGACAGGACCAAAAGAATAGACAAGTCTACAATTATAGTTAGAGATTTCACATTCCTGTCTCAGCAATTTACAGGAAAAGAACAGATAAAGGTAGAAGATTTGAGCAACACTCTCAACCAACTTGTCCAGATACTTTATAGATACTTCACTCAACAATAGCGCAATACAAGTTTTTTTCAAGCATACTCGGTACATTCACCAAGATAGACCATAACCTGGACCATAAATAAATTTTAGAGGATTGAAATGAAGAATATTATCTCTGACCAAAACAAAATTAAATTACACATTTTTTTTTTGTAATTTACACAATTGTAATTTATGTAAGTTGTCTATTCTCATATAAAATGTTTAGTAGTTTGTTTGTATATCCAATATAATCAACAAAAAAGCTACTAAAGGTGACAGGTACAATTAAAAAGGTCACAAAGTACAAGATTAAGATACAAAAAATCATGTTACTACATAGCACCAAAGAACATTTTAGAACTGGGATTTTCATTGCAATCCCAATAAAAAAGCAGTAGACTTTTTTTTGTAGAAATTGACAAGTTAACTCTAAAATTTATATGGAAATGTGCAGGAACTAGAATTCTCAAAATAATTTTATAAAAGAACAAAGTTGGAAGACTTATACTACCTGATTTCAAAAAATAATACAGTGTTCAAGACAATGTGAAATTTTTGTAAAAGTAGACATATAGGTTAATAGATAAATAGATCATTCAGAAATAGATCTATGTTTATGCTGTCAAGTGATTTTGCACGATGATAACAAAATAACGTAATGGAGAAAGGATGGTCTTTTTTTAAAACAAATGGTGATGGAACAACTGGCTATCAATAAGGATAACTTCAACCTTTACCTTATACCAAAATTATCTCAAAATGGATCATAAACCCAAATGTAAATGCTACAAATGTAAAACTATTAGAAGTTAATATAGGAGAAAGCTTCTAAGATCTTGGGGTAGGAAAAAATTTTTTAAGACACTTAAAGCTCTCACCATAAAAGAAAAAAAACTGATAACTTGGACTGCATCACAATTTACAACTTTTGCTCTTCAAAAGATACCACTTGGAAAGAAGAGGGACGGGGCAAGCCATAAACCCTGAGAAAATATTTGCAGAACATATATTTGGCAAAAGGCCTGTATCCCGGTTATATAAAGAAGTCTTACAACTAAATAATAACACAGAGGAATTTGAGGAAGTGATAGAAATTTTTAACATTTTGATTGGGGTGGTGGTGGTTACAAAAGTATATGTGTCAAAACTCCCTGAACAAGTACACTTAAAATGGATACATTTTATTATAGGTAACTGAACTCAATAAATATTATTTTTTACTAGTGATTTAGGATGGACATGTTGATCTGAAACCATATCTGGTAAATAAGGTGAAATGCAGAACCAGTATTCAATTTCGAATTTGCCCCCCGCTCATGCCAGTATTCTTTCTCTTGTACCATGCTATTTCATATGTGTTCTGTTTCTCAAAATAGTTCCAATCTGAA